>NC_134268.1:97353390-97669863 GCF_031893055.1 Leptodactylus fuscus | reverse complement strand
ATAATAATACACTAATATTGTTTACAATTATAGACAAGTGTGTTTAATCTTCAATGTTATGCCTTCCAAAGGCCACATCATCTTCAACTTACTTAACTGTTCACAATAACAGTCTTTTTGACCAAGGATGTCAAAACTTTTGCATGTCACTGTATGTGTCAAGCTATCATTTTAGACTTAAGGTTATACTAAAAAATAAAACTCCAAAACACATTCATAAACCTATGCCAGAAAGAAAAACTGATCTGAATTCACAGATGCTGCTTAGCTCAACAACATACCTAATTTCTCGAACATTCATTAACATTACCGCTGTTATATAAAGGTATTGTTTGACCTACATTAATATACTGTATTTCTGAATCTTTCCTGTTTTCATTTGTTTAGTTTGATCAGCTCTGTGGGTGTTTTCTAGGTGATGAAAACATCTAGCACATAACTGTATTTAGAGAGTGTCAGTGAATAATTTGCACAGCAAAGGCATTTTCTTCACATATTCACATTAAATATTTGTGTCATGGAGACCAAACATTCCTCACTACTGCTAGACATTCATTTCAGACTTTATGAACATAGAAATTGTAACTTTGGAGAGTATGAGGCCCATAAAACATCAAGTGTAATAATGTGCTTGAACCAAACTGCACTTTAAGTGTAATCTTGATTATTGAAAATAAAACAGCCAACTGTCAGCCACCATAATTTATTATTATTATTTTAGGAAAAGGTGATTTTATTACAACATTAAAAATACATTAAACTATGCTTCCAATTCTATATATCTTATCTCTTATATATATATATAAATGAGTTTCTGTCTGTCTGTCTGTCTGTCTGTCTGCGTGTCTGTTTGTCCTCTATGCGCAACCAAACGAGTGAACCGATCTTCAACAAATTTGGCATACAGATACATCAGGATCCCGGGAAGGTTTCAGACTCGGTCTCAACTCTCTAGGACGTGCCGTTCCTGAGATACTGTATTCCCAAACAATGACCTGCATTATTCAATACAAACCTGCAAGTCTTTCATTCATATTGCAACTGCCATATACACGGTCACTCAAACTTAGATACACACATCAGAGGATTAGATACACAGCCCAACACACAGTATCACACATCAGAGGATTAGATACACAGCTCATCACACAGTATCACACATCAGAGGATTAGATACACAGCTCATCACACAGTATCACACATCAGAGGATGAGATACACAGATCAGCACACACCATCACACAACAGAGCTTTACTCCAGGTCTCCATAACAACCCAGCCATTTTTCTTCACTGCTATAGATTAGCTTTAAAGGAGCAGGGCACTGGAGATGACACTGTTACACAATTTCACATTCACACAGCTTTACTCCAGGTATCCGTAACAACCGATCACAGGTTTTTCACTGATATCCAAACTGAGATACACATGATCACATGACGCTTATAGACACCCACACAAACGACATACAAAATAAGCCAGTGCAAAACTGGCCAATTCTTATGGGGCCACTACAAAAACAAAAAGTGAAATATACCGGGTCCTCCTGCTAGTATATATATACACTAGCAGAGATGGTCTTTCATACAACAATAATGACAAAAAACTTTTAACACGTCATAAAGACTCGAATTAAGTTTTTGGGGTGAAGGTTTGTGTACTAATAGCCTTACTGATAAAATAAAGGGGCAGAAGAATGATCTTAGAGATGTATAGGTTTAAAGAATGTCTATGAGTTTGTACAGTGCTCACTCAACTCTATTCTGATAACTGTGTAGAGGTAATCCAAACCAAAGGTGCAAGCCTTCTGCTCCACAGGATGTGTGCATCACCTATTCTGCTCCACAGGATGCGTGCATCATCTATTCCGCTCCACAGGATGCGTGCATCGCCTATTCCGCTCCACAGGATGCGTGCATCGCCTATTCCACTCCTCAGGATGCGTTCATCATCTATTCCGCCCCACAGGATGCTTGCATCGCCTATTCCGCTCCACAGGATGTGTGCATCGCCTATTCCTCTCCACAGGATGTGAGCATCGCCTATTCCGCTCCATAGGATGTGTGCATCACCTATTCTGTTCCACAGGATGCGTGCATCACCTATTCCACTCCACAGGATGCGTGCATCGCTTATTCCGCTCCACAGGATGCGTGCATCCCCTATTCCGCTCCACAGGATGCTTGCATCATCTATTCCGCTCCACAGGATGCTTGCATCGCCTATTCCGCTCCACAGGATGTGTGCATTGCCTATTCCGCTCCACAGGATGCTTGCATCATCTATTCCGCTCCACAGGATGCTTGCATCACCTATTCCGCTCCACAGGATGCTTGCATCGCCTATTCCGCTCCACAGGATGTGTACATCACCTATTCTGCTCCCAGTTCCTACAGAGAATATTGCTTGTTGGGGGCACTATTACAGTAATAGTGCTCCCCAGTTAATAACATTGCTTATGTAAGGGGGAAACTATTAACTGTGGGGGTGGGGGGGAGGTGCAATTGGGGTCCTATTTCAATAATAGCGCCGCCACTCAGGTAATAGCTAGAGATGAGCAAACACTATTCAAAATGGCCGTTTCGAATAGCACGCACCCATAGGAATGAATAGAAGTGTCCGGCACGCAGACTTTGCTGGCAGCCGGCCGCTTAACCCCCTGCATGCCGGCTGCCTCCATTCATTCCTATGTGTTCGTGCTATTTGAAACGGGAGTATCGAATAGTGTTCGCTCATGTCTAGTAATAATATTACTTATGTGGTTGGCACTATTTCTGTACTATAAGGGTGAATTCACACTACGTAATGAGCTGAGCTAGCCGTACACGCGGACACTTCCCATTCACTTCAATGGGAGTGCTCGTAGTGAAAAAAGCAGCCCATTCATTTCTATGGGGAGCGCTCGTATGCCAGCTCCCATAGAAATGAATGGGAACTGCTTTATACGCCGCTGATTCTGAACGTGTTTTACGTTCAGAATAAGCTGGCGTTTACGTAGTGTGAATTCACCCTAACAGTAATAGTGTCCCCTCACAGATAATCGGTGACCCCTCCACATAAGTAAAGCTGTGTGGGAAACTATGGGGGGGGGGTGCTGTAAGGGCACTATCACAGCAATACTGCCCCCACAGGTCATGGTCAACCCACAGAGGTTATAGGTCTTCTATTAGTTGCAGGGCACTATTAGTGCCCATTCACCTGATGGGATATGAAGAGGAATTAAGGCAGACTTCCACTTCAGAGTCCTCTCCTAGGGTTATTATGAATCAGACTTGGAACAAAATAGAAGTCAAATTATAGTATTTTTAGCTTTTTGATTATAATGACTTTATAAACCTCAGAGCATTCTATAAACTCATTTTGAGCATATCTATGCGTATGACTTCCTACCGAGGTATGCAAAATCAGATCACAGTTGAGATATCATATGTTCCATTAAATGCCATATTACAGGAGTAGAAGTATTCTTTAGCTTTGCTTATTGTGGAGTATATCTTCGTAACGCGGTGCCATGCAGAGGCACCATATTGACGTACACTAAGTGCTTACAGGTCCATAGTACATAGGCATAGGGACATCATGTACCTTCATATAGGCTCTAAGTAAACTTCTTTGTGATATGCATTTGGCCTTAGTTTTAAATAGGACTTGAAGAGCTTCAGCAACATTACATTTAAGAATTTCATTTTTAGGGTGAAGTGGGACATATGCTACAGTATATTCACTTTGATATCTGCAAGTAGCGTGCTTGTTTTGTACAGTATATCTGACGCCAAGGTCACCATATTCTTTCTTTCTTTCTTTCTTTCTTTCTTTCTTTCTTTCTTTCTTTCTTTCTTTCTTTCTTTCTTTCTTTCTTTCTTTCTCTCTTTCTCCATTCTTCCTTCCTACCTTGAATATTCTAAATATTCATAGCAATGTTTTCATTGCAGCAAATAATAATATGCCATTCTCTTATTGAAGTAGGGCAGTTGTAGAACAGTGATACCACTAATGGATTCCAAGAGGATGCTAATGCAGTGTAGGAGGGAAGTGTGCTCTTATATGTAAAGAAGGATTAGAAAATATAATTGTGATAAAGAAACAGTAGAAGGCTTGAGAAACTTCCATACATGAGTGGGTACAGCAGAGCACAAATCACGCAGATGAGGTATATAGTTGGCAGACACAGATAAACATTCTGTGCCCAGTGATATAGAATGAAATAATAATATATTCCATCATTTATCTGCAGAACTATTTTGCAGGGTATGTTTTATCCAAGATACATGGAGTGAGCGGAATGATAGAAAAAGTATAATGTGAGAGAATATAAGAAAAGCATAACCAGGGTAAGGCCACACATAGCGAGGCAGGACCGTGACTTCAAAAATTAAACAAGCATTTCAAAACAATGATGTTTTATTATAAAATGGTATGCTGGTGCAGTTTTGGAATGTTTGCTTGTATCTTTTTTTACAACAGATACCCACGGTAAATTTCTATCTTCTGACAGTGAACAAAATGTCATAGTTTACTTTTTCTGAATATGGCAGACTGTAATCTCACTAGATTTGAAGCAGAAACTAAGAAAAAACTATTTTGTAGGTATCATAAAAAACTCCACGCGTATAGCTGTCTATGAGGATAGGGTGTCTTCTAAAGGGAAAATGCACATATGAACAATTTACATTTGTATGTAAATTATGTTCATATGTCAATCGGACAGTCATACCACTGAAAGAATAGAAAGAGGACACTCAGGAAAGGGCACGAAAAAAGCAGCAGATGTAAAAAAAAAGAAAAAAAAAAAGAACAAGACAATCAGTATATACACAGTTTTTTTCGGACACCTGCAACATTTTTGTAGATGTCAGAAAAAGTAGGCTTCAGCCTGGCATAGTTCATCCCACTTCATAGATATACACCCGCTTGTATGATTCACCAGTGCACAAATATAACTGTATATATCTGATTATCACAGTAAACTTTCTTAGCGTATTGCTGTATTTAGCAGTATGCACCCCATATACATATGAAGATTATATTAGAGCGAGAAAGAGGCTAAAAGTGTTTTAAATTCTTGAACCTATTAAACAAATAGTAGTAGAACATTCTTTATTCAGTATCATAGTTACATTTTAGGAGCCTATAGGCATAGAATGTCAGTCCATTAATAAGTCTGTACCATGAGCATTTTTTTTTAAATATTTGTCTCCTCTGTAAGTATCCAGTTCTTTCTGTACATAGTTGCTCTGCTTCTGTCCATTCTGAAGGCTAATTTTAAATCTCTTACATTGATTTATCTAGGATTACTACAGCAGAAGCACTGAGCACTTTAACTCCCATACAGTCCTCAATGGGCCCTGCTCGGGGCTTGAGCAAAGTGCATTAGAGTTCACTCTGAGCAGAACATGTTCAGGAACACTGTCACTTTAAACATTTTTAACTCCAGAGCTACAGGGGTAAAGCCGTAAATCTTGGCCTTAAAATAAGACCATGATTATCTCGGTGGCGCACATAGATTTAGAGATATCACTGGTTAAAGTGGAGGGGCAATTACTTCCACTTTAACCAGTGTATAGGAGAACAGCTGCAGCTGACAATGCAGAGAGAAGAATTTTTTTTTTTTTATTATTATTCTCCTGTCTTGTCACTTCAGATAACCCTAGGGGAGGGGGTAACAAGGACTTTTGACTTGCCACTTAACCCCTTATATGCTGCAGTCAATGCTGACTGCGGCACCTAAATTGTTTTACAGAAAAAAAGTAATAATAGAACCCCCCCTTATCGATAACCAAAAAAATAAAATAAAACAGAATTGGTTTGACCAGATCCATAACAACCTCTAAAATAAAGTTAGTATATTATTTATTCTACGTGATAAGCGCCATAAATTAGGTCATAGGTGCATAGGTCTTATGTGCCAACAACATACAAGATCTCATAAAGCTACAATGAAATAAAATTAATAATTATGAAAGCTGGAATTCAAAGAGGGATAAAATGTGTTAGATCTCTAAAACATTAAAATGCACATAGAGTTATGTATCAGTAATATTTATTTCAGAAATAAATTCAAAATATGCAATATTTCTAGAGAGATTTTTGCAATTTTAAAGTGAATATTAGGGGTTAATCATCATAACTAGGTACTGGAGTTCCCATATTAGCTGGAGATACGCACTTTACTTATTAAAAATCCCCCATTAAAGTTTGTTATCCCAAAGAACTTTTCTTGTTAGGGGAGGCCTTTGTGACTATCCTGCTTATACTCAACCCCACCTATTCTCCTTTGCTGAACTGATCATACACATTAAATGTTAATGGGTCAGATCTACAGATGTAACCTGTATGGAGAGTCTTGACTGTCATCTGTTATGGTACAGCAGGATTGAGCATGTTGGAACCTGTCTTCAGGTATGGGGTCCCCAAACTAACTGCTTGTTTTGCTGGGATTAAGGGAGCCTGACCTGGTGACCCCAGTCCCATCTGCTGCTGTATTTGCCACTTTAAGAAGTCCTATTCTGACTGAGAAGCGTTATGACTCATCTCAAGCAGCATGGTTAGGGCATGCATCATGTACAGCTAAAGTCAAGTTGAGTTCACCTTGTTTCTTTCCACAGGTGCAGTGAAATAAAGTGTACACTTACCAGCTTGATATACACTTGGTGGAAGTATCAGAAGCTACCGGAAATGAATCATAACTTTTTTTTTCCAGCAGAATAAAGCTTCTAAAAACCGGAAAATAGAACAGTGGGCAGGATCAGAGTTGTCACGTTCACTGTCCTAAGCCCCAGCAGTGTAAGGACATGCTGATTTAGGGGCCACAAGACTCATGACAGATTCCCTTTAAGTGATAAACATTGGCAGAGTTGCCTGGCAGCCTAGTCGGCTTCTTTGTATTGCAATCTTTTGTGTATAGCCAACTTTTCTATACCAAATCCTATGCCACAGATGGACATTCTCCCAGACTTTCCCATCTAATTAGAGTATTAGCATTAATTACCATTAATTGTTTTTTCTCTTACTATGTTGACATTAAACATTTATATTATCACTTTGACGTGAAATTGCACTCTAAGGGTCGATTCACACTAACATTACATATCCATTATGATAGTGAAAAAAATGGACACCTATTATAACAGACATTAACTGACACTAACTGATGTGAGCTTTTAATGTGAGCTCTTCAGCATTAACTCAACTCGCCATGTTTGAAGAGAAATGCTGCCTATGAACCAAAGAACACCATCCCCACTGTCAAGCATGTAGGTGGAAACATTATGTTTTGGGGGGGTTTTCTGCTAAGGGCACAGGAGTACTTCACCACATCAATGGGAGAAGAGATAGAGCCATGTACTGTAAAATCCTTAGTGACAACCTCTCTGCCTCCACCAGAACATTAAAAATGGGTCATGGCTGGGTCTTCCAGTAGGACAATGACCCAAATCATAGAGCCAAAGCAGCAAAGGAGTGGCTCTAAAAGAAGCAGATTAAGATCATGGAGTGGCCTAGCCAGTCTCCAGACCTTAATCCCATAGAAAAATTATGGAGGGAGCTGAAGCTCCGAGTTGCCAAGCGACATCCTCAATATCATAATGATTTAGAGATGATCTGTAAAGAGGAGTGGACCAAAATTCCTCCTGACGTGCGAAAACCTCATCATCACCTACAAAAAACATCTGACTGCTGTGTGCGCCATCAAGGGTTTTACTACCAAGTATTACGTCTTGTTTGCCAGAGGGATCAAATACCTTTTTCTCTATGCAAAATGGAAATAAATTTATAACATTTATACAATGTGATTTTCTGGATTTTATTTTTGATATTCTCTCTCACTGTTTTATCCTACCCTTAAAATTATAGACTGTTCCTGTCTTTGTCAGTGGGCAAACTTACAAAATCAGCAAGGGATCAAATACTTATTTCCTTCACTGTAGGTAACTTTCTTGTTTCTATGTTTCTGAATGTTTTAATAGTGCTTTGCATATAAAATTATAAAAATATATGTGAATTCTATCTATGTAATCTTGTGTAATATTGATCCCTCACAAACCAAATTGAGCCAAAGGTAAAGTTTTCTGCACATGCAATGCTGCTTTATTCAGTGCATGTAGACTAGTGCGTGATGTTTCAGACTGTGGTGTGGCCCGTCTTTAAAAATTACAGAGTAATGCTAGGCTATGCCGAGATGTAGCAGTGCTGGCCGTGCGCTCAGCTCGGCTACACCGGAGATGCAGCTGAGCTGAGCGCACAGCCAGCACTGCTACACCGGAGATGTGAACCCTGCTGCACACTCAGCTCTACTCCATCAGAGATGTAGCAGAGCTGAGTGTGCGCTGAACCCTGCTACACACTCAGCTCTGCTGCATCAGGGATGCACTGAATCCTGCTGCACACTCAGCTCTGCTGCATCTCAGCAGAGCTGAGTGTGCAGCAGGATTCAGCGCACACTCAGCTCTGCTTCATCTCCGGTGTAGCAGTGCTGAGTGCACGGCCAGCACTGTTACATCTCGGCATAGGAATGCATTGCCAGCATTGATTGGCCAAATACGATACGGAGTACAGCATTCGGCCAATCAACGCTGGTTCTGCCGGAGCAGGTGGAGTCTAAGATCAGTCCACAGCAATCTCCATTCTGGTTTGATATTAGACTCCGCCTCCTCACAGATGAGCCTCCGGCAGAACCAGCGTTGATTGGCTGGATGCTGTACTCTGTATGGCATTCGGCCAATCAACGCTGGTCAATGTATTCCTATGGGATGTCACAAGCTGACAGGGATCCCGACCAGATAGAGCCCCAAAGAGCTGGGTGAGTGACATTCCCACCTAAATAAAGGTAATCCCTAGCTAACCCTACCTGTACATCTATCCCTGTCTCACAGTCACGTCTCACATCACGATGCCTCCGTTGTCGTAGTTCCTGTCCCACCTCCCCTGCACAGTTATTGGTGCAAAAAAAGCACCAGGGCAGGTGGGAGGGGAATCAAATTTTTAGTGAGTTTGCCACCTGATGTTCGACTCAAATCGAACATCTCGAACAGCCTGATATCCGATCGAACATGTACTCAAGCGAACGCTGTTCGCTCATCTATATTGCTGTTTTTCATACATTGAATTGCAACTGCACAAGTTATTTGTGTATACCAGGGTCCATTATTTTTGTTTCTATATAATCTTTATCAGTAAACAAGGGTCACAAAACCTAGAAAAAATATTTTTCTGTAATCAAATTAGATATTTTTATCTAAGAGAATACAAACTTGTATTTAAAAAAGAAACATGTAAGGAAGTGGCAGATTCTGTTGTTAATAATTTGTGTAATTTGTTTTAGACTTTAGGGGAGTTACCCCTGAAATCCCTTTATCTTTGGCTATTGTATAAAGTGTCTATTGTGATTGTGCTGAAATTACGTACGTTATTGTAGAAGCTTTGAACCTCTAATTACATCTGATTGGTATGTGTTGTACTTGAATGCTGGAGATTTTAGCCGTAGACTGTTCTGTACATTCTGATCAAAATAAATCCATTCCCTATTAAATAGATAGAGATATAACACCATGGAAAACTAAATTAACCTGTCATATTTTTCTAGATCTTAAGAAAATTGACGTATTAATGTACTGAGCATTTCATTAAGAATGAGAACAAATCCAATTTAATATAACAAAATGCAATTACATAATCTTTATATTAATATTAATACATATTTCCATTGTATGCCAAAAGACTTTAAAAAAAAAAAAGCTCCCCCCCCCATCTGTAAACTGGCGTTCGATGCCCGCTGGTACAGCAGACATGGACGCCTATGTACCTCTCCCCATCATCTCTGCTCTGTTCCTCAACCTCCAAGAGTTGCCTCTGCCTCCCATAGTATTTCCTTGCGTCCTCCCTTGTTGTTTCTTAAAGGGCTAGAGCATGCTCAATCAAAACATTTTTCAGCCAATCCCTAACATTCCAAATCATATTTAAAGCAGTTCCACATTACACCTGGTGCCTGAGCAATATAAGTTCCTAGCATACTTGTGTGCCTATGAAGGTATTCTGTTTCTGCATTCTGACTAAGTCTTTGTTTATAGATCTTGGCTTGTTTTCTGATTATGAATCTGATCATGTTGTGTTGATCTGTTGTATACAACCCCTGCCTGTGCCTAACTACAAAACCTGAGCTGCCTGCATTGCCCTCTTGGCTTGTTTATGACTTGCCGCCAGTCACAGACCTAAAGCCTTTACTTGAGCAATCTGTTACTTGACCCTCTGGTGCTTCACACTGGTATATCTCTGGCTCTTGGCCAGTCATTCACATCACCATTGTGACCACTCTGAGAGGTAGCCACATGGTAGTCTCTCCACAGAAAAGTCCATATCTGTGTACAGTGGTTGAAGGATGAATACTGGGGAGGATAATTAAACTATGCCCTTGGGAGTGGTCCAAAGCCAAACTAGTCAGGGAGCGCTATGTGTTATTTTCCTTCTGTATCTAACAATTTGTTTAGATCATGGCCCCATTGGCAATCCTAAGCAAAGTTTGCAAATCCTCTGCAATTTTATCAGGTACCTGTGTGAGAAATAAGTTGCAATGCTCCAATTTTTGAATTTTATAGCCACCCTCAGCATCTGCATACCACTTATCAAGGCCCTTACAGACAGTACAGATCTCCTGTACCTTCTGTGTCTTCTGGAGCTGCTGGATTTCAATTGCCATTGCCACCACACTTTGACGGGGAACTGAATGTTTATTGTGGCTTTATTAAACAATGCTAGATCCATTTCCCATCTCTTCCCCATTGATCAGACCCAAATAGTTTTTATGGTCTTCCTTGTGTCAGACCAAGCATTATTATGGATTAACACTTTATGAGAATGTGACCACCAACCTACAGACCTCCCAGGATACTCTCAGAGGAGTTTTTTTTAAATAAAAATCAAAAAAACAAAACAGGTTGAACCACTTCTACCACAACTTTCCTTCTGACCTTAACATAGGGCGCATAGTCTGTGGGCCAATAGACCATTTAGTTTTGGACCCTAGCTTCAGAAATGCCCTGGAAAACAAAGCCTTGTTTGCTACTTTTTGGCAGGGATAGGCAGGTCATATTAAAGATGAATTAGGAGAATGAGAATTAATGTCTTCTCTTTATAATTTTATTTATTTTGCCACCAGAGTTGATCTAGGCTTCAAAGAACACAACAAGGAGCTCTCTGCAGGAAGCTCAGTGTGAGAGGAGAATGCTCTTTCCTTTCAAGAACATTGCTCTCTCCTGCTTCAACATCTACTGAAGAACTATGGAGGTTGAAAGTTTCAAACTAACTGATCAAGAATGAAGACATAGTCGTCTAGATGGTCTGTGCATGTATTGTGGCACAAAAGGTTATTTTGTCTGCCAATATCCTCTGAAGCTTGAAAATTCCAGCATCTATGGTTGGTAGGGAATACCAACCTAGGTAGATGCAATTCTTCTGTTGTCAGAAAAAACTTTGCTCATCAATTCATGGCGTATTTTCTCAATTTACTAACAACACATCTAGAGAGACCTGTAGCAGTGGCTTCCGTCGATGAGCAAAACCTCCCTTAGAAAGATGAACAGGCCATCAATATTAGAAAGATGAATAAACCCTTCAAATGGGTTGTCTAGAATTTGGAGCAACCCATGTGGCAGGTGGAGGTTAAAAATACAAAAAAAAACCCCAAAACCCCAAAACATACTTTTCTGTCCCCAACACACAGTTGCCCACTGCCTGTGTCTGTTCAGTCTGGGAGTCCAGTGCCTCATGTGACTGGGATGCTGGGGACAGGTAAGTATACTTTTAAAAAAATTAATATTTTTACCTCTCCCTGGACACCACAGGGTTTGCTCCAATTTATGGACAACCTCTTTAAAGGTCTTGTCCAGGTCTAATTTTTTTTATAGTCACTTCACTGGTCCCCCTCATACACTGGCCCCCTCACTGGTCTCACATACTGTATGGAGATCAGAGATGGGGCCAGTATTGTAATAGTAACAATATGATTGCTGACGTGGTATGTGAAATCGTCAAGGTCTGGAAGGTGAGGTGGGAGTCCAGTGGCTGACAAACCACATGACTGAAGTGAGTGTGGTTATACAACAGATCAAGTTCTGTACACAGATAAAGGCAGCAGTTGCAGCGTAAGACAGGAGCAAAAGCTGGACTAAAGGTTTGAAGCACAATAATCTGGAAAGGAGGAAGTGGATAGGCATTCCAAAGGTGGACTCCATCAGCTGTACAAAGCCATTTCCAGCGCCTGTCCTGTACACTATATGGGGCTGGAAGTTGTGATGTCCCAGAGCAGGAGGGGCTGAAGAGCAAAAAGTTAAGTATCCTTACTTACCTCTTATTCCACACAACTTTTAGACCACAGGATTAATGTGGCCAAAGGCTCCCTGCTCAATCAGTATCAGAACTGGGTGCTTTTGTTAAAAATTCAATTGGATCATCAGAACCAGAGAGAACTTACTGCATTCACTTACTGATGCCACCTCCTGAATGCGGCTTCCTTCTCTTCCCTTTTCAGCCTTCAATGGATCCTATGTGATGCACACTGTGTTGCGATGATGTAATGTGCAGTGCACAGGGACCCCTAAAGGCTAAAGAGAACTTAATTGTCCAGTGTTTTAATGCCACATAGTGTCTAGCGCACTTCAACCAGTGAATTTGTTTAGCTTTGAATTTTGGTAAAGGAGATAAAGGTGCTCTTCAGTTCAAGACCATGGGGCTAAGGCACCACACTGTGGAAAAGCTGCTTTTTTTTGCCGCACATTTTGCTGCAAATTTTTTTTGAGCCAAAGCCAGGAGTGGATTCATCAGAAGCGAAAATAATACATACTTCCTTTATAATTCCCATTCTTTTTCAAGTCACTCTTGACTTGACTTGGCTTGAAAAACCACTGCAATATCTACAAAAAGGATAGCAGGTCTTCAGCAATATGGTGCATTAGCCTAAAACAGCACCACTGATTCAAGTTTCCTGAAAGTGAATCAGATATTGAGTAGAATATTATGTCTACATTTTTCTATTGTTAAGCTTTAAAGAGGTTTAAAAGTAAATATAAATGGCATTACTAAAAAAGAACAGCGCAAATATAATTAATTGTTATTAAATTAGTGAATAGACTTGCCAAAACTGGTAATTGACATGTTCAGTATCCTTAACAATTCTTACTATACAATGAAGACATAATGAAGGACCTATTATTTATTTATGTCATTAAAAAAATCACAACAATTAGGTTTATGACTTTTTAAATGTTACTTGTTGCTATAATTGTCACAAGAAGAATTTTTACATTGTACTTGGCAGTTTCTGTGAAGACTGGGGGGAATAGGAAGAATATGTTTTGGGCAGGGTGCACATTTGATCGATGTTTATCACTAATATGAAGTATAGTGTCATGAGAAAACAATCTCAAGATCACTAGTGTAAGTTATTGCATATAAATTGACACATGCCAATTCACGGTCATACGTATGGGCCCATAGAAAAGAATGTGTCAGTGTGCTATCATAGTGTGCTACCACTCATACAAGGGGCAGACATTAATATCAGAATTTGAGAACAGTAAAACAGTCAGTAAAGTGTAAAATCTAAAATATTAATACACCTGCTAGATACTTAGCAGATCCAGACATACATAAAAATACTGAATTCCTCTGATCATTTAACCTAACTATATTCCTTCAGACTCTATGATAGAAATTTTCAGATCATGCGAGATGTTTGTATAATGCGAAAGACAACCAAGAACATGACGAAAAGCGGGTGGCTACATCTGGTTGTATTATAACAAGGGTTATTTTTTTTTAGCCAATTACAACCATTTCCAAACCACAAAATGTACTAGAAAAATTTCACTCTAGATTTCAAATATTTTCAGGCCTGTATTAAACTGGAGCCATGTGTCTGGCATTCCTTGACTCTATTCTGTGCATTACCAAGTAAGATATCAAAACATATATTATGAACAAATATATATTTATTTTGGAAGAATTTGAAAATTATTTAAATTGCGTTGTAGAAAAGTTGGACTAAGAAGGGTTTTAAATTGTAGTTTTATATATATATTGTACTTCAGAACTTCCTGCTATTGGGAACAGTGCTTTGCTGATAATTAGGTTGCCTTGCATAATAGAAATGTATTAACCCTTTCAGATCTAGCAGAAATTTTGCATTGAAGACCACAATTTTTGACAACACGGTCTAGAGTGTTTTAGTTATCGTGACACTAAATACAGCATGCAATATGTTAAGGTTATGGTATATGAAAGGTGTGAGAAGGTGACAGTCAGAGTACTGGAGTCAAGATATATCAGCCCCAGGTTTCTAACATATGTGTGGTCCAGGGCAGATCTGGAGTAGGCCTCAGCCCAGGTGTACCTCCTTGGCTCATTACTGGGCCAGAAAAAGACTGCAGTTCTTGCATTACAGTGCAGTTCCATGAGGTGAAAGGAGGTGTGTGGTTCTGTCCTGTAACCCTGAGTCCGGTGACCCAATATTGCATTTGTTTTGTTCGTGTGGCTGGAAGTAAGCCACACATATAGTTAAGTTATCAGTTTTGTTTAGTTAGTTGCTCAGACGAGCAGGTTTATTTGTTTTTGCCTGAAGTTAAGGCTGTATTTTGTTTTGTTCAATTTGTGCCTGAAGTCATGGATTATTTATTTTCCTGTTTTTTTTCTAAATAAACTAGTTTGTTGTACATTTTGTGTCCCTATCTTGACTTGTGGGTCCACACCACTGCTTCTTCTGAGCTAACTTCCCCACAAAGAGCATAACAAGTAACGATTGGACCCCACTATAAAAATGGACATTGGGCACTATTCTACCTTGGCCACAACTACTAAGTCAGTAGTGAGTACTAGAGATGAGCGAACACTGTTCGGAACAGCCGTTCCGAACAGCACGCTCCCATAGAAATGAATGGAAGCGGCCGGCATGCAGGGGGTTAAGCGGCCGGCCGCCGGCAAAGTCTGCGTGCCAGGTGCTTCCATTTATTTCTATGAGAGCGTGCTGTCCGGATCGGCTGATCCGAACAGTGTTCGCTCATCTCTAGTGAGTACAGAACATGAAGAACTTATGCCTCTTGGTCTTGACCTGCAAGGTTGCAAAAATAATTCTTAGCATAGAGATTGATGCTCTATTATAGAGATAATACATCAAAGGGACTCTGTCAGCAATACATTGATTATAAACCTAATCACAGAACTTGGTAGAAGTGATTCTACAGTTACCAAACATGCCTGTTTTTCAGTCCAATATTCCTGTAAATCACTGTTGTACTCATATACAATTGAGAGGAAAGGAGCTTTGTGGGTGTGTCTTAACTCACCTTGAATTTGGTAGGAATATACCGAGAATACAGATGCTATAGGCGGTTACTCGCAGGGAGGAAGAGGAGGACTTATAGAGCACAAGCAACAGAGGTGGGCGTGAGGAAGGAATTGTGGTACTTGGGATAAATCGACTGCAGACAAAAAATGCTATCAGAAAAGGTCTGATAAAGTCGATACTGATGGCTGTTGACTCGCTGAAGGCTAATAACAAGGTGAGGACTGTAATTCTGCAGAGTGAAGTCCCTGGAGTGTTTTGTGCAGTCACATTTGCACTTGAGAAAGGGCTGGTGTATCGCCCAAAACGCGTCGTGCTGTGCTGACACTTACCTCAATAAATATCTCGATTTTTGGAATTCTGCATATGTGCCTTCCCTCCTCAACCAGTGAGCATGGTTCTCCTGTTACGGACCATTGGTCCATTACCTCTCTAGTTCTCCGGTGCACGGATCGAACTGCTGCCACTCTTGACTCCAATTACATCTATCGGTTTTCTAAGGGGTTGTGACTGTTCACAACCTCTCAAGGTGAGAGGCCATCTGGTCGACTTTAATATATATACTCTAATACAGGGGTCGGCAACCCCTGGCATGCGTGCCAAGACTGGCACGTGAGGCATATTTTGCTGGCACGGCAGGCAGCCTGAGACTTCACACTAAATTGAGAGAGAGAGCGTCCTTTCAGTGCTCTGGTAGAGCTGCTGTGTAGGACACGCCCCCTTCTCTCACTGCCCACCAATCAGAGATGAGCCTCTCACTGCACAGGATAAGGGCTCCCTGGACCTGCTGTTACATGTGAGGAGGAGCTCCTGCCATCTGCAGCCCTGATGAGGAGAAGCAAAGTGAAAGTAAAAACACCAGGTACGTGTGTTACTAACTATTCTTATTAATGTCAGGCATTTGGTTTTATTAATTTAGTTTTAGTAACTCCATGTGCCTCACATTAATAGCAGTTAACCCCATCATGTCCCTCACATTAACCCTGTGTGGCTCACATAAGGGTTACTGATGTGTGAGACATATGGGGGTACTAATGAAGGACCTATATAATGAAGATATTCACTTATTACCTCCATATGGCTCACATATCAGTGTCAATTATGTAAAGCACACATGGGGTTAATGTGAGGGACATGATGGGGTTAACTGCTATTAATATGAGGCACATTGAGTTGTAACCTGTAATGCACATGACCAGACTCTTTATCTACAACTGTGGATAAAGTACAGACCTATATATTTCAATTGACCCATATATACAGCCATTCTTTTTGTGGCTGTGTATCTGGGCCAAATTGAAGAGCTGAAAACTATTGAGCAGGTCCTATATGTGTCCTATACATACCATATATCTGCCCTATACATACATACCCTATATCTGCCCTATACATCCCCTATATCTGTCCTATACATACCCTATATCTGTCTGCATTTGTGGCCCTGTGAATTCATTTTTAATGTGTAGGTCAGTGAAAACCACATGCGTGCCATGCATTGTATGCAGGAGGCGTAAGGCTGAGGCCCCACGTTGCAGAAACGCAGCATTTTTGTTGCAGATTTTGATGCGGTTTATTTCAACCAAAGCTAAAAATGGCTACAGAAGGAATGGAAAATATATAGGAAGCTTCTTATACGTCTCCCTCCTGCTCAATCCACTCCTGGTTTAGGCTCAGAAAAACACAGCAAAATATGTAACAAAAAAAGCTGTGTTCCAACAAGCCTTAGGCTAAAGCCCCACGTTGCAGAAACAGCTTTTTTTCGTTGCAGATTTTGCTGCTTTTTTTGAGCTGAAGCCAGGAGTAGATTGAGCAGGAGGGAGACATATAAGAAGCTTCCTATATATTTCCCATTCGTTTTCTAGCCATTCTTGGCTTTGACGGAAAGAAAACCTAAATCTGCAATAAAAAAGCTGCATTTTTGTAATGTGGGGCCTCAGTCTTAGTGTGATTCTATTGGGTGGTGACACTGTAACTAGATGCAATTATAGCCAAATCCAGTTCCTGGGCAACACTGCATTCACTTTGTTGTAAGTGTTTAACCCCATTTATTCCTGGCTGGGGTTTTGCTGTTACTGCACCACCAGGAACTAAAAGTGACAAATTAATCTGCGTTTCACTTAGGGAGCGTTCACACTACCGTTGGTGTCCGACAGCTAGTGTCCACTGCTAATGTCTGTTCAAAATCTTGTGCGGATATTAGTATCGGACACTAGCTGTGTCTGTGACATTTTGCATTGATTTAAATGGACATCGGGTGCGTTCGTTTACTGTTCGTGGGTGTCCTTAAGTGTCCGTTCCCAAAGATGTCCGACTTTTCAAGCGGACAGAAAAACCTACATATCGGGTTTTGCTGTCCGCTTGAAAGGTCGGACATCTTTGTGATGGACAGTTAAGGACAAGCACGGACAGTAAAAGAACGCACCCGGTGTCCGTTTAAATCAATGCAAAATGTCACAGACACAGCTAGTGTCCGATACTAATATCCGCACAAGATTTTGAACGGACATTAGCAGCGGACACTAGCTGTTGGACACAGACGGTAGTGTGAATGCTCCCTTACAGAAAACTGAAGTTACTAACGGCCAAGGACTGGATGGAGCATACAGGTACATTGTGTGTCAGCTCTTTACAGGTATGACCTTACTCTGCTCCCAGTCACATACATTACCACTAATTGTGGGTTACGCATGTACTTACATTGCTGCTAAAGGAAAAGAACATGTGTATCCAGGCAAATAGCGGTAAGCGCATGTGGCTGGGAGCGCAGTATGACAGCACCCCTATGTTGTGGTTTGGGCTATATGACTTTAGTGTAGGTGTCGTCAGCTTTACAATTATTGACCGGCACTCCAAGGACCTCATCTTTGATTTTTTAATTTAAATCGTCACGCCGAACAGAAAAGGTTGCCTACCACTGCTCTAATATATCTATACAATCTCAATACTGCGCTCGGTGTCCCTCTCTTCTTTTTTCTCCATATGTCACTCCATGGGGATGTTGAGTATCTGCACATTCTAAAGTGAAAGAGAAACAGGAGGAAGATGAAGAACTGCATTTGAGTCATAGAGGTTCTGGGACTCCTAGACTTGACTAGGGCTTGGTTTTGGATGTAGAATATCCAATGTCTTTCCTGTAACATATACTGTATATTAAAGGGATGATATTTATGATGCTGCAGTTGTTCTACTCCTTACTGAAAAACTTGGTGGCTAACTCAACGGGCCTCAAAAAGCGACACATTATGCTTAAATTTCCAGTGGACTATAGTCAAGGGACCGCGCTTCACCCAATATGATTTAACCACTTTAATAAAGTGGTTAAATCACAATTAGGCACTACCTAATTTATGCACCTAACTGCAGTGTAGTCACAATATGTATATCATTGTCACTGGCAACACTCCCCAGTTGTAGATGGTGGGGCAAACAGCAGCATTTGTTGCATACAGCAGAGCAGCTCCTCCAACATGTGACTTTTCTGAGCTAGGCTGAATGTGAGAGTGAAAGCAACGATGTTGTCAATAATATCACCTACCCTTTGTGGACTTTTGCCACTATCACTCAAAGCATTGACCCAATGGATTGTGAAAGACATGTATTTTCCATGCCCATATTGCTCCGCCACTTGTCAATAGTGTATTGCACCTTTCCCCACACTGACATCTAAACAGCAGTCCACATGCTATAAAATGCTGTGATATAAATAACAGCTTTCCTGGAAACATAATGATGTTTAGGTGTCCTCCATCCTCCACCATCAACTGGTGAAATGCAGCGAATGCATTAAGTGGTATAGCAGCAACTACACTGCCAGCAATTTGGTTACGTGTGAGTTAAGTTGCCAAACTGCCAGATGACTGCACATTGCTGTTACTGGTTACACATTCCCTTATCACAAAGGAATGGAGGAGGAGGAGAGCAAACATTTATCACACCGATAACAATAACTATATATCCTAAGTGAGGATCTGTCCTGACTAAAGGATAAAACACTGGGAGGAGGAGTAGGATGGTTTCGCTCACTTTGCCTTTCACTGCCAATTCTATGTTGCCACATGAACTGGTACTGCCTATCTTTGTGAGTACGTAGAGACTTAGTTCCTACATTTGTGCCTGCTCTACTTTGGCTTATTTTCTGGTAGCAGGCCTTGCATAGTGCTTTGGATTTGTTGCAAGAGATGATGCACAAATGCCACCACCAGTATCTGAGCTTGCCTTAGGTCTGAACCTGACAGGTGTTTTTGATGTTGTAGCTGCACAACGGCTTGACACTTTATCGCCAATGCCACTCTTTTGGCTGAGTTCCCTTGCTAAGACAACTAAGTATACCCAATCACATGCCAGTACAACCACCACCACCGGCACACCACTACTGCAAAAGTTAGTAATAAATGTAGTTGAGAATGTATCAGTGGCATGTGCCATTTTTGGTAATGAATGTGGTTTAGTACCTTCTGTACCATAAGACATGATTAAGTACATCATTGGCATATGACAAATCTGGTAATGAATGTGGTTTGGAAATGGCCGTGCCACAAGAAATGATTAAATGTATCAGTGGCATATGATATGATAAATGTAGGAAATAAGTAGTAGATAAATGCATTGTTGCCGAATCACAAATTTGGTGACTATAACAAAGACCATTATATAATCAATGATATCAAACATATGGTGACCATATATAGTGATACAAGGTTTCACAGTAAATCTGCAGAGTATTATCATGCTACAGAATATACAGATCAGCACTGATCACATGCACCCAAAGGCAGAATATATTGCACAAATCTGTCAATTCTCATGACATGCTTGTTTTAGTAAATACCAGTATTATCTAGGAAGTAAAAGCTAGTAAAATAATAACACATATTCCTCATATCAAATTTGAAATCCACAAAAAAGAGAATCCAGAAGAAGTAAAGCAAATTTCCATAATATATTGTCTTGAGTCTCTCAATAATGTTGTAGTTTTGTTAATACCTTTCACTTCAAAGTGTAAAATAATTTTGTCAGGGTTTGCAAAGCCCTTCAGCCAGGCTCGTATGAAAGGAGAACGTCGCCAAACCAGTTGGCTCAGCTTTTATTCTAATTACATTTTAAAACAGCACCAATGGGAACCCTAATGGTCTGCATAAATATTGTTATCACAATATCGAAACTTGTAAGTATAGAAATGGTCCTAGAGTATAAATAATGTCCACAATGCCATAAATATATTAAACCTCCACCTTCATCATTTGAATCCATTTACATTTCAATTGACATTGCAACCCCCTTGTGAATACATTTATTTTTTTTATATTGCACACACATAATTTTTTTTATTTCACATTTATTATTTTTAGATCAAAGGCTTCATACTTAAAAAACCTACAGTAATATATTCTTGAATTATCCTTTAGCTGCCAGTGGGCTAAAACCAAATAATGTGTTTTTCAGTTATAAACTATAAACCGTTGTATATGTTTACAAATGTCCCAATTAGGCTGAGGCCACACGTTGCAGAAAATTGTTGCAGATTTTGTTGCGTTTTTCTTTAGCCAAAGTCAAGAATGGCTACAAAAGGAACTGGAAATTTGTAGGATGTACTTATACTTCCATCTACTGCTCAATATACTACTGGCTTTGGTTGAATAAACACAAAAAAAATCTGCAACAAAAAAGCTACGTTTACACAAAGTAAAGTGGGGCCTAACCCTTGGTTCATATCTGCATATGGTATTCCATTCAGGGAGTCTGCATGGGGACCACCCCCCACACACACCCGTACGGACTACCGAACGCATAGACTTGTACTATCAGAGATAGCTCCGAGCTGTAAGGTCCACCTATCTGACAGTGGCTAGATATAAGAGCTGAAACTAACTGCACTGATATCTCCAGCACTAGGGGCATTTCGGGAAAGCTTTCTAGCAGTATATAATACCGCACATCTATGAGGATGCGAAAGGTCCTCTTTAAGCCAACCTAAAAGAATCCTCACAAGTCATTTCTTCCATTAAACTACTGATTACCATTCAGCATATATTTAGTTAAACATTAGCATAGGTTAATTACATGGAAATTAAGAAATTAAGAAGTTTTTTGTGCCCATTTTATTTAAAAAAAACAAGAGTGGATCCTAAACAACAGAAAAGTATTTTTTTTATTTCAATTATTCATTTTAATTATTATTATGTTGTTGTTGGCCATCTTATTTTCCATGACTACTTTGCTAGTTTTTATGATTGCCCCCAAGTTAATGGATCCCAATGGCATAAGTGAATCAAAACAGCCACTTTACAGAAGAAAACTGATGACATTTTGCAGCACACAGAGATGTTTTCTTTATTGTGGAATACTTACAAATACAAAGCAACAGCATGTACAACTTTTGCAATATTTTTTTTTTTCTACTTTTTTTATTCGCACATATTTAGATCACAGTTTCATCCAAGGTGGGATAAAATGATGAAATAAAGCTAGCTCTCGTTTTTCACACTTTCCTCCAGAAACCCAGCATGGTTATGGTGACCATTACCATGTAGGACGGCAGAACAGATATTGTACAATCACAGCCAGACAAGAAATTCTTTTTGTTTGCTTTGTAAATGTGCCAAGTTTCAAGTGTTATTAAATCTCAGGGGCAATTAACAATCTCAATAAATTGTAGCAGTTTATTAGTACAGGAGCAGTGCCTTGAAGGCTGTGATTTTAGCTTAAGATTGCTACACTTTTCTTTACATATGGGAATACAAAACATATTTTTAAAGATTACAATGTGTCTGTGTATATAATAACGTATATCATATTATTTGGACTATAAGGCAAAAGAATTCTTGCTAAAAAGTATCTTATAGGGCACCACCAACTACTACTAGTGCTCAGATAGAACATAAATAAAGCACTTTGCTTGCCGTACAGAATAATGATGATATGACTCCTAAAACAAGAACACAACTTACTCCATCTGATCTCTCCAACTGGTGCGTTGTGCCCACAGAACCTGCTGCTCAATGCAGCCAATATGGTCAGCTGCATTATCAGAAACCTCATCTTCAACTTGCAGTATGGCTTTTCCTCTACTAGAGCCCAAGTACACATGGATGGCCCAGGGGTGACCAACAAGGGCATAACTAGAGTTCTATGAGTCCTAGCCGGTGTACCTTGTCATACCTTGTCATACCTTTTCCAACTTGTTGTTCAGGCTGGTGGCATTGCTGGAGTCTAAAAAAATATGTTTTGCTGCCCCCCTTAAAAAAAGTTTATGTATACTGTATAAATTAATATTTTCTATGTAGTATAATATACATCTAAATAATAATGATAAGGCCTATCTACCTAATTATACCATACAAGAAATAAAATCTGCCTTTATACTGTTACTAAACATAGGCCAGTACAGCAAGGTCAATATTATCAATGCCACTATATAAGAGAAAAATAAAGACCAATAATACTACCCTACAGTGACCATATGGTGATAGGTACCAATTCTACACACTCACTCTGAAGAATGTAAAAGGGATTGTAGTATATTCACATCCAGTAAGTTCATTTTCTCTTTTCTTTTCCATATGACTCAGACTTCCATGAATACTTTTTCTTGTAACCAGTGGTTAAATTGGGCCAGAATGTGGTGGAACTCAGTTAAATTAAATAATGCCAGTGAGTGTTACAGTATAGTTTCTTAGTTTATACTGTATAATTTATATGTTTAATTTATATGTTATAAACTAAGAAATTGTCTGACCCGATTGACCCAAAATGCGTAACATAATAAACGCAGTTACTTACCTCTCCCGGCTCCCAAAGGCTTCAGGCCTACTTGGATGACGTCCCAGATGTCACATGGGCATGGGGCTTGTGTCCTTATGCATAGCGATGCAAGCCCCCTGCTCACGTGATGTTCGGCGTCCCACCGTACTACACTGAAGATGGCTGATATGATCTGTGGGGAGTGCTCCAGAGCCAGGGACAGGTAAGTAACAGGTTTTTTTGTTTCCTTCCTGGGCCCTAGGTCTCCGATTATTATACTCTGGGGTCTGAAAAGTATAATAATTGTTCATGGATGTCTACAATGGGGCATATAATACTGTGTTCAAGGGCCACTTGGGGGCAGATAATACTGTGTGCTTGGGCTACTTGGCATATAATACTGTGTGCAAGACCCACTTGATGCATATAATACTGTATGCAGGGGCCACTATGGGGTATAATATGGACTGTGTATCACATGATCATGGACTGATTTCTATCCCCTGGAAGTAACCAGATTGTCTGACATCAAGCGGAAATCTAGAATTTATACAGAACATATATCGAAAAATTATAGAAATTAAGATTTGTCTCTCTGAAACTGGACTACCCCATAATGTCCAAGATGGTAATAACACCCCAAATTGCAATGATACGCTTCTATTGTGCTCCTCTTAGTAATATTGACCCAAACAGTATCATTGCTTCTCATAGTGTCCTCTGAGACTCACTCAACATAGTAACTCTGCTCCCTTTTTTTCCCCATAAATTATCAGTGCTCCCTTTAGTCCCCATCCAGTAATAGGAACTCTGCTGGGTTCCACATATTAATAGTAATACATTTATTTTCCCCCAAATGTAATAGTGTACTCTTCAGGTCCCAAAGATAAAAGTGTTCCTGAATGTGTCTCCAAACAGTAATATTTATTAATCTACATTAAGTTCGACACAACTACAATGCTCCTCTTAGAGCTCCCTAAACAGCAATAGTACCCACTCAAGGCCCCACATAATAACTGTTCTCCTCTTGTGCCCTACCAAAAATTAACAATACTTCTTTTAAGTCTTTGCATTGTAAGATCATTCCTATTAGATGTATGTATAATACTCCACTGAGAAAAAAACCTAGAACTCACATCTTCTTGTTGCCAAGATAGGTGCCTGATGGTTCTTGCTATTGTGTGCACCTGCCACAGACAGCACAATGCACTAAAATGTTATCATTGTGCTTTCTGATATTCTTAGGATATGTTCACACGGAGGAAAAGGTCGTGGAAACAGAAGCGTGTCCTGAGCCGCGGACGCCGCGGCTGAATCAGCCACGGGATCCGTGGCAAGATAAGGCATATTGCTTCTTTTTTCCGCTAGCAGAAAAAAACAAGTCAATGGGAGCCTTTTTTGCAGGTGGATTTTGAATCAGATTCTGCATCAAAATCCACCTGCAAAATACTCAGTGTGAACTAGCCCTTAGTATGTACCTGACATATCATAGGCCACATTCCTAATGCAACATGTGGATTACAAGACAAAGTAGGGACGTCAGCAATCAACGACTCTGTGCTTTGCCATAGATTTCAACGGAATCATCATTGATAGGATGAAGATCCAGTTGCAAATAGCACTTGCTAGCCAATCTGGAGTTGCTGGGCTCCCTTCTCTTCTAGACTTGGTCGCATGAATTCTAGGGGAGCCAAAGATTTGACGTACCTTGCATGATATTTCCAGAGAAAACTAGTCTTCATGCAATGTACTCAATTTTTCCTTATAATACCCTTGAGTAAAGTACATTCTGAAACGAAAATACATATGCCAGCTTCAAATATCAAGAAAAATTTGAAATTTAACATAAATTTTAGAAATTATGTTTGCAGGCTAAATTCTTGAAAATAGGTAGAGTTAATTTAACATTCAGCTATGGTATAACAGTGTATAGTGCACAGTAATAATACGCCATCATTCATCAGGTTTTGTTTTCCGTGTCAGGAGTTAATTTTTCAGCTGACAATTAGACCTGCAAGTTACATGTTGGCAATGCCATTAGCAGCTTTTCTGTGAAAAACTCACAACTACATTGGGTGCAAGTGATTTGCATAGAATTTGGAATTAGCTTACAGAAATCCCCCAAATGTGGCTGATTCTTATGGGAGAACATAGAGTACCTTGTTGTCCCCCCATTAACATCCCCCCTCATGTGATGATGCCGGCTTTGCAGCAGATGAATCTGTATTTTGCATTCTCTGAATGTACCATGCAGTAATTCTGCTGTCTGAAAACTCTGTAACGTCAATAATTGATGCACTTGAGAAGTGGTAATTAAATTAGTTAATTATGCTGGTAAAATTACATGCAATTATGTGACTGCAGGGTATGTTTAGTAAATTAGGCTTTCCAATACTTACTACATATTGTGGTGCCAATTCTGTTCCTTGATGATTAGGTAGCGCTTGATACTTCTTAATTGATTTAATACCTGGATCTTCATTAGTCTTTGATTGCTTTGCATGTTTAGCTTTTTCCTTTAAGTGATATTTAGTAGACATTGATAACATATTTCTCCATTTAAGAGTAAACATGGTACACACCAAGCTTTATTGCAAGTCACCAGCATTTCTTACTTACACACATGATTCCTTGGCTGAGCAATAAGACCTCCTGGAGCTTAGAAACTGCGGTGATGAGCATGTCTTAGAGAAGGCTGATGAATACAAGAAGTTCTACGCCACCAACACGTCAAGGATAAACTGAAGCAGATTGCAAGAGATTAGAATCCTAGATAATTACTAAAAAATTGTTGGTTTGAATTAACTTATGTTAATAGGTAACCCAGCACTAACAATTTATACCAGGAAACAAAGCATAATCAATGTGAAATGTATGAAATGTCATACAGATATGTATTAATGGAAGCTCCCTATAGAGATACATATAAAAGCATATTTATAATGGTTTGTTAAAGGAAATGTGTTAGTAAAAAGGACCTATTTCTTAAACCAACATATTTTAACATATTTTTAAGAATTTTTGATATTTAGGTTTTACATTTTCCCTGTCACTATCTGTATTTAAAAGAAAGTGTTTTCAAATTTCAGTCTGGAACTAAGCCTAATAATAGACTGACATACGTCAATTCTGTAGGGGTTTATTTGTAGCGCTCACCCAACGATAACACCTCTATTGATAACATTGCATAACACTCATCATTAAATCCACTACTGACAATAGATGGGATCATATCTTATCTATTCCCACCCTCTGCACAAAACAAGCCTAGAAAACTCTCCCATACATCTCAGTGTGTTGGCTTCAGACCATTGCAGCCAATGGCCATGATTATGCTGTAAAGCATAGCACTAAATGCTGTTAACAGAGCAGAGGAGAAGTTCAGGCAAGATGACAACCTCCATAATTATGTAGAATACTAAAAATATATAAGTGAAATATTTCACTGTGGGATTCTAATAAATAAATGTAAAATTGTTGTTACATTTCTTTTAAAGTCTAACTCCACTTTCCCCTTAATCCTCTTCTCCACCCCTGTCCTCATGTGGATTGATGAAGACCTGGTGGTCAGAAATGGCCAGCAGTGATCTTCATTATTTATTATGCTTACTTATATAGCGCCATCATATTCCGCAGCGCTTTACAGATATTGTCAGTCACTGTCCCATATAAGGCTCACAATCTACATTTCATCAGTATGTCTTTGGTGTGTGGGAGGAAACTGGAGTACCCGGAGGAATCCCACGCAAACACGGGGAGAACATACAAACTCCTTGCAGATGTTGCCCTTCGCAGGATTTGAACCTAGGACTCCAGCGCTGCAAGGCTGCAGTGCTAACCACTGAGCCACCATGCTGCCCCATCTTCATTCCTTCACTAACAAAACAAGGAGGAATATATTTGTTCTAATTTTGCCAAATGTTGTTTTCTCCAATTGAACTGTGAAATCAAAGTACAAGTCCTTGCAAAATACTTAAAATACTTATTGGTTGCTAACTTAATAATAATAATAATAATAATAATAACTTAACTCTAACAAGAAATGATACATGGGCCATAAATGGTGACCTAAAAGTTGAAAGGCCAGAAATTAGAAAAAAAAGGCAAAAGTTTGCTACTAAAAGTGTAAAAACAGGAAGTAGAAAAAGTAAAGGATACAAGACTAGATTATCCTAAATAAGTACAAATATACAACCATTCCAAGACATTCCAAGATTACCCACACAGGCACAATCTGTCTAATCTTCGGTAAGCACACATAACATGAATACATCTCAGATATAGTACAGACTATTGAATGGAGACCACTGCACCAACTCTTACTGTATGATATAATCCAACCCTGACCCTCAGAAAAAAGTGTAATACCTAGAGATGAGCGAGTAGTACTCGATCGAGTAGGTAATCGATCGAATACTACGGCATTCGAAATACTCGTACTCGATCGAGTAACACTCGCTATTCGAATGTAAAAGTTCGATGCAGAACCAGCATTGATTGGCCGAATGCTATACAGTCGGCCAATCAACGCTGGTTCTTCTCCTACCTTTAGAAGTCTTCTTCGTGAAGCTTCCCTGCAGCGTCTTCCGGCTCTGAATTCACTCTGCCAGGCATTGGGCCTGGGCAGAGCCGACCGCGCATGTCCGCTTGTAGTGCAGGCATGCACAGTCGGCTCTGCCCAGGCCCGATGCCTGGCAGAGTGAATTCAGAGCCGGAAGATGCCGCGGGGACGCTGCACGGAGAAGACTTCTCGGAGGATCCAGCCCGACCCTCACTCGTGAACCTGGTAAGTATTTGATCGAATGCTGCCTACCCCTGAAATGAGCATTTTCCCCCCATAGACTATAATAGGGTTCGATATTCGATTCGAGTAGTGGAATATTGAGGGGCTACTCGAAACGAATATCGAACCTCGAACATTTTACTGTTCGCTCATCTCTAGTAATACCCATAGGCATATATTTAATATATAACTAATGACAAGTAAATGGTTCATTGCTTTTTACAACAATTTACATGTAATGATAATTTGCAATGTTTTACCTTTACTGTCAAAGCTAATATCGGCTTGTATTACTAATACTAATATGTTAATTTGACTTATTTACAACCTGTTAATTCTACTTTGACTTCGAATGACTAATTTGACTAAGGGGGTTAATTTTTATCATTGGCAAAAGCTCCATAATACCATATGCCAACCATTAACTCTAATTTGGGGCTGTTCTATATATAGGAAACTATGCAAAAAGCGAACTGAAATCATTGCCTAATATGCCTAAAAGAAAACAAGTCTAAACAACGGATGAACATTCTGTCCTGATCTGACAATGAAAAATACAGTTATTCTTTTCTCTGCATGGGTACTGTTTTAGACTATTTTAAACAAAAGGGACTTTTTAATACAGAATATTCTAACATTATTCATGTAGACATAAAACTGCATTTACTTTTATTAACAAGAGGTGGTTTGCCATCTGATGCTAAAATCGAGTGAAATCATTTTAAATGTCTTTATGAAAAATATCATTTAAAAATGTATTGTTTGAGAATTGTATATTGCATGAAACAAATAGAAACCTCTAATAATAGAAGTATAAAAAGAGTTCTAAACTAAGTATCAGTAAAACTTTACCTCTGTTCCAATACCATGTAAGTATCAGTGACATTGCAACAGGAATGTAACATTGTGTGGCCATATTTTTCCTCTCACTGTAGGTCAACGTGAACCTGTGTCCATACTGATGTAAGGCTCATAGAAGGCCTGATGGTGATCTGTAGTAAGAAGTGTCTCAAACAATAAACAATTAAAAATATAGCCTTACTATAACATATTTGCCTGTTTGGGTCTCTGAGCAACCCGCCGCTCGCATGCAGAAGTCATGTTCAGTTATGATTCCTTGCTTTAGGTTCTTGTTGCTCTGTCTGAACATTGCTCTATTCCCTCATCTCTGTAATTAATTTTCCACCACATCCGTCTCTTACACAATCACATCCGTGATTCACAGCTTATCTATCAATCAAGTCTGGGGCAGGTTCTGGACTTAATATAAACAGGTCATCAGTAGGCTTGAGCGATTGGGATCAGAAAAGATCGGATTCCGATCAGCGATCGAGTAAATCTCACGATTGCAATCGGAATTCCGATCCCGATCTTTTTAGGCAGGATCGAGGTTGGAGGTTATTTCCCTCAATGCTTTGCTACTGGCCAAGCATTGTGGGAAAAGATAACAATGTTAGGAATGAATGGATGCCACCAGCACACAGCATGTGCCGGCGTCCGGCCACTTAACCCCCTGCGTGCTGGCTATGTCCATTCATTCCTACGGCATAGCAGGAAGGAAACAGAAGAGTAGATGGTATCTACTCTTCTGTTTCCTTTCTGCTGTGCCGTATCCTCGACCCTGCTACATCTGCATTATTGTACATTGACCTGTCTATCTACTCTTCTTCTTCATCCCTGCTTTATCGTACACTCATCAGCTCTGCTACATCTGAGATCTACATCTCAGATGTAGCGGAGCTGAGTATACGATAAAGCAGGGACGAAGCAGAAGAGTCGATAGACAATTCCACTTACCTGCACAGATCTGCTGACGCTCCTCGTCTGTTCTCTTCTCACCTCTTTCCATGCGGGCCCCTAGCTCCCAGGTTAGTATTACAGACCTAGGAAGAAGGCGGGGCTTGTGGCTTAGGAGAGTGTGGGTGGGTATTGTACCCTCCTACACTCTCCTAAGCCACAACAAGCCCTGCCTACTCACAGCATCAGTAACACTAGCCTGGGAGGCGGGGGCACATATGGTGCTCTGCAGACATGTACAGTAGAAAGAAGAGGAGAGAGAGCAGCATGGATTGGCAGTGACAGCGCTTCTGTGCAGGTAAGTGGACAGCAGGGGGTACTTAAGTGGCCGGGGGAGTCTAAAAATTAAAGTGTTCAATTTTTGGATTCCACGCTGTGTAGTGAATAGGATTGTTTATAAAATCCAATCTCCGATTATTTAAAAAATCCCATTGACTTGCATTGGGATCGGAATTGGTATCAGGATCGGGTTCGAATGGAAAATGGATTTTAAAAACGATCCTGAAATCTCAAGATCGGCTCAACCATAGTCATCAGCTTACATTTGTCAGCTGGCTATTGTGTATCTGTCCTTGCTAAGTGTTTCCCTTGCTATTGTATTGTATTTACTGACTTATGACCTTTGGCTTTTCTTGTTTCTACTCTTTTGGTTTACAATTTGGTACTGCTTTGTCTCTCTGGCTTTGACCCTTGGCTTACTGACTACTCTTCTGTGTTGTGTTTCCTTGTCCACGTTTTCTGTTTACACTTATCCAGAGAAGGGTTGTTACCCAGGTGTTCCTGTCATTAGGACAGTGAGGCAAGTAGGTAGGGACAGCATCTGGGTCGAGTTTAAGACTCACTGTCTCTGTCTTTCCCTTCTCCCAGGTTGCAGCAGCAGCAGCACTGGGGCTTACCAATAGTTATTATGCACCAGTTATTACAGCACCACTTTTCTGACTATGCTGATGGTGACAGTTGACAGGTAAGGTGCTCAAGCATATTGGATGAACACCTGCTAAACCCTCCAATGATTGTTGGTATTGGGTTGTTCAGATTCTCAGATGTTAGAAAAGAAGGATCGAACATGTTGAATTCCAACATACCTGATTTGTTGTTCTTGCAGTAGCTAAACCACAGTTAGAGGTCTCAGGTAACAGTTTATGTCCCTCTCCCTATAGAGAACACAGGTACAAAAGCCCAAGCTGAGTTTATAGTATAGTCTGTATAGGATTGATCAGCCCATTAGGTTCAGGACCAATGAACAGGCATCTCATGCAGAAAGGCAGAATTGTTTTTTTTCTTTATGTTTGTCGGCTTTCAAATCAGCAGAAAGTGCAGATATTGGGACACAGCATTAAAGACTATTTAAGAGAACCCAATTCATTGTTCTGTTTTTGACGCTTAAAAATGTGTCATTTTCCAGCTAGTATAATTTTTTTCATATAAGTTGAAACACTGAAGCCTTCAGTTACCTAACCATATCATTAGTATAAATTAGAGATAAGACCTGGTAATAATATGAGGGAGAATACCAGATAAACAAACTGCTCGATATGTCTTTCTCGACAGTTTTCTATGCATTTTGTCTCATGACTATCCATTTTATGTATGTGAAACTGGCCAGGCCTCAATTCTAATTCTTGTTCAGCTGGTCCAGGACTCATTCCAACTGGAGGACAGCCAATGAGCTTTAGCCAGAAGGTGGTTGTGCAGCCAGGAACATGAGAATCCCCCAGTGGATGGCACTAAGGACTGAAGCCAGTGGAGCCGCTTTCAAACAGGTTTTAAACATAATGTTTTTAGAAAGGTATTTTAGGAAAGCTGTGTCCTTAATCTGGTACCACTTATAGCAATAATCTATAATCACCATTAAACAGTTTCCTTCAGTAGACTCACGCCATGTTAGTATCCTAGGATATTGCTATGAAGCTGGGCTATGATCACTTTTCTGTACAGTATTTATTAATAGAGACCATGCAATATGTGACAGCCTTTATCATAATTGAAAATAAAGGGTACAACTCGTAGAGGTGAGAGGGAGCTACATTGTTTCTGAAAATGTGGAGCTGTAAAAGCAGTGTATATCACTTTTGTTATGCCGTTTCTTGACCTCTTGTCTACTTCTATGTGATTTATGGAAACAGTGTAGCGCAGTACTGCTTGGCTTTTTCCTTAAAGGTGCTTTCTGGCCCCCAAATTGAGTTTTCATACTGATGATCTGACTGAGTCTGACAGCTGGATCCCACACAGATCAGCTGTTACAGTAGCCTCTGGGTGCCAGAAGCTGGCAGTGGATGGGGAGCGTGTACAGTTCCATTCCTATTCAAGGAGTAGGAACAGCACAGCAGCCCTATCTACTGCATAGCGGTGCTTCCATGGAACTGCAATGCTGCCCCTATTACTGAATACACATTCCATCCACTAACAGCTTCCAGAACTGGCAATAGCTGATCCATGTAGGGTTCAGGTGTCAGACCCTTAGGGTGCCTTCACACGGTGTAGCGCACCTCTCCTTTAGACACGTATACACGTGTCCGAGCGCGGCCCTTCAAAACAGAGCCCATTGAAATCAATAGGTAAAAAAGCCTCCGATTGATTTCAATGGGTAGCATGCGTATATCGGCACCCATTGAAATCAATGGGCTCTGTTTTGAAGCGCCGTGCTCAGACTCGTGTATACGTGTCTAAAGGAGCGGCGTGCTATGCCATGTGAAGGCGCCCTTATAGCTCACATACCGATGAAAACTCCATTTGGAGCCATAAAACCCCTTTAAGTCCTTTCCTGGTGGTTAGAACTTGTGGCCAGCTATTCCCAACCATAATAAATATATATACATTATTAACATAATTTTTTGTCTTTAATTGAGACATACTATTTATTTATGTTCACCTTCACTATTTACCATATTGTCATTGTCACTCATTTGTTTCACTTTATTGCCATCTTCTTATTGTGTTTTCACTGGCATCTTCATTTTACATTTTCATTTTTGTCACTCATCATTTGTTTTAATTTGTATGCACATTACTTGATTTTTCACATTTTTCTACAATTATTTTTTTTAATGCACTTTCATCACAATGGTCTTTAAAAAACACTTTTGTTTTTTTATGTAGTGTTGCACTGATAGAGTTCATATCTTTTGAAAAACCTTTTGTGTTTATATCAACATCATTATATTGGTAGTTCACTTTCTTCCTGTGGTCCCTATATGCAGGATTCAGTATACAGGCGCATTGGCGCATACAGGATATTTCTCCTGGTCTATATGGTCGGTGACTTTGGTTGTCCCCTCTATATACACTGTATGTGTGTCTCCTTTGGACACTCTTAGGGTGCATTCACACTGAGTAAACGCTAGCTTATTCTGAACGTAAAACACGTTCAGAATAAGCGGCGTCTAAAGCAGCTCCATTCATTTCTATGGGAGCGGGGATACGAGCGCTCCCCATAGAAATGAATGGGCTGCTTCTTTCACTCCGTGCAGTCCCATTGAAGTGAATGGGGAGTGCCGGCGTATACGGCAAGCTCTGCTCATGCCGGAGCGTACACGCCGGCACTCCCCATTCACTTCAATGGGACTGCACGGAGTGAAAGAAGCAGCCCATTCATTTCTATGGGGAGCGCTCGTATCCCCGCTCCCATAGAAATGAATGGAGCTGCTTTAGACACCGCTTATTCTGAACGTGTTTTACGTTCAGAATAAGCTAGCGTTTACTCAGTGTGAATGCACCCTTACTGTTTTGATTAGCTCAGGCATTGTCATGTGATGCTCTTGCACCGTTGTGATGCAGGAGCCGCACCTGAATGAATTAGTAGCGTCATTAATCCACTATTATGTACCCTATAAAAGTTTCCCCTCCTGCCTCCACTCTGCAGCCCCCTGAAGAAGCAGGGGTGAAACACCGTCGGGGCTCAGAGTGGAGGTCGCAGTTGGTGAGCAAAGTTCTATGTTTATGCATTATATTCCTTGCCCTATGTAGGCTGGCTCATGTGTAATACTGGCATGTGTGTGTAACTTCACATTGATTCTGTTACCTTATATGCTTTAACTATACACTGGTGATGTGGGTATGATCTTTGCAATGCCACAAACATTTTTCAATTAGGTGCCCTGATTTTGTGATATTGTGGGCAATAGGAGCCTCTTTATATTCACATATACAGAATACAGGGCCTTTCCATACACCTATTAATTGTGGCTGGTTTCATCCCCTACACCACTATTGAGACTTCTTGATTCTAGCAGATTATACTGCTGAAGTTACTCATTCCAATGCGACCTCCACTCTTGTTGTTTGACGTGTTGTTTTTAAATGTTTTTATGTGTTTGTGTTTTCCTAATACCATTATGTTTAACATTTAAAATTTAGTAAAAATAAATTATTTAGATTTAAAACTGATTTTTTTTGTGTTATTCATACATTGATACTTAGTTGGTGCTCCCAACTATAATTAGTCAGATGGGAATAACTCTTTAAAGGGGTTGAAGAATGGACTTCACACGAGAATTTGCTGTAGAGAGCTAAAAATGGGCTAAATAAAGTGCCAGGAGTCCTGACAGTGTGGTGTACTATTGTTTATGCCAATTTACTCTGATTCGTGAGGAACTTATTCGACCCGAAACAAATGTTTGGACAATTTTCCCATTCCACCCCATTCCAATTATTTTTTTGGTTTCCCAATTGTACACAGCATGTGTAAAGTCATAATTGGAAGTGGTGATTTTTCTATGATCAGTGAGCTAAACCTTCACATTAAAAAATATTACAACTTGCAAGCCCTCATATGGCTGTGTCAACAGAAAACTAAAAAAGTTATGGCTTCTAGAAGATGGGCAGCAAACAAAAAACCATTGGCAACATCATTAAAATAACATAACACACGGAACGGAAATGCTGCAATTTGTACGCAGCAGAAATGCTGCAGGAAAAATTGTGGCATTTTACAGTACATGCAAAGTGGATAGGACTCTAGCGAATCCCATGCCCACTTTGCGATACAAAACCCGGTGTGGACAAGTTGCGTGCCGGTTTTGGAAATCGCATCATGTCAATTATATCTATGGAAGCACCGGCAGTTTCCCCATAGGTATAATTGTAACAGAAAGTCCGCGGAGGAAAACTCCACAAACTTTCTGTTTAAAGCACTTGGGAAGAACCAAGATGCATTCCCACTGCGTTTTTTCCCGCAGCATTTATTGTTGCGGGACGTCCCATGGGGCTTTAGCCGGATACATCCATTGTCTTTATTGCTACTTTAAAAAAAAAATAAAAAACACGCCAAACATTTTTTTTTAAACATAAAATTTTATTCAGGTTTTGTACAAGGATAAAAAAATACAATGTTATACAATGGAATGGATACAAGTATGTAAATTGAATCACGTTAGCGTCTCACTAATGATACAGTATTAATGAAGAATGTATTTTGGTGCTTTGAACTAAGATGTTCTAAAATTATTAAAAGGAATACAGTATGTTCTCCCTCAGAAACGAAACAATTGTATTCACCTTGCATTTCCCATCAAATCTTGAAAAGTTAATGATTTTTTTCATGCACAGGAGGCCTGATAATTAATTGAGGAACAGTTTGTAGACACATTCCAGTACTCCCCTTCCAGATGGAGCACAAAGGATGCAGACCAAGAATGTTCTAACCTAGCTAAATGAGAACATTATATAGCAATGATGCCTATTATTTATTTTTACACCAGGATTGGAATCGTGCTTACTTTGTCACAGAGAAATTCATTTACACAAATTCTCCAAATTCTTTCTAATTAGAAAGGTATTTGCAATCTTAGCAGGTTTCGCACCTGCTTAAAATTTAACAAGGATTTAGTGAATGCATTGTTGGGCAGATTTGGATTGTTTTAGCATTTGCTTGATGATTTTTTCATTAGATATACATTATTGAACGCCTGTAAAAGGAAAAAAGTTTGACAAATTTAATCCATATTTCTGTCAATAACATCAATAAATCAATGGATGAGACTAGATAGATCTCTATAAGGCTAAGGCCCCATGTAGCAAGCCACAGCTAAATAATTGCTGCAAAAAAACCCATGGTGGATACCCTTTGCGTTTTTTTACTCAGTGTTTTTCACAGACAGTCCTCAGACTTTTCCTCTGTGAACTTTTTGCCACTTTTATGCCTATAACGCCAGCTTATCCGTAGGTATGATTGACATATTAAGATGAGAACATTTTTGAAATTGTAGCACTTCCACTGCCGTTTTTTTCTGCAATGTGTTGAAGGGATTAGTCAGAATGCCATCCACTTTGCAGGTAATGTAAAATGCAACATGGAGTCCTGTCTTAATAGTGTTTTCATCTCCAGAACTGTAACTATAACAAGGGGCTTCCACTATATCTTGAGAAAATAAGGTTTCTACATCAACATACAACACAATGTTGATGCTAACTTGCCTATAAAGCTGAGGCCTCACGTTGCGGAAATGCAGCTTTTTTTGTTGTAGATTTTGCAGCATTTTTTGAAGAAAATCCAAGATTGATTGAGCAGAAGGGAGAAGGATAAGGCTAAGGCCCCACGGGATGATACACAGCGCTAATGCACTGCGGGAAGAACCGTGGCGGGCATGCATTGTGGTTCTTCCCACAGCGCTTTCAACAGAAAGTTCACAGAGTTTTCCTCCGCAAACTTTCTGTTACCATTATATCTACGGGAAAGCTGTTGGCGTTTCTGTAGATATAATTGACATGCCGCACCAGTTTTGGAAATCGCAGTGTGTCCGTCCTGTGGTTTTAAATGCAAAATGGGCATGGGATTCGCATGAATCCCATCCACTTTGTAAGCACTGTAAAATGCAGCGATTTTACCCATGGCGTTGCCGCCGCAGGAAAATTGCGGCGTTTCCGGCCCATGGGGCCCCGCCTAAGAGCTTCCTATATATTTCCCATTCCTTTAGTAGCCATTCTTAGCTTTGGCTCATAAAACCGCAGCAATCTGGACACAATCTGTATTGTATGCACAGTTTATCTGAACATTTTACAGCACTTTAGCATAATGGGGCAGATAAACTAATACTGTCTAACTTTTAGCAAGTATAAAGTTAGACTAGTCAGTCTTAAACTGCACAAGATTTTACAAAGTGTCTAACACTGTTTAAAAATCTGGTATACACTTAGACTGTCTACTCTCACTTTACACCACTTATTAGTTGCTACATTTTACAGCATTTCGACTGAGGCCCCATGTTGCGGAAACACAGCTTTTTCTTTTTTGCACATTTTGCTGCAGTTTCTTGAGCCAAAATCAGGAGTGGATTGAGCAGAAGGTAGAAGTATAAGAGCTTTGTATGTATTTCCCATTCCTTTTGTAGACATTCTTGGCTTTAGCTCAATAAAACACAGCAAAATCGGCAACAAAAAAACGCTGTGTTTCAACAATATGGGGCCTCAGCCTTGGGCTAAGGCCTCACGGGCCGGAAACAGCGCATTAAAGCGCTGCGGGAACAACCACGGCGAGAATACATTGCGGTTCTTACTGCAACGCTTTGAACAGAAAGTTCACTGAGTTTCCCTCCGCAGACTTTCTGTTACCATTATATCTAAGGGAAAGCTGCCAGCGTTTCTGTAGATATAATTAACATGCTGTGATTTCCAAAATCGCGTCGTTTTTGGAAATTGCAGCGTGTTTAAGTTGCGAATTTTAACGCAAAGTGGGCATGGGATTCGCATGAATCCCATCCACATTGCTGTTACTGTAGAACTCCACGATTTTTCCGCCAGGGCACCACAGCGTTTCCGGCCCGTGGGGTCCTGGCGTTAAATGGATTTTGTTACTGATTTTACTCTTTGCATTGCAGTGGGTGAAATCCATGTTGGAGATTTGTTGCACATAGTTGATAATTCACAGATTTAGAATCTGTCCTGCAGGTCACTTTTTGAACTTATCATTTGCAGACTGTTTTCAGCAACATTTTTTTGAATTACCTTGGTAATCAATATGCAAATTAGCTGGATCGTGTTACTCCAGCGCGCTACTGCACATGTTCCAGCTCACAATGGTCTCTATGGGAAAATGTTGCTGGAGTGTGTGCAGTAGCGCGCCGGAGGGAACGCTACTGCGCACGCGCGTGCTTTTAATAGCTTTTAAAAGAAACCGACGTGAATAAGCAGGAGAAAGGGGTTTGGAGGTAGCGGTGGGCGTGCAGAAGCTATGACGCTAAAGGGTGCACGATCCAGCTAATTTACATATTGATTAACAAGGTAATTTAAAAAAACAGGGGGGAGGTCTTTTTACACACTAATAGCAGCACCTGAATAGCCTTTTTAAAGGCTATTCAGGAATATCTTTAGCTCATAACCCATAAATCTGCTGATAGAGCCCCATTAAGGGAAATAAGACAAATAATAGCTGTTAGTGAAATTATACATTATGAGGTCGGATGTTGCATGACAAATATCTGAAATAAACCATAGATTGCAAGTAGTGGTCACACACCGTATGTGGAAAAGAGGCTTATAAAGTGCTAACCTGACAATGGTAAACTGCCTGAATACACTGCCTGCTCAGGGGAGAACCTATTCTCTCTGTTGCCTGAAGTGGACGATCAAAAGATCCAAAGCCTGTGTTAGCAGTACCATGCAGGCCCAAAGCCTGTGCTAGTAGTAACAGCTTGTTGACATACAGGCCTAAAGCCTGTGCTGGCAGTAACAGGCTATTATTACTAGCACAGGCTTAGGGCCTATATATTAATATCCCAGACCACGTGAAGTGTCCTGTACTATATTTGGTATGGAGAAATATGACACTATTCCATCCTTTCCATTCCTATACTGTTCCATCCATAAAATCCGGCTAACACACAGGACTGAGTGTCATGGCTAAAACTTCGTCATGTGATAGTGATGTAGGTCTATGGGCCCGTGTTTCGGAAATTCAATGTATGTGCCTTCTGTAGAAGTGCAACAAAAAAAAATTCTACTTAATCTCATCTACACATTGCAAACAAATGCTACAATATGTCACAAAGGGTCTGCATAAGCAGTTCCACTTGCTATCCTCACTTCAGATCTAATAAAGAAATCGTAATGAACATTATAACATAAATAAAGACACAAGAAACCTTTTATGGATAAAGCGGGGGTTGGCTAAATTACATATGTAGAAACTTATTTCTTATTAAGTCAACATCAGCCGTGATAGGCATGCGCAAGTTGTTTCACCAGTTGACATGTCTGTTCCTTCTCCAAGCCAAAGAAAGGCAACAAGGTCCTGCCATATGCCACTGTAACACAGTATAAATACAGAACTACACAAGTGAATGAACCGAACAACCCAGCCGCAGAGCTATATGGTCCCACTATTCCCATATCATCCTACCTAAGCAGCCAATCTGAGGGAACAGCCTGCAATTATATATATATATATATATATATATATATATATATATACAGTATATATATATGTAAAGTGTCTCTACTTATATCTTCTGTATTTTGTTAGGGAGGCAAATATGTTTATTGTTTGCCAGAAGGCAATGTCACACTCTAAAGTGTAATCCTATGAGATCCGTACGGTACCATCAAGAAAACAGGACCCATACAATGAATATTTCATTCTGCGCAATACCCGGTATTACACTCAGCCATGCTTCATCACTTATAATCAACTTGCTTTACACTCAACAGTGCTTCATCAAGGGTAAGCAAGCATTTCCACTCTCAATAGTGCTTCATCATGGATAATCAGCTGGTTTTATACTCATAAGTTATAATCAAATCATACCCAACAGTGCTTCATTGGGGTGAGACAGTTGGCTTCTAGTCATTTACCAAAAAATTTATAACATTTTGGAATTTCTTAAGGAACTCACTGAAAGTTTATAAGTAACATTGATGAACAAATATTAGTATGCAAAAAATTTATAAATGAACTAAAAAGAGTCTTGATCTTGGTTTAGTCAAAAAGGGACTCTTGTGTTATGGCCGTCTTATTTGAAAATCAAGTTGTCAGTTGTACCTGGCAATGTCATCTACCTGAAGCCATATTACACTTTATTAAATAAATATATAAGAAAATAATATAGGTATTTACCATAACTGGTATCTCTGTAATTGTAGTACCCCATACAATGCAGTGAACACTTTCATTATAGTGAATGGTAAATGTTATACACTAAACAGGAGCAATAAATTAAATTCTTACTTATGTGTATGGCAAAATGGTGCCTAAAAATACTACGTCTTGTCTTGCAAAAACAGAGCCTCTTATACTAACGTCAGTGTGAAAAAAACTTATTGCTCCTATTCAGTGGGATAGCAAAAACTGAACAAGTGTATCAGCCACATTGTAATCAGTTAAAGGGTTAAATCACCCAACTTTGCGGTGTACAGCTGTATCTCTCCTTTTTACCGTAAATTCACGTGGTGATTTTTTTTTTTTTACTCTCCTTCATAGCAATGGTAATTATTAGAGATGAGTGAACACTTTTCGGGAACAGACGTTCCGAACAGCACGCTCACAGCACGCTCCCATAGAAATGAATGGAAGCGGCCAGCATGCGGGGGGTTAAGCGACCGGCCGTCAGCAAAGTCTGTGTGCCAGGTGCTTCCATTCATTTCTATGGGAGCGTGCTGTTCGGATCGGCTGATCCGAACAGTGTTCGCTCATCTCTAGTAATTATACTGTATTTCTCATTTTAAAAAAATAAAAATAAAAAAAGCACAAAAACTGACAAAAATGTCACTGGAGCCATCATTGTTGCATAGTATACATGGTGAATGAAAGGGCCCCCATAAACCTGCAGTAATACATACAGTGCCCTTAGGATGGTATGTAGAATTGTATGTTTGTAGAAGAAAATACTTCATTACGTCATGAATATAGATGAGCGAGTAGTACTCGATCGAGTAGGTATTCGATCGAATACTACGGTATTCGAAATACTCGTACTCGATTGAGTACCACTCGCTGTTCAAATGTAAAAGTTCGATGCAGAACCAGCATTGATTAGCCGAATGCTATACAGTCGGCCAATCAACGCTGGTTCTTCTCCTACCTTTAGAAGTCTTCTCCGTGCAGCTTCCCCGCGGCGTCTTCCAGCTCTTCATTCACTCTGCCAGGCATCGGGCTGGCATGTCTGCTTGTAGTGCGGGCATGCGCAGTCGGCTCTGCCCAGGCCCGATGCCTGGCAGAGTGAATGAAGAGCCGGAAGATGCCGCGAGGACGCTGCACGGAGAAGACTTCTCGGAGGATCCAGCCCGACCCTCACTCGTGGACTTGGTAAGTATAATTTAATCGAACGTTGCCTACCCCTGAAATGAGCATTTTCCCCTCATAGAGTATAATAAGGTTCGATATTCGATTCGAGTAGTCGAATATTGAGGGGCTACTTGAAACGAATATTGAACCTCGAACATTTTACTGTTCGCTCATCTCTAGTCATGAATTTTTTTTCCTTACAAATTCTCACAAATGTGTAAAATAGTATGGGTATGAGCCCCAAAAATTCTCTCGTTGCTGGATTTAGGATCTATGCTCTGAGCTGTCTGCACCTATAGCTAATGCGTAGGCAGCAATCATTTTACAGAGATCTCCTGTGATACTGTTAATGGCTTCCTGAATTTTTCTATCCAGTAGAGTTATTAATAATGATTTGCTAGAAATAAGCTAATTACTATTGACAATATCTCTATACTGACTTGTCTTAAAGGGGTTGTCCTGGATAAATTGATCTTTCTAATCTAAACTAAACACCCCCCACCTACCTTCTAAATTACTTAGTGTATGAAAAATCTATAGTTACCCAGTTTGCCGGGATAGTCATGTGACCGCTCCAGGCACATTTTCCAATTTTCTGGTGACATTCCATTTCCCCTTTAAGAACCCCCCACCCTACCCCATTGTACTTGCCTGTTTTCTGGCTAACTTCTCTATTATGGATGAGAAATAGAGTGGAGTGTCAGCATGCACAGTAGCCAGCACTCAGGCTCTATTGTGTAGACATGGGCTGCCCGCAGATGTCAAGAAGAAAAGGTATCAGCCCAGAAGAAGTGATGTCCCATGCCCAGAAGGTCCAGACCAAAAGACAAGTAAGTATGATGGGGTGGGGGGGGGGCTGAATTAGTTAGGAAGGGCTAGTATTGGGTGGGCTAGCTAAGAAAAGGGTTAAAAGGTTAGCCATCGCTGGTATATAAAGCTCAGCATTCCAGCATGCCGGGTCTGTAACCGTAATGACTCGAATATAAGCCATGGTGGATTTTTCAGCACAAAAACTGTGCTGAAAAACTCAGCTTATACTAAAGTATATACGGTAACATGTTTTTCTGAATTTTAGCAAGCATAGAAATACAGAAATTGTACAGCTACATTTAGATGACCGAGGTGCAAAATGATCATGGAAGGGTACAACATGGTGGCTCAGTGATTAGCACTGTAGCCTTGCAGTGCTGGAGTCCTGGGTTCAAATCCCACCAGGAACAATATCTGCTAGCAGTTTGTATGTTCTCCCTGTGTTTGCATGGATTTCCTCTCATTCTACAAAGACATACTTAAATAGAAAACAAAATATACATTATATGCCCCTATATTGGGCTCACAATCTACATAGAAAAAAAAAATGACCATGAAAAATATCCAAATTTCACAGCCGTCTTGCACCTAAGGGGCACCCATTTTCACAGATCCCATTACATTACAATGTATGGAGAGATTCATTATAAAATAGAAATATAGGGCATGACCTATATCTTGATGGTCCTTCACAACAGACCATCAAAATAACGTTCATGTGAATTGCCCCCAATTACTGACACTGAATTTAATGCTGCCAGGTGGCGGTCATTTAAAAAAACAGCCTTCAGACGGCCATTATCCACTGTCGTGTGAATGTAGTTTTACCTTTTGAAGGTTTGGGCTAGCTGAAGCTAAGAACATTAGTTTGATTGTAATTCTTTTGTTCAATATGTTTTTCGTCTTAGATCTATTTTACTTTCCAGTGGTATCACAGGAAACCGCGGTGTATTACAGTAGCTGCATAGTGGATGGGATTCTGGCTAATCCCATCCACACATTGTAGAGAAATACCTGCAGCGGACATGCTGCGATTTCAAAACTTGCGTTTTTGTAAATCGCAACATGTCAAATTATACCTGTGGAAATGCTGGCATTTCCATATAGATATAATTAAAGTAGAGGGTCCTGTGAAAAGAACTGCGGGAAAAAACCCAATGCATTTCTTTTGTGTCTGTACATTCAGAGAGCAATAACATTTTTTGTAGTGCTTGTTTTTTGCAGAATGAGTTATATTTTTCTGGAATGATCTGTTTAAACTAAAAATTTTGATCATACAAAGAAATATATGCAAGAATTCAGAACAGCATTGTGTAATAACCCATCATGGGTTTGGGTGCAAAACTCAGGATCTATCTATTATATATAATAAGAGGTAATATATATAAGAGCTTTGTGACCAGAGATGGAGAAGGGAAGTAGGTTAGGCCTGGAGCTAGCACAATATCAATAAACAATATCAAAAGCCAGCAAAAGACAGCTCTGTGTCAAGTCCAAGGAGAATGTTAAACTTGGAGGATTTATCACACTAGCCACTGTCCATAAAGATGTGGTTGGAAACTGTACAATGTGGCTTCCTGAAGACCGTAGCAGATGGTTTTGCAATATGGCTTTGAGTACAGATCCCAGCAGAGGTTTTCCTTTTTTTTTTTTTTAAATGTAGATTGTGAGCCCCACATAGAGCTCACAATGTACATTTTTCCCTATCAGCATGTCTTTTTTGGAATATGGGATGGAAATCCATGCAAACATGGGGAGAACATACAAACTCCTTGCAGATGGTTTTGTGCCCTCGGTGGGATTTGAACACCAGGAACCAGCGCTGCAAGGCTGCAGTGCTAACCACTGAGCCACCGTGTGGCCTCCTCCCAGCAGAGGTTTTCCGAGGGAAAGTTAAACAACAGCAGTGAAGACCCTATCATTTTGAGAAGGACCAGCACCACAAAAAAGCCCAACAGCAGGGCTGTTTTAGAGCTTATAACTAGTAATAATACAATAATAATACTAATACATTTTATTTAGATAGCGCCAACAAATTCCGTAGCACTGTGCTATTTGTTGGTTTCAAGTACAGACAAAAAGATACATTACAAAGAAATAGTCACTTCACACAATGGGACTGAGGGCCCTGCTCACAAGAGCTTACAATCTATGAGGTAGACGGGGTAATACAAGAGGTAGCAGGGGTGGCATCGGAGGTAGCATTCCTTATACAATGGTCAGACAATTGTGTAATAGAGGTTACTGTCATTACACAAACATAAAACTGTATGAGCCATCACCAGTCGTGTCCTTTATCATTATGTTTATATATATAGAGAGAGAGAGAGAGAGAGAGAGAGGAGGGTTTGTTTTCTTTTTGCCTGAAGATGTGTCTTTAGTTTGTGCTTGAAACAGTAGAAATTGAGAGTTAATCTGATTGTCCAGGATAGAGCATTCCAGAGATGTGGTGCAACTCAGGAGATGCCTTGTATACGAGTGTGGGAAGTTCTTATAATAGGTGATGTTAGTCTTAGATCATTGAGTGAACGGAGAGCACAGTTTGGGTGATAGACAGAGATGAGGGAGGAAATGTAGGCAGGTGCAGTACAATAAACACAAAACTAACTGGCTATGGCTACATTCACATCTGCCTTGGAGGTTTCATTTTGAGCCATTGGTTCAAAGTCCATCTAAAACTACAAACAAAAAAAAGTCCTGCAAGCTTGACTTTTGCATCCTGCGATGTTAAAGAGAAAACAAGGGATACCCAAGGAACCCCATTGTAGTCAATGAAGTTCCTCAGGATCTGATGTTCATCATTAGTTTTTATCATTTGATCGGATCTTCTGTTCCTACAACAGAACAGAAGCACGGATTAAACAATGCAGATGTGAATGCACTCTTAACTATGATAGGAAGACCCAGGTGGGAGAGGAAAGAGCCTGTAGTTGAGGGTAGAAGCTGTTCATAAGATTGGCTGTGGCAACATGGTTATTGTAGGCTGCAGAATTCCCTAAAGAGATAGGTTAGTGGGTTGCCTTTAAAGATTTCAATCTACCCCCTGATTACTAAATGATCAGACTATCCATAGGGATTCTTTGTCATCTTTATTATATATTGTATATAGTTTTCCTAAAGACACCATCACACTAGAAGATCAAGAAATTCTTATGCATACCATATGCACAGAACATCCCAACCAACACTTCTTTCTTGGTCGTATTCCTATATACTTTCTAATTTCATAAGTCCTACAAAATACTCGGTTCTTGCCTCCAACCTAGAGGTCATGCATAACATTTCGGTAGTTTAGAAAGCAGTTCTAGCTCGGCCATATAAAGGCATACACCATATTTACAGACATTGTGACTCATTATCTTATTACTCTATCTGATGTTCTGCCAGAAAACAAGTCTTCATGTTGTACTTACAGAGTTTTTAATAATTTAATCAAACCAACACTCATCCAATGCAGCGTCATGTTCATCAATCAACTCATTACAGGATTAGACATCTACATTCGGTCTTTTGTACCTTTGTAAAATGTTCCTATGTTTCCAGTAGCCTATTACTAAATGAAAGAACAGTAAACATTGCCACTTCAAGAGCAAGAGATAATGCCGAGGCATTTCTAAAATGTACAATTTCATTCTCCTGTAAACAGATGTAATGTCATGTAAATATTATTCGCTTTTCTGTTTAACTACCAGAATCTGAGCCAAAATACATGGATTTAAATGTTATTTTTTCATACAACTATCAAAATACTATTTTCAGTCAACTGGATCAGATGATAAAAGAAGAACCCTTAACAAATGTCACACTTCCTTGCACTTGATAATCAGCTATTGTTTATTTCAAAGGGAGATAAGCATTTTCCCTGTGGGGCTTGTTAGGGTCTGGTGTAATACCAGTGAACAACTAAGGGAACAGGGAGTTTTCTTAGAAAAGACAGCAGGCATTGATAGGCTTTTCCACCCCAGCTGTGGCACTAGGATCACCAGGAGACTCTCTTCACCACTAATGGTATCTTTTATGGAATCTTAGTAAATAGATATCAAAGGTGCTTCATCATCAAGAGCATGTTCTGAAGTGGCTAGAGAAGGACACGCAATCTCTTTATGCCATGTGTATGGAAGGTAATACTGTCCAGGAGAGGTTTCTGCTCTTATACAAAGAAATGAAAATCTAAGCCTTGTTTATACAAAATAATATAGAAACTTGTTAATATTTTTCATGTATCTCAAATTTTGTATATGAAGTTTTCTAATGGAAAAGATCTCTATGCTCATTAGCAAAATAACCTATAGAAGCCATATATGTCCAGACTGGAAAAAAAGAAAAAAATCATTTTCTTTTAGAGGCAATATAATAAAATACATTTATATAATTGTTAAACTAATGACAACAGACCCATATAAGAAATATAACTATGTACCAATATCATATACATATAGTCAGTGTTATCATAAAGTAATAGTCATGGTGAGCTATAATAAACACCAGTAACAACATCTATCCTACAATGTGAGATAAAGCAAAAATAACAATAATTTTTAAATAACGTATATACTTGAGTATAAGCCGAATTTTTCAGCAGTTTTTTTTTTTTTTTTTTTTTTTAATGTAGATTGTGAGCCCCACGTAGAGCTCACAATGTACATTTTTCCCTATCAATATGGCTTTGGAATATGGGATGGAAATCCATGCAAACACAAGGAGAACATACAAACTCCTTGCAGATGGTTTTTTGCCCTTGGTGGGATATGAAGACCAGGACTCCAGCGCTGCAAGGCTACAGTGCTAACCACTGAGCCACCGTGTGGCCCCCCATTTTTTGTGCTGAAAAAGCCCCACTTGGCTTATACTCGAGTCAGCAAAAAAAAAAATTTTTTTTTTTTTTTTTTAGGGGGGGGGGTTATGACCAGCAGCAATATCAATGTATAGAATCTCCCATAAAATAGTGGAGAAAAAAAAAGAAGCTTTAAAAAAAATAAAATAAAAAAAATTAAAGATTCTAAATCCCTCCTTTTCTTAGAATAGACACAAAAGTAGAAAAAAATTCTGTGAAACACAAACACATTAGGTATCCATGTGTCTGAAAGTGCCCGGTCTACTGAATATAGGGAATTTGCAGTGCTCCTGTTCCGTTGGAAAGGGGTTAATAGGAGCACTGCAGATACCCTATATTCTGACAGACTGAATTCCAAGTGGGGGAAAAAAAAGCAATCCTCAAGCTCAGGGAAGGGGCAGACAGACAACCAAAACACCCCCTCCCCTTTCCCATCATCCAGCAACTACTGCACCCAAAAACTCCGACCATTTTAATTTTTGAAATTTTCCAGTAGCTGCTGCATTTCCCCCCTAGGCTTATACTGGAGTCAATAATTTTCCCAGTTTTTTTGTGGTAAAATTAGAGACCTTGGCTTATATTCAGGTCGGCTTATACTTACACTTTACAATTCAAAGGACACATTCATAAACAATATCAAATATTACAGTACATCAATCTAAACAATTGAAACAGTAAGAGAGCCCCCACATAAAAGAACTTCTACTCTTCAACAGCATTAAAGAGACACAGAAGAACAAAGAGGGTAGAACTTGCTTGGGAAGGAAGGTGTCTAAGAGTTGGAAATAAAGATTTGATAGGTGATCAGGAGTGTAGTTATAAGGGGTGTAGAGGTAGCATTTGCTTCCGGGCCCTGGAGTCTCAGGGGGGGCCCAAAGCCCTCTGCACAACATCCATAGACACCAGTATTATAGTTGGAATATGGTAAGTGGTGGCTGTTACCTACATGACAGGGCCAGAATGTAAGTTTTTAGTATGTTATCCAACTCTTTTAATGACAACCTACCACAAACCATGTTGGCCATGTTTGAAATATGTTGCGCTTGTTTTCATGCAGATAAATATGCTAAAATTATATATAGCTGGAAAGGTAAAAATGTCTGGAACAAAAAAATTGCTTGTTTTGTGCTGTTGAAAAGGAAAATATAAAATCATGGGGATAGGTAACTATTGATTCAGAGAGCAGTGATACTTACAACTGTTAAATAGAAAATCACTTTTCTGTGTTCTTTGTCTTTGACTATTAACATAGCTTTGGGCTATTTTTTAACAAAACGGAGAATGGAGAACAATTTTACTCTAATTAGTTTGACTGCGGTGCATAAGCTTCATGTTTGTTGCAATAATTGGTAATCTAAAAAATGGAGGGCAGGCAGAACAAAGTACCATTTTGCTTTATTAAATTTATTTGTGCTCTGAATTCATGAGTCACCTATATAGTATAAAAGCTAACCACTGCCTCATCTTTCTCGACAATGCCAGGTGCATTCACTTCCTAAGAAGCCCTTTGTGTAGAAAACACCAGGAAATAGATCCATTTCCTTCATTTATAGAAGTTCACTTTGCTGTTCCATTACTGATTTCAGAATCATTTTATTGAAAAAAAAAAAAAAATTCAGGCCATACTTTTCAGTAGCTCTTTCATAGACTGATATATAAAATTGCACCTAAATGACACTGTGGGTTAGTTATGTTTGGCAGTGTTCTATCAGCAGAAAAAGGTTTCCTTAAAAAGGTTGCTAATTTCATTTTTCTACTTGACTACGTATTTCATGCTCTTCATGTAGCAATAAAATGGTGACTGCAACATTATAGTTCTACCAAATCTATCTATCTATCTATCTATCTATCTATCTATCTATCTATCTATCTATCTATCGATATAGCAAAATAATAAAGAGCACTAAATAGTCTTCATTTTACTAAGTACTACACTGTGAACCACTGGAGGGAACTAAAGGATGAGAGTAGTAGTTGTAGTTGTCAACAGTGGCCAAGAACACTGAATCAATTCCTCCAGACCGCCTAAGTTGGGACAGTGTTGAGGGGCCTGCAATGCACATGATGCTGGCGGTAGTTCCTCCGAGCCACTTCCAGTTGTAGGAAACTTCTAATCTCACTAAGCCACTAATGGTGGTCGGAAGGACCCTTGATGGTAACCACTCAGGAAATAGCAAGAATGACTCAGGAGACAGAAGTTGCTGTTGGCCAAATGATGTAACTTAACTGAGATAAAGATGGAAACAGATAATATTTCCAGATGGGTCTAGTAGTGTGATGGGAGTTCCACTGTAGATGGTGGTAAAAAGCCAGGTAACAATTCTCATAGTAAGGGATGCCCAAAACGTAGATGTTGAATCCATTACCTAGTCTCTCCACTACTGTATAGCTGCCTCTCCCTATATGTATGGGGGCTTAAATGAATAAGTCCCAAGGATCCCAGTCTCCCTGAGGGGTTAGGGTCCAGTAGAATGTTCTCTAACAGGGGAAAAAATGCACCCAGAAGCTGCAAAATAATGTACATACAGTAACACAGTATACTGTAAAATAAAAAAAAAGATGTCAACAGTGTCCATTCGGATGTTGTTCAATGAAGATAAATCCATGATATTACAAAAGTTATTGGTGCAGGATTGCTAAGGATGAAATCAGTGATACACAAAAATATACAAATCAATATAGACCCTTTATACTGTATACAGATAGATTGGTATCATATTGCTGTCAGTGGTTGGAAACTGAATGCGAGTACTGTATGGAACCAATACAGCTTCCATTGGTTGCTATCTGTACAGGATCCATTGAGTGCAGTATGTACAGAGCTATTCTACTATGATGGCAATGCTTCAAAGAGAGAATACATATGCCACTGATAGATACCACAATTTTTTTCTACCAGATTCATATGGAATATGACAGAAAAAAAATCATCGCAATCAGGGGCATACAGAGACAGACAAACTAAAACTGTCTAACTTTAGGCATTGCGTATTTAGACTAGACAGTAGTAGACTGCACCAGACTTTCCAAAGCGTCTTATGCTATTTCATAATCTAGCATACTTTTAGACTATTCTGGGCCTGGAAGAGATATGTTTTAGCATAGGGTCCCATCTGAATGAGGTCACCTTCTTGAGGCCGATTGGCTTTTACAAATTTGAGCAATCATGTATAGGAAGAACCTATAGATAGTATAGATTGTAACTAATAGTAGTAAGCAGAAGTAAATTTACATGTGCATATAACAAATATCCGCAATGTATTTTAGCACCATAGGTCTTGGGGCTCTTTACAAAGTGCTACTATGATTTTTCTATTTGAATTACTGCAAAAGCAGCTTGCACCTGTTCACATTGGGATGTGCTGTCGACATTCTGTAGTTTTAGCTTGTCTAATGTTACACCACTTATTAGTTGGCTTAGAAATTTGGGGCAAAATTTTTAAGCAATTGCTGTAATTCTGGTGCAACGTTAGAAATTTGTTGTAAGTTCTGACTTATGGATCTCCATAAATCAGCTGCAGCAGCCCCTGGTAATGTTTACATGCTGGGAACTGCATTGCTCACTTGGTGTACAATGTGTATTTGTGGTTTAAGCTACTTCAAAGTTTCTCCATTTATAAGTAAGTCTATGGGGCAGCACTGTGGTGTCTAAAGCTGCCAGGAACTAAACTGTAGGGGTCCCAGGTGTCGGACCCTTGCAGATCTAATGTCAATGACCTATCCTAAGAGTAGACCATCAACATTAGATAGTCCTTTTAACTGGAGAATGAAGAGAGAAGTAATGCTCTATGTATATCATGGAAACATATACCGTACAATTATTTTTACATGAAGAACTTTGGGATTAAGGATTTTGGTAGTTGTTATTTGCCACCTTCCCATTCTCAGCATCTTAGAATGTGCAAATGTATTGATATATTTTCTCTCTTTCATCTTAGCATGACACATTAAAGTAATGTACAAGTTGAAATGTCCTGTTTTCACGTAATTACCAGGGTTTATAATAATTTCACTATTATGTACAACAGTGCGAGACTTGTTACTAAGCAACTACCAGTAAATTCTCACTGAGACAGATTGTAGCTTTTTGTCTGTCTTTCTAGAGGTCAAAGTTTTACCCGTCATTATCTATAGTCTCTCTGAAGCTGGTGGTAACACAAGGGGCTAAATGACACTTCTACCAATGGAAACAACGCGATTGCCCCAAAATCAAGCTAAAAACGTAATATAAAATGTATCATTCACAATTAAAGAAAGTTGATACTAATGCCAAAAATAGCACCACATTTATCAACTGAGCATAGTATTATCTTTAATGGAGTTGTGCCTCAATACTAGATACAATTAGGTAGATTTACAGTGAAACCAGTACATTGTAAGGTGAGAGTGCTGGTGACAGACTGTATACAATGTAAGGCATTGGCTATCAAGAGTGTTTTTGGCAGAATCATCAGAGTTATTAAGAGGCTCCAGAATCTTAATAATTGTGATCGTAGAGGGAGTACCTGCACCAGAAATGAAATCTTCATAGCCAGGGAATAGCTCAGATTTCACATATAACATGCCATTTTTCTGCTGCGACTTATATTAAATCTGTTGATTCCCTGCCCTGCTGTGTACACTTTTCTTAAAAGGGATGAGCTGGTCAGAAAATGGACTAAATGGCACATTTTTCGCACCACTTTTCCACATGAAAATTGGATTAAAAAGTTTAATTGTGCTTGTGTTTATAGAAGAAAGCAGCTGTGTTGTTCTAATTCTGAAAAACTTGTTTAAATAAAAACTATCCTCCTATACCCACTATGATTGGTTCAGTAGAGTCAGATATGTTTCTTATGTTTCTCTATATGTCTGCCAGCGCCTGTCAGAAGGTAGCTTGAGAATATCCCCTAGACCAGAGGTGCACAATCTTTTCTGGTCCAAGGGCCACATAGTTAGATGGTGCCACTTCCAAGGGCTGCAATAAAATTTAATGGGATATTCCATTTATTTATATACAATAAATGTTTGATGATATTTTCTAAAACTTACACCTATCCAGAGAATTAGGGTTTCCTACTTCCAGAGAGAAGGAACTCAGTGAGACATGCATAATCTTGGCTTTCTCCCTTCTAATTTATGAGTGCTATAGAAGCTGCCAAGCATTCACATCCCCCACATACTACAATGAGTGTTTGCTACATTGAGCAGGCACGTTCAAGAGCTGCTCACTTGTCGGTCCACCATGTTAGTGGTAGGTAAAATATCCTTGTCTAGCTCAAACAGCTACAGCTTGTAGGTTTAGGGTAGTGGAGGGATTAAAGTGGGTTCATCAGGTGTCATATGGTACCCTATTGGAGGGCAGTTTAGGACAGTGGGCAGGAGTTAAGCCCAAAGTTATATAGTTTGCTGCCAGAACTCATTGAAAAAAATCCCAGCTTAAGTACACTGCAGCCTGGTGTTCCAACCAAATGTATCCTATAGGCATTAAAAAAAAATTTTTTATCCCGTAATTCTTCTAAATGACAAAAATATGACATAGCGTCACAAGATAATTTGCTCCAATCTGATGTCATGTTTGGATTTAACATAGAAAGGAGTGTTTACTTAAAAGTTCCCCTTAAAAAATCCAAATGCATATAGCTTTATAACCTGAAATATAGGTGATGGGTGATGTTTACGGGAACATCTGAGCATTGCTGCCCTATGCTGTTCCCATAACTCAGAGAAGAATGGAAGCTACTAAAATAGCAGAGCACATCTATTTACACTGTTGTAGATGTGAGGCTATGGAAAAGTGTACTCTGTTGTACTGTGTATAAGTTAGGAATAGACAGCAATATATGTTGTACGACTTCAAGTCTCAGACAAATCATGCAGTCAAATATAATTTTATCACATATATGCAATATTTTAGGGCAGCATTTTAGCTGTAAAGGATAGCCTAATTGCTGAAATGTTGCATGTGACTTTCAAGTAACATGTGACTTACAGGGGTCCACAACCACTGGTCCACGGACCAGGACTGGGCCATTGGAGTCTTTTTACCGATTCAGTGTGGCAGCAGGCTCCTGGCACAGCACATTAAATGGGGCACGGTGGGGCAGTTCGGCAATCTGGCCACAGTGTTGTGGCTCCTAGCATAGCTCCTGGTGGGGATCTGGACTACAGTGCTTTACACTGGTCTATGGCGCTGTTTGGTGTTTAGCGCTGCTAAGTACAGTGTACATTGAGGCTCAATTTACAGTTCTGCTACTCTACTTGCAGAATTTTTTCAGAATGGAGCATGGACAATAACATCATATGTGTCCAGCCCTCTTTTCCCTCCTGCTAGCTGTATATTCTGTGATTTGGAGTGGGAGGAGCTCTGATGCTAGTGGCAGCTAGATATAACATCAGTTGTCCCACCCTGTGCTCCTACTCATTCTGACCCTATAGTGAGTTGAGTCACATTCACATTATAAATGTCATAATTAAATTATAAGTATGCCCTAAAATCCATCCCCCTTCATAAACCCGCCCCCATATGATCAAAGCCCAACCCCTGCCTGGACATCGAAAAATGGTCTTGCTTGAAGCCAGTCCCTTTCTTAAAAAAGGTTGGGGACCACTGACTTATAGTACATTACAGCTTATGATTGCAAAGTCACTTGTCTTGCGACCTGCGTCCAAAAATACCTGCATCCATTTGTCGAGTTGCAGTCTCAAGAGGTTGCAGATAACACTGTGACTTATTTGACAATCATTATATGCAAAGTTGCAATACCACACTATGATCTTCATGTCATGTAACACATATGTCCATGTAGCTTTGTGCTTTTGGGTTCAAGACTCAGACATAGTTGTTACCAGCAAAGGAAGCCGCAGGAGGCTACACATTTTGCATGAGAAATGTAGGATTATACTTTGTGCAAATGAATGGACAACTATGTAAGTCATAGCTCCAATGGTTCTTTCACAATAAAGGCTTCCAATAACTTTCTGCTTTGGCTAACAGGCATCTGATAGCATAGACGTAAAGAGATGTCCTACATATCATAGTTAGCATAGATTAAATACCATGCGTAAGACAACATGTGTTTGCATGCATGTGGATGTGCATATCTGAAAAGTCGTAGAGTTGTGTTTTGTGTATGTAAGCACTAATACTGCATTTTAATAAAGCAATAACTCTATGTGACCTATATGTATATTTTTCAGTAGTTGCATATTTGTACAAGGAATTATGGCTGCTTTCCTTCTAAATCCGCCTATTAAAAGAAGGTTATAGTGCCTATAGGGATTTAAAACAAAATATTTGATACAGGCACAGGGAGAAATATGATGATTTTGCATTTTACATAGTTGCTGAATTGACAAAACAAATGTATTAAATTATATGTCATATCACCCTATCAAAGATAAATCAAATATTCTACAGTGCTGACATTTCATTACTGCATGCAATCTCCTAATCAGTAAATGCTTGATTCACTGCTTCCTTTTTACATATCACTGACTCATCTCAATTAAACTGAACTTTAAAGGTTACTTTCCTTACAAAACAAAATAAATGCCTGTATATATATTTATGGAAGCATTCTCCAATATAATTTACTGTAATCTCAGTTTACAACAAATTGGCACTAAACTTTAAATTAGTAAACATCTTTAAAAAAGAAAGCTTGGCATATTCTCATTTTGTCACTATATCTAATTTGTTTCAGCAATGAAGCCGATAAGACTGAGCAATAAGTCCTGCTTTCCACCCATCCTATTTCACTTATCCATTTCACATATCATTTGTTCTCCATATTTTACAGTGTATATAGCACAAGTATAGACTATAGTGCTCCATGCCAGTCCAACAACTACAAAAGCTAAACCTGGACAATCACCTAGTAGGCGACTATGCAATTATACTGTATGTAATGGCATCATTCTTCATAAGACCAATATACATTATGGAATTGGCAAGATATGTTTTTTGTGCTCACAAGTCCATTTGGGATTTCTACCACATGGATCCAAATACAGCAGTGAGTATGCATAAGGGTAAGTGTGCACGCCTGTAGAGTACTGAATGGGAGTTAAATCTGCATGCATGTGAGTATAAGTGAGTATAAAGGTATATAGTAAGGCTGAATTCCCACCTTGGCCAGAAACTGGGTATACCCCACTATAGTCTATGAGGTCCGCAGGATTCCACTTGTCCCCACTTTTTAAGCTGACAGGGTCTCCGTCTTTCAAGTCCCCATGCGGACACAAACAACGGAGACCCAAATGCTAGTGTGAGTCTAGTATCAATTTACAAACTGGGGTGTGGCATGTGCAGTTGCACCCAGGCAAGGAAACTCATGAGGAGGCTCATAAGGTGAGCGCTTTCCAATATGAAGAGACCTGTACTGTAAATAATACATTATAATGTGGTACAAACACACGGGGTGCACCAAGCGACAGGTAAGCTCCAAATGGACAGTTCGACAGAGATCTCACTGTCAGGGATAGTACTCCTCCAGGTACCGTTGGATACAAACAAAGCAGCAGTAGTCTTCACCTCTCAACCAGGGTAAGTATAGAATAGATATATACAATATTGTGTGGGGCTTGGTACAAATTTTACATTTGAGCTCAACAGCTTCATGCTATAACTCTGTTATTAACAAATCTGTGTGTGCTTGTATGTAGTGTATTTGTATACTCTGTATACATGTGCCTGTATTATAGCAATTTTATGTGTTCACTGGTGGTAATATTTCAGAACATTTAAGTTTTATGATTGCAACACTAACACTACTATATCGGCACTTTATACCATAAAATATTTGCCCTATGTGAATGTATTTTCTAATAAGTAATCTATTATGCACAAAACATTTCACGATCGCCAGCAGAATTCCGAACACAATCTTTTTATGTGGGATCGAGATCGGTGATCTTTTCCCACAATGCTTTGCTGCAGTTCCATAGGAATGAATGGAAGCAGCCGGCACACAGCCTTAACCCCCTGTACGCCAGCTGCCTCCATTCATTCGAATGGGAGGCTAAACTAAACATCTCTATTAGCTACTTACCTCTAGAGATGGCTGCTCCGGTGCCCTCCTTCTTCTTGCCTCGCTGCCCAACCTCCCAGGTTAGTGTTTAAAGCGCTAAGTAGGCGGGGCTTGTGGCTTAGGAGAGTGTGGGTGGGTACAGTGTGGGGAGACGTCTCCCCTCCCAGTACCTGCCCACACTCTCCTAACCCGCCCACACTCTCCTAACCTGGCAGGGAGGGGGCAGCAAAGGGAGAAGAGCAGCGTGCAGCTGCAGTGAGGCAAAGAAGAAGGAAGGCATCCGGCACCGGACCAGCCATCTTTGGAGGTAAGTGGACACCAGGGGGGACTAAGTAGCCCGAGGATTAAAAAAAATCCTCCAGCTACTTTAGTGATTCGCTACACAGCATGGATTCTAAAAATTGTTAGATTCCATGCTGTATAGTGAATAGGATTGCTTTTAAAATCCGATCTCTGATTAATAAAGAAATCCCATTAACTTTGGGATCGGAATTGTGATCGAGATCGGGTTCGAATGAAAAATGATCGGAAATCGGATTTTAAAATCGATCCTGAAAAGTCAAGATCAGCTCAACCCTAGAGATAACCTGTCTGCAATATGGCTAGTTACCTGACAATTGCCAGACTATAGAAAGTTCCTGATTTAAAGAGGTCTTTCAATCTCAAGGATCTTATTTATATTGCTAGCTTATGTAAATTGCAGTGGTTTTCCTAAATACATTGCTTTGCAATGCTGCTTTGTTTTCCTGCTATGTGAAATTATTCCTCCCATTGTTTACACATCATTTCCTTGGTCCCTAGCCTATATCTGATATTACAGGGTCAGAGGGATGACTGCTGTCTGGGGGGCTAAGTTCTCTCCCCTCTTCACCACTGTGGTCAGGACAATCCTGTCAGCTAATTGTAGTTTGCTGATAAAGGCTCAGACAGTGTGTGTTATTTCTCTAAACACAAAGATAACATTTTAGAGCAAGCCTGTTCTCTCCTCTGCAGCATCTAAGTATTTTTTCTCTCCAAACCTGTGCAATGTAATTTACATTTACTGTGCTTATTATTTGATCTCCATTATTATAGATTTCTAGATTGTGGGGATAACGTCACTCCTTAGGGAGAGACCACCTTCTCAGGTGTGTGGAGACTTATAGCCATAGTTGCTCCACTGCAAAGGAACATGGGAAGAATATGCAAATCTGTCTCCCAAGATGTAAACAGGGAGACAGTGCCTCTGTTTGCTGCCCTCTACAGCAAGCAACCCTGAACAACATGCCCGACTTCCCAGAAGCCTTTGCTGCATGATGCGAGGTTATAACCAAATCAGTTTCTCAGCTACGGACGGCACCGTTTCTGTCTCTTTGGACGTCATCAGCGCAGCACAGAGAGAACTGATTTGGTTTAAGTGAGAGGCTGTGAGACCAGATTGTGGGGTTATAACCTCGCCCTTCTCAAATGTTTCAGCAGCTTTATCTGCTATCTTTTCTTCTTACTTCCTGTATTCCTTATCAAACAGTAAAAAGCCGCCTCCCCCCAGCTTGCTGAACAGGACACTATAAAGTATTACAATACTTATTATGATTACTAGAAATCTTATACTATATAAATGCTGATCAAATAATATGCACATGCTTGTAGAGAAAGGACTCAGCAAACTGCAATAAGCTGAACGGCAGAGCTTTAGATAACAGTGAAAGAAGTGTGTGATGTCACCTGTCCTGTTTATTACACAGGCCTGGCTCTATGGAAACAGTGTGTAAACAATGGGAATAATTTCACATAACAGAAAAACAAGGCACCATTGCTAAAACAAAATATATTTAGGTAAACTCTTCAATTTACATAAGCTAGCAGTATAGATAGAATCCTTGAGATGGGAATACCCCTTTAACTTTAATAACAAGTGTCAAGCAACTTCTGCCAAGGCAGATAAAATCATGGTAAAGATCAAGAGAGGGATATGAGGGTCCAGTTTTGTCTCTTTTCTCTCACACACAGAATATTATGTACAATCTTGAGTGTCTGTGTGATAAGAAGGATATACCTGAACCAGAGTGGGTAACAAGGTAATTACAGTCATGGGTAGATTTCCAAGGCAGGTTATGAAATTTAGGATTATTTAATTTGGCAAGAAGACGGGCTAGAGCTGATCTAATACCTATGTTGAAATATTTGAATGGACAGTACAAATGTCTGTCTGATGATGTTTTAATCCCTAGGCCGGCCATAATAATGAGCCTGCCGCTATATCTAAATAGGATTTTTTTTACTGTAAGAAAAGTTAGACTATGGAAATATCTGCCACAGGATGGTGTAATGGTTGATTCTTTGTACAATTTCAAATCAGAAATATCACAAATTATATTGTGTTCTATTCATTGGACTATATTTTAATCGCATGTTTGGAGTGAGGGATCAATTCTTTACCTTAATATGGGGTAATTGCCATCTTTTACATGTTTTTTTCTTTGCTTTCCTCTGGATAAACAATGTAGGATTTTACAGTGAACTGATGTACTCTTACCTTATCAACTGCTTTATGTTACTATGTACATATGAGGTACATTTAGATGAAAAGATTATATTCCTGTTCCTAATCCGGTACTCCAGAACACTTAATACAAAGTTTCTAGTCTTTTGATGAATGATTGCTCACAATTATCTCAATATTTCCTTTTTTTTTATTTATAATAAAACGGTACAAATCAGTAGGGCAATACTCCTTCCTCCCAAAATAACAAAAGTCCAATGGAATCCTGATAGAAATCTTTTCTAGTAAATGGGATTTGTAACTGAATAAAATTATGAGCTGTGATGCTTAAAACTAACATATGTGTTTGGTATCTAATACAGGGCAATACTTACTTGTTATAGTTATGTAATAATCCTACTAATATTATAAATGTGAAAGTTTGTCCTACTAATATTATAAATGTGAAAGTTTGTGTGTTTGGATGTTTTTGTTCCTCAATCACGCAAAAATGGCTGAACGGGTTTGTATGAAATTTGCAACATACATAGATAGGAACGGCGATTAAAACATAGTCTACTTTTTATCTCGGTAAATGATGTAACTACATAACTGCAGTGAAGGAATTTAGGCTCACACTACGCTAAAGAACCTGTGATGATCACAGGTCCTTGAGCCATTCTCAGATAGGATCATGCTAGGCAGTGGGCGAAGATACATGCTATTTTGTGGGCAGAGCTATATAGGATGAAGCTGGACAGCGTGAAAGCTGAAGAAAATGGAGTCTCATAGAAGATCATGAGACTACAGAACATGCAGGCTGTAAGATTATATCGGGTGTAGAGTTTCAGTGAGTACTACAGGGAATGTGTTGTTCTGCCTCTGATGGGGGAGGGGGGAGAACTTTGGCACATTTCAGCAATATCCATTCAGCCCTTTGTAACACAGAAGCTGCTCACACAGTCACATAACAAAACCCCTGTAAGCACAATTGCCCGATGTAGCAGAGTTTAGGCAGTGCTATAGCACACCTCTATAAGCTCTCCATATGCAAACATATACATACAGCTGGGTATCCTATGCATATGCATCGATGTAGCAGAGCTGAGACGTGGGAGCAGACTGATCGAACTGTGGCAAATTTCTGCAACATCCGTTCAGCCGTTTCCAACACAGAAGCTGCTCAGACACTGACATAAGAACACCTCTCTAATCCAAATGGCCAGAAGTAGCAATGGAGACTGCTGTGGTCCGATCTTAGACTCCGCCTCATCACAGACGAGCCTCCTGCAGAACCAGCGTTGATTAGCCGAATGCTGTACACTGTATAGCATTCGGCCAATCAACGCTGGTCAATGCATTCCTATGAGAAAAGTCAGCTCCCGCATAACCACAAGCTGCCAGCTCTCCCAACTAGCAAGGAAGAGCCTGCTGCAAAACCAGTGTTGATTTGCCAAATGCTATACACAGTATAGCATTCAGCCAATCAATGCTGGTTCTGCAGGATGAGTAAGTTCACATTAGCGCTTGCCTCCTGTCCGGAAGGAGTCTGCAGGAGGACCCCCCTGAACAGAATATGCAGCTCAACTGCAAGCGCTATGCAGTTAAATTGCACGGATCCGTTATAGTCTATGGGGTCCGTGCACTTTAACTGCACAGGGCTCCTCCTAAACACTCTCCTCCTGCTACTCATGGACTTCGTGACTCTCCTTTAGTTGAATATGAAATGAGCATTTTTTCCCATAGACTGTAATGGGATTCGATATTCAGTCAAGTAGTCGAATATTGAGGCTCTACGAATATTGAATCTCGAATATTTCACTACTCGCTCATCTCTAGTAATTATCATTACAAATATTCACATAGCCCATCAGTTATATTTTAGGTTTAATGGCAGAAGCATATTAGCTTCATCATACACAAGCTTTATAGCTTTGTCACATTGTACTACTCCTCCGCATGCTACACTAACATTTCTTATTCTAAGCTATCCTTCTTATTTTATTCTTCAGAAGCTGACACCTCCATCTAGAAGTATATTCTCAGATTCTGGCTGGTGACCAGCTCATACAGCTACAGCTGACTTTATTTATTAAAAGATGGCTGGATCATTGCACCAAACAGGCCCTCTTACCTCTTGCATCTCCCTATTTCCTCATAAAGTGTAAGCTCTTGCGAGCAGGGGCCTCACTCCTATTGTTTAATATGTTAATTTCTTTGTCACATTGTAATGTAAAATACTGTTTGTTCATGTACCCTGGATTTGTAAAGTGCTGCGGAATAAGTTGGTGCTATATAAAAAGTTGTTATTATTATAAGCTTTTCTTAGTTTTTGGGGGTTTGTTTTGCCAGGAAGGCAATTGCAATTAGGTGGATGGGAAAGATCCTTCTATAGGCCAATGGAGAAAGTTGGTGAGTATAGCTGATCCCCACAAAAAGTAGTCTATAAGAATAGAGGATGCCCCCAAACGTTGTCCAAGATGTGAGATGGTGGGATGCTTGGTTTAACTCTATACTACCGTTTTCTCCCTTGATCTCTGAGAGTTGGCCTCATATTTAGACTTCATGGACAATAACACTAGAGATTGACATTCTATCTAGCATATTTATTAACAGTTTTTTTTTTTTGCTCATGTGTTATTGTAAGTATGGACATTCCTAATGATCTCATGGTTTTACACTTTTATCTTTTGGAAAAGAAGACACACTAGTGAAATGACTATTTTTACAACTATTTACTGACATATTTACTGTATACAGATGTGTGTTCAATAAAATGAATTAAAAATATTATAAAAGTTACTAAGTTTTATGGTTAAATAAAATCACAAGAACACCAGTGGTTCTGTGGAGTCTGCACTTTTTGATTATACAGTAATTTTTTACATTCACCTCCATATATAAGACTCATTGACCAATATTATACAGTTAGTTTCTACCTTGGATGTTGTCAAATGTTATAAATATTGAAATTACCCTGCACCATATGGGAAATGACAGAAATCAATACATTTAAATTATTGAATTGCCTGTGAACATTTATTGTCACTACACAATACTAGAAGAAAAGCTGACAAAGTGAAAAATGATAGCACTGTAAGGGAATTGCTAGGACAGCAATTCCCCAGTAACTGTTTGAATCCTGGGACGGAACACAAGAGACAGTGAGCCCTAAGCTGAAGCCCCCAACTTTCCCTTCCTATTGCCAGGCCCTATCCTAAGTAATAGGCGGCAACCACAAAGACAGTCCCTCCCTGTATTTGTGAGACACAAAACGCAGACAAGACAAACGACAACAATGGGAGGTCAGCTAGCCAGGGTTCAATAAACAGTCGAGCGATGCAGTACCAAATCGGAGTCCAAAGAATAGTCAGTGAGGAAAGCCAAAGGTCAAGGATAATAGTGTAAGCAAAACAGGGACAGTAAAGAGCAAGTATGCACACGGCAATAGCAAGCATAGGTGTGAATGAGAGCCAAGGACAGAAGACGGGTGTGGTGCAAATACAATCACAGCAGTAGAGCCGTGTTACACAGTGCGACCAAAAACTTTAAGCCATGAACCAAACTGCACACGTCTCCTGCGCCGCAGCAAGCGAGCAGAGGGTGGTGCAGAGACCTGAACAGGCAGAGATGTTACAAGCACTTATAGTTATATGACATTGTTCATACACAGGGCTGAGTTTTGAGTACATGTTGTTATGAAAGTTTTCTCAAAGAAAGACTACAGAAATGGAAAAATCATATTTATATATATTCTGTGTAAGCCGATGGCTGGTCAGGTAATGGAGTGGGTGTACATCTCACCCAGACTACTAAGGTGGGTGAGATGAGAAAACTCCATAAAGAATGTTTCTCAGCAGATAACTATTGTCTGCTGAGGGTTATTTCAGAGTTACGGTTACTGGGCTGGATTTTTAGGAATGGCAGGAAGGTTGGTAGTGGGACCTGTCATTCCACCCCCCTCCAGTCCACACTTTGGGGATGTTCCAGCAGCGACTCAGCTGCAGAGAGTCTGCTCATCAAGGGAGGCTTAAGAAGCTAGCTCCAGCAGCAGACTGTGGCAAAGCTTGGCTGGAGAGCTGACAGAGAGGTCATATTTTTGGAGCTGTGTCCTGAATGATTCTACTGGCTTTTGATTTCTGTTATTCTAGGTGAGGTAACCTATTCTATGTTTATTTAGAGCCTAGCCGGGCAGGTATTTATTTTTGTATTGTTTCCTTTTGTTGCTGCACTACCTTTTTGAGTGAAAATAAACTAATGAGCTAAATCTGAAAAGAAAAATACAGCAGGATGCTCATTTGTTTGGAACATTTAGATGTACCAGTAGTTATACCTCAAGATTCCCATATAGGTGGATAGTTACCTTGAGATATTGTTTGTAACAACTTTAGCATTATTGTTGTAGCTGCTTTGTCAGGGTGGTGCAATAATGGCATCCTAACCTTTGGTTCCAAAAGGTTCAAGGAAACCGGGGAAAGTTGCAAAATAAGAAGGATGTGTGCAAATGCAGTTTTGCAAATTTGTGTGCGCTTGCTTTCTAGGCCACACTATAGCCTTTGTTCTCCAGGATGTATGGATCAATCCAGGGTCAATTACCCAAAAAATGCTCTTTATTTAAGGTAACAAACAAAATATGCATATATTTACATAAAATCATAAAATCTAAAAAATAACAGTATTAAATGCCATTGCAAATAGACAATCAAATGAATCTTACCTATTCCATATAAATCTATGAATATACACATACTGTACATCTACACATGGGCACCCAAGTCTATCAATGCATAAAATTTATACACTCTGTAACCAAATTAAAACTGAATGGAAAAAGGAAAAATAAAAAATATTAACAAGAGGATTTCTATTGTATAAAAATAAATAGATATGATTGGATGTCACCAGCCCTAGAACTATTATGGTGAATAGACTTTAATATACATTCGCCAATGCCTCATTTAATCCTAATTGGGATAAAGTATTAGTATAAAGATCCAGTACATCTCATGCTTTAGTAGTTGATCATGTCTCTCAAGTGTGTCTGGAGCTATTTGTTCAATTGGAGTAATGCTAAAGTCATCAGGTTCACAGTTGTGGAGTAGGGCCGCATGACTTGAGATGCTGTGTTTAATGTCGCCTTTGGTTATATTATGTCTGTGGTTAGTTAACTGCACTCTCAAGCACATTGAGGTTCTACCCACATACTGTAAACCACAAGTACACTACAGTAGGTACACCAAAAAATCAGAACCACTTGACGTATAGGTTTGGATTCCAAAAACCTCACCCATGGTATTACTAAAGAAGGGTGTTCTCCTATGTGCAATGGTTCGGCTGCACTTGCACCGGACTTTGTTGCAGCTTTAGCTCCCTTTAATTATGGTAGAAAATAAGTTTCTGTTTTAATTTTTTTCTTGGTTGTTGTAACTTACTTGGAGCCACTTTATGTATAAAGAAAACTTCAGCACTCTCTGCATAGTTTGTGTGAAAGCACTCCAATATGTTTATTCTACATCCAGAAACAAAAATTTGTAAAATAAACATACTGGAGTGCTTTCACACAAATTATAAAGAGAGTGCTGGAGTTTTCTTTACACATTGTTACACGGATTGAGTCCCTCTCTGAGCACTTCTGGACTATTGTCGTACTCAGTATATTACAATCTCTTTGATTGTTCACACTCTCCTAAAGGTAACCATAGGGTGCTCTGGAATTTTCCCCTTGGAACGGGGAAATTAATTGACCACTGCTTCTTTAGTATCCCCTTAATAGTTTTATGGGACTGGTAGTAAGTGTTAATGAAATTGTGGTGTTAAATTGTGTCCTCATTGTTTTTCTTTGGTGGTTGTAGGAAACAAAATTACAGTTAAAAAATTTTCATTAAAAAAGTTGGAAAATAATTCTTCTCCAATGAGTCCCTGGTGACATCAATGTAAGATCCCTCTTTTTTCCTTTGTATGCCCTATTGACCTCCAGTACTAGTACAAGTTCACTAGCGATGATCTTTGTCTGTGATCTAAAAGCCCTATTACACATGGAGTTTTAGTAGGCAATTGTCGGGAATGAACACCCATTCAAGTGTTCATTCCCAATTATCATTCTTTCTGATCATGTTGACAATGACCCCATAAAACAGCATTTGCACATTCATTGAGTGATCTTCTGACTTAAATAGAACACAAAAATCACTGTCTGTCAGACTATCAGGGCTGTGCTGCTGGCAAAAAATGAAAGTATATCCCGGGAAATGATCACTTTTGTTTTCTGCATCTACCTATGTAGTCACTGTGTATTAGGGAGGGTTCCCACGGTGTAACGTGCCACGTGATGTGGCATGTCTACGCCGTGGGACCCTTTGTGGGCCGTACGCGCTCCCATTGATTTCAATGGGAGCGGGGATTGTATGCGCCGCGCTAGTTTGCAGCCGTGATGATGCGGCCGCAAACTAGCGCGGCGCATACGATGTGAACCCTCCCTTACAGTGCCTGCAAAGTGAATGGTAAACAAATCTGAAACGCAAATGTTAGGTTTCAAAAATTGTTGCATTCTTGTAAATTGCAACATATCAATCACAGCGAGTTTTTTTTTTTTAGCAGTGATTCGCTACATGAGGTCTTAGCATTAGGATATGCTTTACATGCTTTGATAATTGTTGCACCTTCTTGCGTAACATATAGGTGGGTGAATCACCACTTGCAGTTTTAAGGCTACCAATGAAGTGCGTCTCCTTTTACCTCTTTTCTACACCACTGGTGGACTGCCAAGTTGTCTTTCTGAAGTAATCCCTTTTAAGAGAACATTTTTGGCATTTTATGTTAAATATATATATAAATATTACTTAAAAATATTTATTATATTTTATTCCACGGTTTGAAAACGTGTGAAGAATTGTCTAAAATTGTTTAGTTATTTCAGAAATAGTTATCGTTACTTAGCACTAGTTTACATGTGACCTCACATTCACTCAAACAGTTATCATTATGCACTTTTCATTTTTATGGTTTCACCAAAACAGACCTCTTTACATAAGGTAATTTATTATATCCCAAATTTAGCCAATAACATTTGGGAGTAAGTTTTCAGAGGTCGCTTCATACACCCACTAAGGTGATGATAGTAGGGTACGGTATGGTATACTAAAGGGGTTATCCACTATCTAATATTGATGGCTTATCCTTAGGGGCTATGGCACTGGGGTGAACTCTATGGCCTCTACATCCATTACCAGGCGTAGCCCTCACAGCATTTTACAAATCATAGGGTTCACGTGCAGACGAAATGAGACATTACAGAGTAATGAATCAATTTGCACAATAGGAGTGAGGCCCTGCATGCAAGAACTTAAAATCTTAGAAGTGTTTACACTGTAAACCAGACATTTTTAATTATACAATAATATATAATAAATATATAATCACCAGCCAGTTCTCAATTAATCTTTATATTAATGGTCAATCCTAAGGATAGATCCACCTAGATAAACCTTTCAACAGAACGTGATTTAATGATGTAACAATTCGCTACTCTACATGTGTAGTATAGTTTTTTATTATTATTATTATTATTATTATTATTATTATTATTATTATTATAGCACCATTTATTCCATGGTTCTTTACATTTGAGGGTTTACATACTATACAAAAATATACAAACAAATATAATACTAACAGTGACCAACTGGCATAGTCAGGTAGAGGGCCCTGAGTCGTGTATTAAGAGAGCAGCCCAGTTTAAGGTAGACTGGAGGGGGGCAAGAGTATTCACTGAGAGGGCATGGAGAAGGGTGTTACAGTAGTCTAAGTGGGAGATTATGACAGCATGGACTAGCATCTTTGTAGTTTCAGGGATGAGTTAGGAGTGGATTTGATGGATGTTCTTGAGTTGGAGGCGGCAGGTTTTGAGGGTTTGGACGTGCAATTTGAAGGATAGGTCAGAGTCCAAGGTTATCCCATGGCAACGGACCCGTGGTTCCATTAACTTTGATAGATGGGTCAGGTAGAAGGGCCGTACAAGGTGGGACAAAGATGATGAACTCTTTTGCTTAAGTATCTAGACTCTCCGTAGTCGCTTCTGGCTACCTTATCACCTCATCCCTCCACCCCTTGCCTGGATCTGCAGATGGCAGTTTGCTGCTCTGCCTCTTTGCAACCCCACTCAGCTCTTCTCCCCATGTCCCTGATTATCTTCCCTTTACTAATATACCCCCTCGTCTTTTTGCTTTCTTCCCTCATCCCACCACTTTGCTTCCTCTTGATTTTCTGCTTCACCTCTCTCTCTTCCCCCGCTCCCCCATTCCCCCTCCCCACTCCTACACCTCCCCCCCAACCCTTCCTGCCTCCTTCCCCTCCCCCCCTCTCTTCCATATGCTTTCTCCTTCCTTCCGTTCCTCTCCCCCCCCTCCCCCCTGTTTCTTCATTCCGCCCATATTATAGTTGTGTCTACTTTTTTTTGGGTTACACTATTGTCGCTTCCCCTTACGCAACCCCTTCTCTCACCTCCCTCTCTCTTGTAGAAGGAGCCATACTCCAAAGACAGTTGAGAATATTTAAACAACTGACTCTGGAGAGAATCCCTTAGTCTGAGTCTACTGGTTCTTCTATACTCAATGATTTTCTCATCTTAATGACTTCTGTCTGTTTATATCCAATGTTTCTAATCATACATACCTGTTGATTAGACTCGGTGACATGACCATTTGGGTTTATAGTACCACCATATGTTATTGCTCTTTTGCCCTATCACATTGTATTTCTCTATCTTTGTTTAGTGTTATCAATGTAGGCCTTATCTATGTTGGCTTCTCAAAGCATATCTGTGTGTTATATTTGCTGTAAAAATGAAAAAATTCTAATAAAACAGTTTGAATAAAAAAAAAAAAAGATGATGAACTCCGTTTTCTCCATGTTGAGTTTGAGAAAGCAGGAGGAGAGAAAGGAGGCTATGTCCACTAAACACTTTGGAACTCTGGACAACATTGAGATAATGTCTGGTCCAGAGAGATATATTTGAGTGTCATCAGCATAGCAATGGTAATGAGATTCTATGAGTTGGGCCAGGCCAAGGATGCAGATTGATAACAGGAGGGGTCCTAGGACGGAGCCTTGGGTAACACCTACAGAAAGAGGGCATGGTGAGGAGGTAGTGTGTGAGTGAGAGACACTGAATGTGCGTTTGGTAAGGTATGAGGAGATCCAGGAAAGGGCCAGGTCTGAGATGGCAAGGGACGAGAGCATTGCTAACAGGAGGGAGTGGTTGACTGTGTCAAAGGCATAGGAGAAAGTTCTCACTGTTCTAATAGTAAAAGGGAGCAGCACTCTGTACCAACAGTGATTGCTATATTTGATTATTTCTGACTTCTATATGTATGGGCTGGAGTTATGTGGGTTAGTTAACTATTTCATTTTCTTTAATCTTTTCATAACCAATTAACAGTTTTCCATAAAGTTATGGACTTAAGTTGCAATATTTTCAACTTATAATGGTTGTGTAGAACAAAAAAATATTATAATTTGATGGAACATTGGTATATAGGGAAGTTACAGCATTTACACTTATCTTCTACCCTAGTGCACTTGTGCAGGTTTTACCAAAGTTGACCCTTTGCTTTAAATACTCATTGCACAAGGGCTAAAATAGATTAATTTGTAGCTTTCTACATACTCTGTTCTATGGGTTAACACTGATCCAGAAACTTTTTTTTTATCATCAGATTATAAGCCTAGATTGATGGCATTCATCCCAAGCACTAGTCGGTATGATAAAGTCTTTACTACTATGAAAAATACAAGTGTAATTGAAATGGCTAAATACTGAATTACTTATAGAAGTGCCTCTTTGATGTGAACCTGTCTAGAAAAAAATATCCTATTCAACCAACAAACAATTGCTGAAGTAGTTAAAGAAAAATTCTGCAAACTGATGAAGAATGTAGTCAATCAAAATATTGGCGGTTTTAAGGAAATCATTTTTTCTTGAGTGGATTTGAGATCTCTGGCCAGGCGCCAATAGAAGATATCACTGCCAATATGATGACAGCTACTTGTTATCTCACAAGATGAAAGTGTTCTTCATATAAAAGATTACAAATAACATTAAACAACAATCTCCATGGTGCCTGCTTCACAAAATCTGAGCTAAGTGTCTGGTACTACTTCAGAGCCAACAGGAAGATAAAATACTATTTCAGTATTTATGATTTTCCCATTTTAATGGCTTACTTTAATTGCAATAATCATACATGATGACATGCTTATTTCCTGAATCAGTTTTAACACACATGCTTAAAGGAGTCTGCTACCAGGAAACTTAATGGAGAACCAGCCATATGCATTGTAGGGACATTATGCTGTATGCCATCAAACCATGAGTCCAATAGATGAAATATGGAAGTGAGGCTCAAGTACAGAGGGGTTATGTCAAAGCCTCTATGGGCACTGTATTCATGATAAAAAACCTGAGACTTTGTGTGCCCCATTGCCTCATTTACATTTTTGGAAATGGCGCATCTACTGGACTATTAAAAGGTTGGGGCTCAGAATAAAGACCCCTACAATGCACTGTGGTTGGCTTGATATTGAATTTCCTGGTGACTCCCTTTAAGTATATGTGTTGTAAAATGATTCCTGAAGTAAGCATGCCTTCATGTATGAACAATAGAATTCAATTAAATCATTAAAATGGAACAATTATACATTTTGTAGAATTCCTTTAAACAAATATAGTGTATTAATTCAACTCCTGGGGAGAGGGGGTATTCATGTGTTCGATATCCATCAAGGTAGAGAGCCAGCAAGCCAAAATGGAATATCGTGAATTTCACAGTATTTCTTTAAACAAATCCAGGGTATTAATTCAACCTCTGTGTGGGGAAAAGAGGGTTTGAGGCGAAATTATCCCTGTTAGATGTCCATGGGGTAGAGGCAGCGCCGCACCTCCCATGAGGCGACCTGAAGCAAGCGCTTCAGGCGGCGCTATGCCAGGGCCTCAGGGAGGGCGGCATTTTTTGTTACCTAAGCCAGTCCAGGACAAGCTGTCCTGGACTGGCTTAGCATGGAGCGGTGGATTGGGGAGGCCACTGGAGCAGCGCTGCTGCGGCAGCCTCCCCTCACGCTCAGGCAGAGAGCAGGTCTTCTCCGTGCCTGCTCTCTGCCTGCGAACGGTGCTAAGCCCCGCCCCATTCGCTAAGCCCCACCCCTCCACTTCGTCACGCCCCCTCTTACCGAGGGGGGGGCGGCTTTCTGTCGTTCGCTTCAGGCGGCGAAAGGGGCAGGTTCACCCCTGGGTAGAGGGCCAACAAGACACTACCTTTGCCATATTATTTAGATTATTTAGAAGCCACTGATCTGGTCACACCGAGACTGATATATGAAAGGATTGCTAAGTTAAAGTGGAAAAGTAACACAACACAATTTCTTTTGGGAGACGTGTTGTATATACTTAATCAATTTTAACTTCCGTCTAAGTGCAGACGGGACGGGCCTTGTTTTTTAACATTTCTTTTACTATGTATATATTGAGTAGTAGTCTATGTATGCTCCTATGCCATGATTAATTAAGAGGCTTTATGCCTTGAAATGCATAGGCTAGGGTGCTTACCAACCTCTGTACTTGGACCAACTATGATTTTATTTGGTGTACGTCTCCCATGAAATAAAAGTCAGGTTTTAATCCATACTGGTGTTGGATCTTATGGTGCTGGACTCTACTACATTCGTTTTTGCTACTTCCTACGTCTCAGCCAGTGGAGATTGTCCGTGCACTGATATTCACGGTCCGACCAATTCACCATCTCTGGAACACAAACCATGAGTGACCACTTCTTGATTTGTACTACCATTTTTTGCTTGATAAGATTGGATATACACGAGAGGCTGTTTGCTATTCTATCTTGGACTGTTTACAATTTCCTTTATTATAAATTGGACTTGATGTTTTACATATATTCCGATCTGCCACTTAGTCCAATATCACTGTTGTTGCTGCAGAATTTGATAAGCCACAAATGGACTCAATCATAATAGTTATAATTAGCCCTTCCGCTTTTGGAAGAGATATGTCACTTTCTGGAGGGAAACAAACACATCAACGAACAGGAGCGGTCAATGGAGTTGTCTCCGAATTTTCACTCAGACAAACAATGATTTATTGAAATACTGAAGCCATGTCTCTTACAATAATGACATCTGATCAACCATTCACATTCATATTTAAATGGCATGTACAGGTATGGTCCATAGGATACAGCCAGCAGGATGAGCCTAAGTATATATCTTGGTATTTTCCATGTATTCCTGGGGTACTTTCTTGCATGTCTCAGATCACAAGTTTAGCCAAGTTTAGATCTGCAGAACTTGGATTAGTTTATTCATCAGAGTCTAACCAGTATATCTGATCGTATATAACATGTAGCCAGAAAGTGAAAATATCAAAGAAACTCTAAAACAGAAGTTTTAGAGCTTCTTTGATATTGAACAGGGACAAGCTAACTCAGGTAGACCATACCTGAGTCATTTATGTTACCTGACAAAGGAGTGCTTACTTGTTTGTCAGGGGTTTATTTTGCACATATACATCGGTCAACGATAGCGAATGACCAATTCTAGGATAAGTTACCTGATGACAGGGTTGTGTAAAAACTACTTACTTGTCAGTATAACAGCATCTGATATACCTCTGGATGTCTCTACCCACGGCTCTCTGTTGTAAAACTCTGATTTAAATCATCTTCGGTGTCAGGACTCCCCAAATCAGAAGTAGAGAGGCTTACAGGAATCACTGTCACTTCTGAGCGGTCAATAACGTCATTTAGATATGTCATGATTGGCCTCAGTAGTCATGTGAGCCTCTCCACTTCCAGTTGGGCCTGGAACCACAGCAGAGGTTCTGGGCCTGTACAACGATTCAATGGGTAAACATGACATTTTGTTGGTGGGTTTTTTTTTATATATAGCCACCTGCCTGCCCCTGTGCTTTGTAAGATTCCCAGAGAACCACTTTATTAAAGTCCTCTTCTCTTCATCCACTGTAATGAAATTTTACTAGAAATGTGTCTGTTTCTAAATAAATGAGCACTGCAGTCATACGACTTATTATTGTGGATAACTAAGGATACTAGATTTGGTCTTTATTTATGGCCTCAACAATATAAGAATTATTTTGATACATTTTTTGCTAAATATTTTACTAGCATCTGCCCACGACTTCGACTGCGGGTTGACACGGACGCTGAGCCGCTTTTATTTAGCCAAGTCATGTTGGTTAGGATCCGGTGTATGGCCCTGCAGCCCCCCTTGCGCGCCCCCGCCTCCCTTGCTTCTCGCCTGGCTGAGAAGCCTCGCTACCTACCGCCTGCTCCTGGCATCCCCCCTCTCACCTGCGTACCTGACCCCTTCCTCCGCCGCGCCCATGCCCCTGCTCCCCCTGGCGCCTACGCCCCCCTTCCTCCCAGGGCCCCCCTACGCACCTGGCCCCTTCTTCCCCCATGCCTATGCACCCACAGCATGGGCACTTCGTTGGGACTCTCCAGAGGTGTGAGAGATGCTATGTTTTTTGGGCTGCAGGCTGGGCGATAGCTCTGCCCACACAGTCGCGGCAGCCAACCAGGGAGCAGTTTAAGGGCCTGGGATGATGTCATCTCAGGTCCTTGAGCATATCTTGAAGTGAACATCGGCGTTAGCGGCAGGGAAGTCCAGTGGTCAGCAGGGATGGTAAGTAGCCTGTGTTTCAATCCGGGAGCCAAGGTATGTATGTGTGCAATTTCAGGCCAATCCACGCAGCCGTTTACACGATTCATTGAGGAACAAGCACACAAACATCCAAACACACAAACTTTCACATTTATAATATTATTAGGATTTATTTGCTACTGCCTCTTTAATATATGTATTTTTTGCTACTATAAAGTGCCAGTGCTGTGTATTTAATTTCTAGTTTTCAGCTTAGACCTTGTAAAAACACTGATATAGAAATGAACAGGATGCACCAGTGAAAAGAAAGTTATCTATTCATTAAACACATGCAGCTGGGAGATAATTTAATATAAAGTAATTGCTCAAGGATGGGACTTGCATTCTGTCAGCCTACACTGAATCCAACAAAGGGGAAATGTCCACGCAAGTCAGGCAACTGCAGATGATTCAGTTAAATAAAGTACTAAATCAATCTTACGTCAGTACATATTTTCCCACAGACTTACTATATTCTAAATTAAATATATTTAATTGCATGCCTTTATTTTTTGCATTTCCAGCTTGAAATCATTTCAGATTTTAGCCATCTGCAGTCTTTGCCATTTAAACAAGAAATGCTTTTAACTATTTTTACATTTTTTGTTATTGGAAAGTTGTGCGTGATTAATGGATCCTGAACTCAGCTGGAATGCTTATTTCTAGATCTTTTATACTGAGACACCAATGGCAAACACAGCCCTATGCTGCAAACAAAATAGTCTTTGTGTGTCTATAGAAGTCTATTACTCACTACAGTGAAGTGATCATGAGATAATAATACATGTCTATTAGGTTTTGGGTCCATATGTTACCCCCCAAGGAACAGATTGCAGTAAGAGAATGATAAGGCTTGATGTGCTATTTTAGAAACAGACAGAAATATTACTGTATGTGTTATAAAGATAGTGGGTTGTAATGGCAAATTATTTCATTGCAGACAAGAAGCTACAGCATAATGTATATTTAAAGGGGTAAGAGTCTAAGTTTAACTTTTCAAGTTGACTATGATGAATATTTTGAATTAAAGGAATACTACATATTCAACTGAAATGGAAGCAATCTGCATAAATATAAGGCCTTTTTGTTTACTATGTAATGTGATTTTCCATGGGAGGCAACTGTGCCACATTTTAAGTGATTGACACAAGAAACTGACTTTAAGGCCAGGGCCGCATTGGACAGAAATGCCACGATTCTAGGAAATCCCATGCCCACTTTGCGGTAAAAAACACGGTGCGGACACTGCGCTATTTACATCATGGCCTGTCAATTATAGGTATGGAAACGCCGGCAGTTTTCCCATAGATATAATTGTAACAGAAAGTCTGTGGAGGAAAACTTTGCAAACTTTCTCTCTGAAGCGCTGCAGGAAAAACCACGATGCACTGCTGCCACGGTTTTTCCCGAGGCGCTTTTCTGCTGCGGGATGTCCCGTGGGGCCTTAGCCTAATACTTGGCTGTCCGTGTTGATAAGACACTTAACTCCTGGTGCTAGGAAATATGTGTCTACAGTGGAAAAAAAACCCCTTTAAATGCATTATCCAAGATGTCAGCATGATAGATACTGGTGATTTGATACCAGGGTATTACAATCCCAGATACTTTTGACCCTTAACTAGGATTCCTATGGATTTCCCAGTCACAAAGATTAATGACAAAATGAAGAAAATAATAATAATCATAAAGTACAAATGTCACTCACAGTGTTTTACAACTTTATGGATACATGAAAATTAAAGGGGGAAAAAAGCAGAAACAGAAACTGTCGCCACAGTCTCCCCATTTTCCCTATATACAATTTATATATAAAGGGAACAGTATCACAATAGAGGACCCATTATAATACTTTATTTTAGGGTTAGCTTGCAAATTTATAAAATAAAGTACTAAAAATTGAAAAAAATATGTTTTTGTTGTACTACTACCCCCTTCAAAAAATAACTCTATAAAAAGATTTTAATTAAAATTCCTATGTTTCAAGGTTTTATTTTTATTTTTTTTTAAAAAGGCACTAAATTAAAATTTGGTAGCCAAACAAACTAAAAGCTATAGCTATTAAATGCTAGGATATATGTTCATTAAGGGATTAAATCAATTACATTTGTCCATAAGATGTATTTCTAATTGAAAACATCATTATTATTATTATTATTATTATTATTATTATTATTATTATTATTTAGAGGTTATTACTAGAGATGAGTGAACAGTGAAATGTTCAAAGTTCGATTCGAGTAGCCGCTCAATACTCGACTGTTCGATCGAACATCGAACCCCATTATAGTCTATGGGGAAAAATACTCGTTTAGGGGGAAACCAATGTTCGACTCAGGAGGGTCACCAAGTCCACTATGACACCTCAGCAAATGATGACGATACCTCTGGAATGCCAGTGGGACAGCAGGCGAAGCATGCCTGGGGGCATCTAACAAGCCCAAGTCACAGTTTTACCCTAACATCACAGCATATCAACTACACACATCCCACACTCAAAAAACCCACTATGAAAAATACCTGGAAACCTTTTTTCCTCCCCAATTGGACGGACAGAAACCCAAATTTTACTCTAATGAAACCTTAACAAGCACCCCTTTAAATCACGTTGCCCATGACAACCACAGATGGAATAGGCAATGGGGAATCCAACAGTACCCACCCTTAACTGTCATTGTGATTGTGTGTGTGTGTGTGTGTGTGTGATGTGGTAAGACCTTCCAAAATTCACTTTCCTGGCCCTTAACGTGAGCCCTTCCAAATTAAGTTAGAGGCCCATAAGCTGAGTTACCAGCTGAGATTGAGGCCCTTTAGGTGACTTCAGCCTCTTACCAGCAGAGATTGAGGCCCTTTAGGTGACTTCAGCCTCTTACCAGCAGAGTTTTAGGTCCTTTAACTTAGTTGAGCCTTGCACCAGCAGTGTTTTTGGCCCTTGGGGTTAGTTGAGCCTCTAACCAGCAGAGTTGGGGAAATCAGGGTGGATTCAGCCTCTAACCATCAGAGTTTGGTGAAATCAGGGTGGATTCAGCCTCTAACCAGCAGAGTTTGGTGAAATCAGGGTGGATTCAGCCTCCAATCAGCAGAGTCTGGGGAAATCAGGGTGGATTCAGCCTCTAACCAGCAGAGTTTGGGGAAATCAGGGTGGATTCAGCCTCTAACCAGCAGAGTTTGGGGAAATCAGGGTGGATTCAGCCTCTAACCAGCAGAATTTGGTGAAATCAGGGTGGATTCAGCCTCTAACCAGCAGAGTTTGGTGAAATCAGGGTGGATTTTGAAGAGGGTACTCCATCAAAGGTCTCTGCTGCTTAACCACTCTGCTCAACATATGATATGTTGAGTTCCAGCGTGTGGGGACATCGCACAACAGCCAGTGTTCGGGCAGATTGCTGGAGTTTTTTGAGGCTAGCAGCCGCTACTGTAGACCTGTGAAAGTGGGTGCACAAGCGCCGCACTTTAACCAGTAGCTTGTGCACATTTGGGTATGTCTTTAAAAAATGTTGCACCACTAGGTTAAAGACGTGGGCCAGAGCTGCTACCAGGTTCCTGCCATTATCACACACCACCATGCCTGGGCCCAGGTGCAGCTGCTCAAACCATATAGCTGTCTCATCGAGGAGGGCATCCCTCACTTCGGAGGCAATGTGCTGTCTGTCTCCCAAGCTGATGATCTTCAGCATGGCCTGCTGACGTCTATCCACGCCAGTGCTGCAATGTTTCCAGCTCGTAGCTGGAGTCAATTTAACGGTGGCGGAGGAGGAGGAGGGTGTTGTTTCAGAGCCCCCGGCCAGGAATGATAGGCAGGGAGATGAGGTACACTGGCCCAGTTTGTCACCCAGTCCCAGCCTCAACTACATTCACCCAGTGTGCCATCAGTGAAATGTAGCATCCCTGTCCGCATGCACTTGTCCATGCATCAGTGGTTAAGTGGACCTTTGTGCAAAGCGCGGAACTTAGGGCCTGCCTGATGTTAAGTGACACGTGATGGTGCAAGGCGGGGATGGCACACCGGGAGAAGTAGGGACAGCATAGCGAGGTGCTGCACTTGCCATTAGGTCCCGGAAGGCCGGAGTTTCCACATGCCGGAACGGCAACATCTCCTGGGCCAGGAGTTTGGAGATGTGTGCGTTCAAGGCTTGTGCATGTGGGTAGTTAGCGCTGTATTTTTAATGTTCTTAGAGGAAAGTAAAGGAAGGGCACTCACCAATTGATGTATCTTCTTAAAATCAAATCCTTTTTATTACGTACATTTTAAAAACAGCCTTTTGGGAGGGAGGAATAACATTATAGGCGAAAAGAAGAGGCAACAGCCGTTTCGCGTTCCTCAGAACGCTTTTTCAAGCCTTAAATGCAATCTGCTTTCCCCGCTTGACATCCCGCCTGTCCAGGTCGGGTCAGTGTCTTCGTCGTCCACCACCTCCTCTGCCAATTCCTCTCTCGCCTCCTCCTCCTGCACACTGCACATGGCAACAGGTTGCCCTGATGGCAACTGTGTCTCCTCATCTTCACTGAGGGTGGGTTGATGGTCAACCACCACAAAATCAACAGGAGATGGAGGCAACTCCAGTGCTTGGGCATCTGGACACAGAAAGTCGCCTGGTAGCTCCATGGAATCGGGAAATGGAGGGACAGGGAGAGGGACAGTTAAAGGACCAAAGAACAGCTCCTGAGACAGGGAAAGTTGGGATTACTCTGCTGGGAAGATTGGGCATTTTGGGAGGAAGGCTGACCAGAATGTTTTGTAGGAGGAGGAGTTGAGGTAGAGGCTGACTGGCTGGTGGATAATGCGGTGGAAGCATTGTCCGCCAGCCATTGTAACACATGTGCCTGATGCTCGGGCCTACTTAGGTTTGTGCCCTGCACCCTACTTAATGTGGCGAGCAAGCCGGGGACTGTGGAGAAGCACAATACTTGCTGACCCTGAGGAGTAGACACGGAATGTGCTGTGGCTTCACTGCGACCTTGCTCCCCAGCAGCATTGCCATGCCCCTGGCCTCGCCCACGGCCTCGTCCACGTCCATTACCGGTAGCCTTGCGCATTTTTAGATGGTTTTGATGATTCGGTGGGTACACACTGTGACAACCTGGATGAAGCGTTTATAGCCTGATAACTAGAATGTATATCCCACTGCTTTTTTGTGGGTACACACGTGACAACCTGGATGAAGCGTGTATAGCCTGATAATTAGAATGTATATCCCACTGCTTTTTTTTGGGTACACACCATGACAACTTGGATGAAGCATCTATAGCCTGAGAATTAGAATGTATATCCCACTGATTTTTGGGGGAACACACCGTGACAACCTGGATGAAGCGTATATAGCCTGAGAATTAGAATGTATATCCCACTGATTTTTGGGGGAACACACCGTGACAACCTGGATGAAGCGTATATAGCCTGAGAATTAGAATGAATATCCCATTGTTTTTGGGGGGTACACACCGTGACAACCTGGATGAAGCGTATATATTGTGTATATGGGCTGAGAATTTGTTTTTTTTTTGGGGGGGCACATACTGTTGAACCCTGGATTAAGCGTATATAGGGTATATGAGCATACAATTTCAGTGTATCCCACTTAGCTTAATCCCCACTGTGGATAGCTGGGTTGTGCATATACAGCCTGGCTTAATTGCTCTGAATCCCACTTTAGCGTTTGTGGTTTGCCAAGCTTGTTTCAGCTTCTCCCTTTAGTGTAGCTCTTAAAAGAGCTGTTGTGGTTCTTCTTCTTTGATATTCCTGCCTAGCAGAATCTAAAACCTAACTAGTCCTCAGCAGATGTCTCTCTCTAAATAAGTGCAAGCACAGAATGAATTGGAGCTGATGCCGCCTGTTCGTTTGAATCAGAGGTCACATGTCCTCGGCAGCCAATGGCTTTTTCCTAGTTTTTTCAATGCCTCCGTTGTCATAGTTCCTGTCCCACCTCCCCTGTGCTGTTATTGGTGCAGAAAAAGCTCCAAGGAAGGTGGGAGGGGAATCGAACTGTAAGTGCATTTACAACATGGTGTTCGTATGGAATCGAACATTGCGATACTCGATCCAACGCTGTTCGCTCATCTCTAATTATTACCTAAGACAGGTCTTAAATATAATTTATATGATTAAAACATTGTATAGCTCCATTAGGTAGCACTTAGGCTGTCAAGCTACAGCGATTAGTTTTAGAAAAATATACTATGCCATCCGCACTGACAAATGAATTTTATAAAATAATTGTTCACCTTTTGTCAATCAGATAAGATTAATAGCAATTGAAAAAGTACGGCTTGTCTTCAGGGAAGGCAGCATTAGATAACAGAAAATCTGGTCTTATAAAGTGTTTCCATCCCACACATCAGGCTACCTCTTTGATCACAATGACCATGCATGTAAACTCATTGCAATGCCTTTTAACTGCATGTCTGTTAAACAAGAGCTTCTGTGTGGCAACAGTCACATGTTTTATTTACTTGACTTCCTTATGTTTTATCACGGTATTCATCTTGCTCAGATGACTGTAACATGCAAACCATATGTGGAAAGACTGGGAAGAGAATTACAGAGATGACAATGTATGTATTCATTATACTTACTGCCATGTGAGCAGTCAGATGATGACAGATGGTAGTTTTTCAAGTTCCTGTACTATAATTCTAATGATTTATTGTAGCTATGAAAAACAGCGCCATGGGAAAAAAAATTAAGAAAGTTAAATTTTTATTGGACAAAAATGATACTTTCTATGACTGTTACAATACAATTGGATGGGTCTTGCAGGACTATGTGCCTATGCTGCTGAAACATTCCCATTCACAAGTATGAAATGGATTTATAAGTTACTAAGATTTCTGCAACAAATCTGCTAAGTCTGACAATACTCAGTGCTCAAGGCTATTTATTAATCATGAGTTCTGAAAATGAAAACGCGTCATCATGACATTCATGCGCCTCACATGAACAATGAGGCCCAAAAACAGAATTAAGTTGTGACCTGTGGTCACAAACGTCACTCAGACAGTCAGAAGGAGTCAGAAGGCTCCCAGGAAAGAACAGGGAAAGTGAGTATTAGTGTTTATTATATTATTGCGCCTTCCCTTGACCTCTAATTATTGTTCTCTGGGGTCTGAAGAGACTTCAGAGTCTAATAATAGAACTTCTGGTTCGGAATAAGTTCAGTCTGAAATGAATCTTGCAGGCAAACATCACTATAAACTACACACCTCATAGTTCTGCAATATCCATTGGGCAGTGAGGGTGATACCACCCTAATTCTGTTCCCATTAGATCAATGTGGATTCTATCAACAATCTAATATAGTAGTTTGTCAACTGTTTCCAGTCAGCAAAAGCCAATAGCAGAGGCCAAACTAAACATGCATGTTTATGTATGACCTTTGTTAAAAAAAAAAAAGTATATACAGTATTATATTGAATATACTCTATTGATTGGCATGGCTACACTTTCAGGAGCAAAGATAGATGCATAAATATGGGATTAACAAGTGTGAGAAGGTGGCAGGTAGAGTGCTGGAGTCTTGATATATCAGCCCCAGGTTTCTGACCTATGTGTGGTCCAGGGCAGGTCTTGAGCAGGCCTCATCCCCAGGTGTGGGTCCTGGGCTCGTTATTGGGCCATAAAAGGCTGTAGAGCCTGCACTTCAGGGCAGATACTGGGAGAAAGAGGAGATGCCTGGGTTTGTCTTGACACACTGAGAGTCTAGTGATACTGTATTGCGCTATTTTTGTTTATTCGTGTGGTTGGTAGTAAGACACATACACAGTTAGTACCTTATTGTTTAGTTAGTGCTCAGACAAGCAGGGTTTTGTTTCACATTCCTTTGCCTGAAGTTAAGTCTGTATTTTATTTTGCTCATTTTGTGCCTGAAGTGAAGGTTTATTTATTTTGTTCTTTTTCCAAATAAACCTGTTTGCTACAGATTTTGTGTCCCTGTCTCTGACTGTTTGGGTCTGCACCACTGCTTCTACCGAGCTACCTTCCCACATAGTTTCTAGACATATACAGATCTACAGATATGTAAATGAAATAAATGAACAAGGTAGCTTCATTTTGCTCTTTGACTGTGTATGTATTTGTATAACTGTGCACTAGTTTCTGTTGTTCTTTGCCCTAAGCACATGCTTTGTTTGTATTTGGTAAAAACAATGTCCCAGTAGTACATTTTTTATTTTTGTATTTAAAAACTGTCCTTGTTAAAGATTTGTCTATCTAGAAGTATTAAGATTAAGAACTTCTCTGAAAAAGTATAAGAGTTGAAGCACCAGCGCCGCACCTCCCATGAGGCGACCTGAAGTGGCCGCTTCAGGTGGCGCTATGCCAGGGCCCCAGGGAGGGGCGGCATTTTTGCTTACCTAAGCCAGTCCAGGACAAGCTGTCCTGGACTGGCTTAGCGTCACCATCACCGAGCGGTGGATTGGGGAGTCCCTGTGGACGCAGCGCTGCTCCAGCGGCCTCCCCTCACGCTCAAGCAGAGAGCAGGTCCTCTCCGTGCCTGCTCTTTGCCTGCTAACGCCGCTCCCCCTTTGCTCCGCCCTACCCCCTCCGCCCCCTCCTCCCGTGTGTGTGGGGGGGGGGGGGGGGGCGCGAAAAAGGCAGGTTCACCCTTGTGAAGCACTACACATATTGTTTTTCAAACAGCTGATCTGTGAAGGTCCCATGTTTCAGATACATTATCACATATTGATGAGCTATCCTAAGGAAAGGAAATCCACATGTAAGTTCTGGAAAACTCCTTCAAAATTGTGGACATTCTTTTGCTCTTCCGAGAAGAGTTCCAAAACATTTGCTTCCTCCAAATGAAATAGGTTTTTCAGACAGTGTATACTTTCTGAACACTTCCAGACAGGTATAGGAAGAGCAAAGCACTTATTTTTCTACAAGGTATATTATAACTAATTCTTCTTTTTCTATCTTAGGATCTGATTAGGAAGTAAGGGTGTTGGACTAATAGCCAATTCATATCTTTGATTTCATGAACTGTTTCAAGGCAGGATACAAAGTATGTTTTCAAGATTCACCAATATTAAACACTTGCTGAACCTCACAGCTCCATCAATAACTAGATCATGATAAATTTAGAATTCCTTACTTTAACATTGCAGTTGCCTCGCTGACATCTAAACATGAAGCATGATATGTTAGCATTGGTTCTCTGATACCTTTTAAACGTTGACGTTTTCTAGTTACATTACCAAATAGCTCATTGTGTACAATTCAATTAAAAAAGGTGGTAATTGTACACATGTTGTTCATTTATTGAAGCATATTGTAGTGTTTCAAAACTACAAGCAATAAAACAGATGGAAAATAGGAGGAATTCTGAAAGTACTTCTAAACCAAACATAGACAAACCTTCATTAAACCGTACCACATATGGAAGGTTATATATGTGCTTGAGATTGAAACCTTCTCCAGATCGTCTCATATCATTTCTGATGGGCTTTAGATGGGAAAGAAGGTCAATCCTATACAGGACAGCGGATACAGAAGTTCATGGACATAAAATAGCAAAGCAATTATAAACTTTGCAAAATCTCTCTCTTTATAATCAATAAGATCCACAAACATCATTTCCCTAAGTATATTATGGGCCAGTACTTCTTTAAAGGGAGTCTACCACCTACTCTAACCATATTAAACTGCTACCACCACTTTACAGAGTATATTACAGTGATATACAACAGATCTCTCTTATGTATGTCATTTTTTTTAGACGCGCTGTTAGACAGGGAGCTGAAGATCTGTCCCCAGTGAACCAAACGCCTCATTTGCATAAAGCATCAGAGTTATATTTCGCCAAGTTTATAAAAGTCAAACACATAACAAGGTATGTTGTATATCACTGTAATGTGCTCTGAAACATGGGGTGACAGTTGGTCTTGCTAAAGTCCCTTTAAGTTAAGAATCAAGCCATTATACAAGTATGGAATTATAGAATGCTTCAATAGAAGTTTTATAGAGCTATTCTTGTTATGTAATGTTGGATTGCATGTCGTCTGCCCAGAAAGTAACCTGTCAGGTTGGACGTTTGAGCAGTGGTTGGACTAGAATACAAGTCTACAACATGATTGGCCACATTTGCCCAATCTTTTGCCACTTTGTGCAAACCTACTCTTTTTTTCCTTTACCCTAAATCCCTGATGAGTGAGTCTAGTTTAGGTTAAACAAACAATCCAATAGATCACCAGTCAGCTGTATTCTGGTCATTAAAAATCTTATGTGAATGAACAGCTTAAGAGAGAATGACATTCTATATTGGCATCTTATGAACACTATGAGTTCATCTAGCTATGTAGCTATGTACATGAGACATTGAAGGGGTTGTCCAGAATTTTTGTTCCCTAAGAATAGGGCATAAATATCTGATCAGTGGGGGCCCCACTGTGATCAGTTGTTCAGGGCTTCTTCCAGCCCCTATACCATAGAAAGCCGGAAGCTTTGTACCCTATGTAGTGGCCAGGTGCTGTTATTATGGCTCTACTCCCCTTTACATCAATGGGAGCAGAACTGCAGTAATATAGTCTAGCCACTATACAGGATACTGGGTTATCTGCTTCTTGCTATGTGTAGGAACCAAATCCAGCCCATTCAGCTGATTCATGAAGGGTCCAGCTGTCGTTCCCATGTTGATCAGATATTCAAGGATAGGCCATAACAAAATAATTCTGGCAACTCCGAATCATTTGAATATGATATAAAATAAAGCTCACATTTGCAATACCAAGTGTTGAAAGTTCTCTGGGCTCCACAAATCTCATAAGTCTGGCAATGAGATACATGCCTGACTGGAGTTAGGTAAACTAAGACTAGTGGGGGACCAGAGAGTCATAGGTATGAAGGTTGCAGTAGATTATAAAGGTCAGTCCACCTCCTGTTATTTTACAACATTTCAGCTGATTTGAAAGCATTCTCAAGGTTTAAGTTTTGAGTTACCAAATTCCTTAATACATGAAATCTTTATTTGACCTTCACTTGACCTTGTTAGTTGTATATTTGCATCGCTACCTACAGCATATTGTGCTGTACACCTGTCTAACCAGTGTTCTCCATGTCTGGGATTTACATTTCATACACAAAGGTTACATTATGAAAAGGGTCTATATACTATCCAAAATGTTATAGACACTCCCTTGGATTTAAGCATTTTGTTCAGACTATTTAGAATTTCTGTTTACCGAGAGCTATGTTGACACACATGTCATACTTTATAATTTCCCCACCTCCATATAATACATGTATAGTCTCCCTTCTTTTACACAATGAGAATTTATAAAAAAAAATAATCTGAACAAATGAATACAGAAGAAAGCAGTTGGTGTAATAGTTTGTGCAGGTGCTGTGTTTTGTCAAATTTCTGGCACAAATATCGAATTGTTGGGCACATAAATGCTGTTGCTGTAGATACTCTTTTATCATGAATGTTCTATGAAAAAGCCATGCAAGCCAAGGCAAAACATTTCTATTGAATACTTCACACCTTTGTGTTCTGTTTGTTTCCAGAAGCTGGACAGCATGCACATGGATTTACTAAATTGGGCTACATCTTGTTATATAGAAACTGGGTAATTCAAAGAGTGGAGCATTTACTGTATATCATTGCTTTGTATACAGTGTATATTCTTATTTCATGAGGTTCTAATATTATTCTAGAAGGGATGTTACATTCGTAAATATTTTTTTCAAAGGGCTTTCCAGAAATTGGCAAATTCTGATTGATTTGCTTTCAGAGAATGCAATCCCAATGTGAAGGAGAAACAAAAAAAACTAAGAATTTGTAAATGTTAAATCCATTGTCACATGCAGCGTAATTGTGGTAGAGATTGTACTAGTGCATTTGTGCTGTAAATTGATGGCACCGTGCTTGCTGTTGGGCCCACTCATTTACCTGGAGAATACGAGATTGGAAACTATCAGTCGTGTGACTACCTGATCATCAGTTCAAGCAATTGCCAGAGACAGCCCTGCACCTTTACAGATGTCCTGTGTATGCCCTAGAAGCTGTCTGTGCTTTGCTTTGCATTGTATGCAAGTAAGTAAGATAAGTTTTACTAAATTATGTCTGAGCAACATAGTGGCTCCTATTCACTTTAGTGGGAGAACTGTAGATAGCCGAGTGCTGTATTTCAGCTTCAGCCATTTAAGTGAGTGGGAAACGAGGTAAAAAATGCTGTGAAGAAAAAAAGTGGCAGAAGCGCATCATGTTTTTTTTTTTTTTTTGCATCATTTTTCATTGCGTTTTTGCGTTATTTTCCTCTGCAGACTTACTGCCCTTATTATACTACACAGAAAATGCCAGGTTTCCGCAGGTTAATTTACATGGTGAGATAATCGAAAACGCAAGTGTTTTTGAAAACACAGCTTTTCTGCTGTGGATATTTTTCATCAATGTGTGGATGGAATCCAGAATCCCATTCCCTTTGCAGATACTATAAAATACTGTGTTTTTACAACATGGACCTTCAGCCTCAAAGATTTTCTCTGAACATGTATGTAGTAGCAGTATTTTGATTGTTGCCAGTGTATACAATAATAAAAGTAGGAACTAACTATGACCTGGACTTTTCAGAGAGCCAGCCATAATATCCTTATTGCGGACAGGTTATCAGACAGGAACATACATGTATGAAAAGATAACTCAGCCACAATAAAAAAAATCAAGACAGGATTACTGGAACTACCATAGGAAGTTCCTACATTCATGGCCATAGCCATCAGAAACCAATCAAGATGAAAGACTGTCTCCACTGTCACCACTGGTTAGAGAAATCTTTAAAAATGCTGAGAATTTTATTATATTTGCAAAAAATGTTAATTGTCTAGAGATTAACGGTCATTTTACACTAGTGTTCAGGGACTCCGTCTCCCATTCTGCTTAAAGTATGTGGAGAGAAAAATCCTGCATGCAGGACTTTTCTCTCCCCCAACTTCAGGCAGGAATCCAGCAGAAACCCAGCAGACCCCATTAGAGTCTAGGGGGTCTTTGGGTTTCCGCAGGTAACCGTATTTTAAGTAGATAGGATTTGTGTGTTTCAGATCCCCAAGCGAACTCGAAGAATGAAAAGCCAAACACTAGTGTGTACCTAGTGTTACACATGTTTATGTTCTTGGGAAAAAATCTTTTATCTACCCCGAACCGAGAACCCAGAATATCAACCCAGCCTCACAGGTTAGGATTACCTAAATCAAATGATATTTTCCTCTTGCGAATTGGTGCCTCCGTTGCATAGATATTTTGTCAATATGAGTATGACCTCTTTGGGGCAACAAAGATATTGTTGCTTACCTCTATGGAGCAACAGCAACACCCTCATTGCTCTAAAGAGCTCATTTGCATATTGTCAAAGACAGTGATATCTCAGCAATTCAGGTATAATTGAGACAATCTCTGGAACATTTTCACACATTGGTGGGCCCATTGCAACGGTTTCATAAGTGCCACCCTATCCCCCTGCCCCCTGTCATCAACACTTAAAAATTCCTGACTTGCACAAATTATAATGCCCAATTAGTGATCCTCACACAGTATAATGCTTCCCTAGTGACTCCATACAATATACTGTCCCATTCCAGCTACCCCCACAGTGTATTGTCCCCCTCCTGCTATCCCCACAGTGTATTGTCCAGCTCCAAGTATACCCCCAGTATAATACCCCCCTCCAGCTATCCCCACAGTTTAATGTCTCCGTCCATCTGCCCATACAACATAATGTTTCTATTCATCTACCCCCACAGCACAATGTCCCCCACCAAGTGCATCCAGAGTATAATATCCCCCTCCAGCCGTCTCAACACTTTAATATCCCCCTTCTAGCTACGCCACAGTTTAAAGTCCCTCTGCAGTTGATCTCACAATATTGTCTGTCTTTTACCAAAAAAAATAAATAAAACCACTAATATTCACCTTTCCTCACTTCCCTGCTATTCTGGTCTGGAGTCTTCAAGTAGCTGCAGGCAAGATGTTAGTGATGTCATCACATTGCACCTACAGTTCCAGGGAAAGAGAGGGGATGAGTAATGAAGCAGGGAGAGGACAGCCCTACGTTATCTTTGTATGCAACCTCAGTGTCCTTAGGACGCCGATGAGCTGAAACTGGTGCAGCCAACAGTGGGATATCAAATACAGGACTGTCCTGCTGTCCCAAGATGTCTGTCATCCTTATAGTACTGGCATCCACCATCAGGGTTTTAACCGTAAGCTGTTCAGATATTTAGGCTTGCAACAATATTATTATACTCTCCTCATGAAAATTATGATATCTATGCTGTCTTTTAGAGTATTGGTCATAGCCCATATCATAGGAAACAAAGTTAATTTTTATATGCTAATTTGTCATTACTTACATCTATATGTAGCAGGTAGACCTGTGTTTGAAAATCAAAACAAATCTTTTAATCGTATTTATACATGAGCAAAAGTTATCCCAATTAAAACACTTAAGACACAAAAAAAGGGGCTGTAGAGGTCACAGCAAACCCCAACGTAAAAAAAATAAATAAATAAAATAACACAAATTGATGCCACAACAATAATTCATACATGTGGCTCAATAAATATATCCTATCTCATATAAAGTGCCTAATGCCATGTAATAAATATACCATACACAGTTCTATAATATCACATATAAGACAAAATTGATAACATACAAGAAAGTGCTAAAGAAAGTGCTGATATATTTGTATACCGAAGGTCCGATGCAACCTCCACCTCCAGCCATAATGCACGTTCGTCTGGGGGCTTAAAGGGGTTGGCCACTTTCAGACCAATATTGACAAACAAATGTACAATATAAAGATATACAATTTTCCAATATACTTTCTGTATCAATTCCTCACGGTTTTCTAGATCTCTGCTTGCTGTCATTCATTCTGTTACTTCTAGTGGATAAAAGTCTGACCATGGTCATGTGATGTACGGTCCATGGTCATGTGATGAGTACACAGGTGTCGCTCGTTACAGTGACAACACAATAATCAGACAGCTGCCTAGTAATCAGCTGTGCACCTGTGTGGACCGTAAATCACATGACCATGGTCAGAGTTTTATCCACTAGAAGTAACAGAATGAATGACAGCAAGCAGAGATCTAGAAAACCGTGAGGAATTGATACAGAAAGTATATTGGAAAATTGTACATCTTTTTATTGTACATGTGTTTGTCAATATTGGTCTGAAAGTGGCCAACTCCTTTAAGGCTTTTACCAGGGTGGGGAGCATTTACAGCACTGAAATACGGTAACTGTCCAAATTAACAAAGTTAAGTGTCAAAGTTATTAACCAGTGAGGAAGGTGGAAAGAACTGTCCATGACTATTGATGCTCTTTTTATCACACTTAATTATACCAAATTATAATCAGTCAGAAATACATTTCAGAACCATTAATGTTAATGAGAACGGACAAGCAGACTGTTTGGCAAGCTAGACCGATGATTGACAAAGTGTTTTTAAAGTGAATTAAAGTTTTGTAGACCTTTCCTGGAGAGGTTAATTAACTAATTTAGAAATAAATTATAGATCTTTAAGGTAGGAAAATATAAAATACAAGACATATCTGTCAATCAAATTCCTTAATGAGTGTAGCGGAAAAACACCTTTCACTATTACCTATAGTAACATCGGAAATCATACTATATGAGTTATCGTTTTATTTCTAGACATTTTTCCTTTTAACTGTATGTAAAAATGCATTGTATATAAGTATGTATTGGTGTCCAGAAGTCTAAAACCACAATTATGTTCATTTAGGCCTGGAAATAAACATAGAGGATGGACTTATTAAGACTGGCATAATGTACACCGGTCTAGATGATCCCTGTGTTGCAAAAAGATTAGCCTGATTTATGATGATGCCTTGTCTTAAATCAGATGCATCTTCTGCTGGGCCATGTACCTAACTGAGATCTACATCAGCTCATAGCTGGCATAAATTACATACCTAAATAACACCAGAAAACTGTATTGCTATAGAGTGTTAGTGCTATATACTCTCCTTCACAGTCAGTGGCATAATTAAAGTTTTGTGCACAAACTTTGATTGGGGCCCCCTAAGACATCCTAACAGTATTCTTTTTTTTTTATGTAGATTGTGAGCCCCATACAGGTATCACAATGTACATTTTTTTTTTTTCTCCTATCAGTATGTCTTTATAGAATGGGAGGAAATCCAAGCAAACGCGGGGAGAACATACAAACTCCTTGCAGATGTTGTTCCTGGCAGGATTCAAACCAAGGACTCCAGCACTGCAAGGCTGCAGTGCTAACCACTGAGTCACCATTTTGCCCTTATCCTAACAGTATTCTTGATAGGGACAGTTATGCTGCTCCGGTATACCAGAGACTTTAAAGGGATATAACTATAGTACCCATAACTGCTGATATCAAGAATATGATCAGAGAGAAGAGCAGCATCCAGGATGTAAGCAATGCTGGGAGCTGCATGCCCTGGGAAACAGTTTATATGTGGTGGTCCTAATAGTAGAACCCTTAATGTTTGAAAATTGATGGGCTATGTTAATGATAGGCCATCAATTCTTAAAAGGTGGATCAGTTCCTTTGTATTGATAACTTGTCATCAGTATAGGTCATCCATAAGTGATCAGTGGGGGTCCAAAACCCCTGCTGATCAGCTGTTTGAAGGGACCTTGGTACTTTTACGAAATCTGTAATGCCTTCGCTATTCAAATTGCATGCCATCTGTTTTATAGTAACCCTGCAACATAATACAGTCAACTGCAAGACTGCTATAAAACAGAGTGTGTGCAATGTAAATAGTGAGGGGGTCATTACATTCCCACAAGTGCCAAGGTCCCTCCAAACATCTACTTAAACAAAAGAAATATAGAGAAAAAGCACCGAGAAGTGCATGGTGTAGAAGGCAGGTATGGAGAGTGGCCTCTCACCTTAAAAGGATGTGCAAAGGGCCTTTATTCAATTCTTTGTGGCCACAGCCCTGACTTAGCTGCTCATGAGTCAAGTGATGTATCTGCCTGCTCTCAGGGGGGAGGGAGGAGGAGCTAAGTGCAGGGGAGCCAACCTGTGTATCTAGCTATTTCTGTGTCTACACCATGTGACCTAGCTTCCTGCTCCCAGATAGGGGAGAGGAGCTGCTTTCATCTGTTCTCCCAGTTATCAGGCTAGCTAATTCAATTGTGTTCATTATGGCAGAGACAGGCAGTCTCTGTATGTAACACAGAATGGAGTTGCTGCTGCCTGTACTTCATAGTCCCTTATGGGTGGGCAGAGCTACACACACATTTGGGGGCGGAGCTAAACAGCAGGTTGCATGTGATCCCCGCCCACCAAAGGATGCAAGAAACCAGGAAGAAAGAAAATTTTACAGCAGTATAGACTGATGAGTATGTGAGGTGGGAATACCCCTTTAATCCTCAGTACTGGGTGTATCACAGAAAGAGGAACTACATCACCTCAAAGTAGGATGCCAGAAGTGTTGCAATTTGTTGGACCAAACTCAAATTCGGGGATGGAAGTGAGGCTGAAGGAACTGCACTTACCAAGAAGATTTCTAGAACTCACTTTATTTCAAGATTAGAAGACAAACACACAATGCATTTGCATACCTCCCAACTTTTGAAGAACTGAAAGAGGGACAAAATGTGTGGCGCGCGTAGCGCGCCGTGGAAAATTTAGCCCCACCCACTTTTGTGACTCCGCCCACTCATTAATTTTCCATGTGCCTGCACACAGTATAATCCTCCTACAGTTACCCGTAAATTATATGTCCCCCCTCTATCTCTCCCCCAGTTTCATATACACCCTTCATCTGTCCCCAGTTTCATGTCCCCCCTCCATCTCTGCCCCCAGATTCATGTCCCCACATCTCTGACCCCAGTGTTATGCCATCCTCTCCATCTCTGCCCCCAGTGTCATGCCATCCTCTCCATCTCTGCCCCCAGTGTCATGCCGTCCTCTCCATCTCTGCCCCCAGTGTCATGCCGTCCTCTCCATCTCTGTCCCCAGTGTCATGCCGTCCTCTCCTTCATCTGCCCCCAGTTTCACGTTCCACCTCCACATTAAACTTACCTTCTCCTCCGCTCCCTCGCCGCTCTCTGCGTGCCTCTCTCGCTGACACATATGTGGCTGAAGCGAGGAGCTGACCTGTGTCAGCTCCTCGCTTCGCCGCTGCCGCCGGTCTCGCTGACACATATGCGGCTGAAGCGAGGAGCTGACCCGTCAGCTCCCCGCTTCAGCTGCATATGTGTCAGGGAGAGAGGCGCGCAGCGGCGAAGCGAGGAGCTGACACAGGTCAGCTCCTTGCTTCAGCCGCATATGTGTTCAACTCAGATCTGCGTCCTCTGGACGCAGATCTGAGTTGAAATCGGGACATACCTCCCTCCAACCGGGACCGCGGGACATGTCACCCAAATTGTGACTGTCCCGCGGAAATCGGGACGGTTGGGAGGTATGCATTTGAGGGTCAAGCTACCCCTTTTTGAAGTGCGGACAAGAGTGGAATAACAATGACCAAAAACCCTAGCAAAACAAGAAGGACACCGCCATATTACCACACATAGTAATAACTGTGTACAAAACAATATATATATATATATATATATATATATATGTATACATATAGATAAAAGTACCTTATTAACACGATATGGAAACAGCATCCGTGAGCGCAGGCGCTTAGAATCTTCGATGTCTGTCAGAATCAACTGGGCATGTGCAGATTGCTTGTCTGTGCATTCACAGTGGAGGTGGATAACACTTTCGCTTTGTTGTGAAGCAGGCCACTGGGCATCTGTGGACCTTCCTCGCATGCTCTATAAAGCCCATATCTAGAGGGCATTGTGCCAGTGTGCTCACACAGATGCGCAAAGTCTCGGAACAAGCATATGTAGTATTGGGATACCAAAAAGTGAAGAGATCCCAAATATGAGGACTATAACCTATAGTAGCTAGAGGACTAAACTACATAGTCATTATTTCTCTAAATAAGGGGGGAATAGGCCTTGGGGAAAAAAAAAAGTAGAAGCATAAAAGTATATACATTAGGATAAATTAATGAAGAAAGAAAGAAATATAAATAATGTCGTGTGTGTGTGTGTGTGTGTGTGTGTGTGTGTGTGTGTGTGTGTTATAAGTGCATAGCTAAACAGGTGTCTGTTTTGGATTATAAAAAAGACCCCTTCTGACTCTTATATCTATATATAAACACAAGGAACATACATTAATTAAAGTCATATGGGTGTAAAAAACATACATGAATGAACCAAGTACATGAAGATAAATGAGTAGCAGTTCGATCCCCTCTGGAATAAAACAATATATAAAAGCATGTATATCAATTAAAAGTTTGAATGTTAGAACTCACACACAAAGACTAAAAGCATTACTAGATTAAAAAAACATGATTATTACAATATGTTAACTCATTAATGGCATGGGCAAACTCTACAGGAATATATTAAAGTCTATTTACAACTGTATGTATGAAGAACATATTGTTAGGCCTCAGACAAAGTATCCTTGATAGTGATTTGTACTATTTATTTGCTGTAGCCCTTAAAGTGGGGAAAGTTTCTCATATTGAGACACAAAATTGTCGATATATTTGTGGACTGTAATGGATGATCCTTTCCAAGATTGTTCTAAGGTCGTTCAATAACCTGAATATCCTCCAATAAGTCAGTGAAAAACGTGTTCTCCGGTGTCTGCATGAATCATGCGCAGAGAAAAGTGCTGTTTTCACAGACACTGCGTGGAAAACACAAGGACCCCATTATAGTCTATGGGGTCCATGTGGTTTCTCTGCTATCCACTTTTTAATGCGTTCGGTATTCCGTTCGGGGGGTCCCCAAGCGGACTCCCCAAATGGAATATCAAATGCAGGTGTGAACCAGGCTTGAGCCCTAACAATGTGTTCTTCATACCTACTGATGTAAACAGACTATTTATTTATTCCTGTAGACATTACCCATTTCATTAATGAGTGAACACGTTCTGATAATCATGTTTTTAGCTAATAGTGTCTGCTATTCTCTATGTGTATGAGAGCAGAGAGGCTGCTGTGCTGATGACTCAACTCTCTGCTCTCATACACATAGAGAATAGCAGACAGTGATCACAGACACTTCTAGAGTGCACAGAGAAGACTAATTAGCATATGAATAAAAACGGACTTCTTAAAAAGCTACAGAGGCAATTTACATACAAAAGGTATGTGTGAAATAGCCTATATAGTAACATTGTGGTGTTCTACTTGTTCTTCCCAGAGAAAATTTTCTGACACCTATATACGATGTGTGACAATCTCTGCTGCCAGAAGAGTACAGCAGCCAGGGAACGCCATCATGGTGCTGTGGGGCCCTGGCCATCTCCAGCTGGCTGGCCCCCTACCCCTCTGGGCCCAGTTGTAGTTGCACCTCCTGTTGCAACTGTCCTCAATCATCTGACCTTAACCCTGCTGGACATTGCTGAGTGTGCGTGTATTTTCTAGTGATTCACTGTAAAATAGATAAGGCAGGTGTTTGGCTTTCGATTCCTTCCAAAAACTCACTTAGGGAGAACTCTGAATGACCAGGGACATATTTGGCTGTTGAAGCACTGTCCTGTAAGAACTCATTATATTATATATTACACTGTCTCGTCCGAGTGGCACGAGTGCCAATTACAGTCTCAACGCTCCGGGGCATGCTTTCCACAAGTCCTTGTATGATGGCTACTGGTATCTTTTTCCATTTGGCTTAGAGAAGACAGTTAAGTTCTTTCACCAATTTTGGTCAGCTGCTTCACCTCTTGGTTCGGCAATCCAACTCGTCCTAGAGGTGCTCGATAAGGTTCAAGTCTGGGCTCTGGACAGGCCAGTCCAGTTGGTTAACTTGACTGTCACTGTACCAGGCCATGGTAGACCTCGCTACATGACAGCTGGCGTTGTCATCCTAGAAATAACATTGGTCTGACCCATAGAACCGCCATAATGTAGGAAGCACACTGTTATCTAAAATAGTGCAATAGGCATCGGCGTTGAGTTTACCATGCACTGGGCCCAAGGGTTCCAGTCTGTACCAGGAGAAACACCCCCAGGCCATAACTCCACCTCCACCGAGCTTTACTTGGTGCCCAAATACTTATTGGTAGACAGTGTATTATATTTATCAACAGTAGCTGTCCTCAAGTGAGGCAATTTTTGTTTTTTCGGCAATTCGTGCAAAACTGCATCTAGGAACATCACTAAACCAGAGAGTATACTGCAATGAGGTTATAGAATTAAGTCAATTGGTTTAATATAGTAAGAGTCATCTGGATTATGTCATATGCTAAATAACAGCATATACACATATAAATGTTATTCCGTCTGCTTTACATGACTATCGAGCCTGTGATATCATTTTTATGAAATTTATTAAACAGTCAACTTTTATTCTGATATATTGTAATTATGCCATAGACATCAAGCAGATTTGTAAACGGAGAAAAAACAATCATCCGAGTAATTAAAATGTAAAGTAAAAAAAATTACTTTGAGAGTTTATTTACTAATTTTAATTACTGCCAAATTGAATTTAATAGAAAATTTAATTTATTACTAATTCTTGAGTTGTTTTATTTTTACAGGAAGAGATTTCTCTGTATCTTTATAAGCTGCATGTAAAAAATATAAGCAAGCACAAAAGTACCATAAAGGATAAGAAATGCTTCAAAGAAATAAGGTCTTTATATAACATGAGATCAAAAATGTATTTTTTTCGTAAAGTTATTTCAGAATCACTAAACCAAAAAGCGTAAATGTTATTTGTACTTTGCTGAAATATTTAATTAAGACCTTACATTTTAATAGCAGAATGATCTAGATATTAGGTATCTTAAAAGGAATAAATGCAATTGTGTTAATGTCTTCTAAGGAGTTGTTTTCAAGTAGTTATAATGTGCTAAAATCATTTCCTGTTAATTTAAGCCCAATTGCAGAATCTCATCTAACAAGCGGCATTTCAACTCCATATGATATGCAATAAATGTCAGCTACAAGGGTGGGATATTACCTATTCCATATGATGCCTTCCCACTCATTTTAGCCTACTTATAGATCTGTCATGATCACAACAATCAAATACGGTCTTGAGCTAAAACAAGGAAAGGAATTTTCATCCACAAAACCAGATGTAGACTAGTTGCCTAAATTAGGCAATGGAATGATCTGGGGATAATATCACTCATTAAGGAGTAATGTTAGGGAATAGCAGATGATAATTCCCCAGAAGCTGCTGGCGAACCCTCGAGAAAGGGGCACAAGGGACAGTGAGCCCTAAGCTGCAGCCCCCAACTGACCCTTCTTATTGCCAGACCCTATCCTAGGTAATAGGCGACAACCACGAAGACAGTCCCTCCCTGAATACGTGAAAAAACGCAGACAAGACGAACAACAACAAAGGGAGGTCAGCTAGCCAGGGTTCGGTAACAGTCAAGAGATGCAGTGCCAAATCAGAGTCCAAAAGAATAATCAGTAGGGAAGTCAGAGGTCAAGGATTAGAATACAAGTAATTAAACAGCAAGGGAAACCAGCAAGCAAGAGGCAATAACCAGCACCAGTGTGACTGTGAGCCAACACTAAACAGGGGAGGAAGAACCCGCCCTGAACCTGACAAGAAGGCAGGCTGTCAATCACAGGCAAGACAAAATCAAACCACTGAATGGACAGAGGCAACAAGGGCAGAAGACAGGTGTGGTGCAAATCCAATTACAGAACTAGAGCCGTGTTCACACAGTGCAACTAAAAACTTCAAGAAAATTATCAAACTGCACCCGCCTCCTGCGCCGCAGCACACGAGCAGAGGGTGGCGCAGAGACCTGAACAGGCAGAGATGTTACAAGTAAGCACCTTCACAGGCGTATGGAGTCTTACAAAACCATTTTCGTTCCACTGGGGGATTATGGGAAAAATATGCAAATCTTTTTTCAAGATGTAAATAGGAAAACAGTGTCTCTGCTTGCTGCCCTCTAGGCTCCTTAAACATCATGCACAACTTCTTCAACAAGCCTTAATGCTATGATGTGAGGTTTAGCCAAACCAGTAAATCTATTCCAAAGAACAGAATCCCAGCTGTGGACAGTGCTGTTTCAAGCTGTTGGATCTCTTCAGCACAGCGTAGGGATACTGGTTTAGCAGAGTGAGAGACTATAGACCAAGGATCTGGGGATAATTACGCAATGGAATGAGGCATTGGATCTAACTACCAGGCCAGCAGGGATGGGCCATTCTCTATCAGAAGGAGCTATAGAAAATTGAATATATCTCCATTTTAAGTCTTACTCACACCCGGTCCTCAAGGGTCACATGGAGTGTGATGACATCATGATGCCCAGAAGTGGTGAGAGAATGTGAGTATAACAATTTGTTATTTTTACTCAGCTCTCCTGGTCCTCCACTTGTTATATTCTGGTATTTGTGAAGGCCCCAGAGTGCAATGATGGCACTTCGGGTTTGTACGGAACAAGGACTGAATCTTCAATATTCCTTGAAGCTAATCTTGTAAGGTTCACTCTTCTCTAGTGCTGGGGCATCAAATGTTAGAACTTCAGTGTATGATCTGCATTACGCAAATAAAGTGATATCATGTGATCAGATCAGTCTCTTATACATTTTATGCCAGTTTCTAGCACAAAATGTATGAGAAAAGTCACAAATCTTGGCACGCTGTGCGTTTCACATGTGACCAACCTTTTTTTGTGGATTTTGGTATGCTGGCATCCATCCCCCCTCATGGATTGTAGGTGTGTGAATGGATGTTTTATTATCATTTTATACCTGTGCTCTTTCTATCAAATACTGCACATGGGGCCTGTCTTGATCCTGCAATAGCCATGTTTCATCTGGTATTGGGTAAGTGTGGCCTTTTTCTGTAATTTTTTTTTGTATATTATGTCTTTTTTTAGTAGTGTGTTTTTATTTTGGTTAGAGACTCACAATGGTATGAGGAACCTTGATGATTGTTGGCGAGCTTGCGTATTTTGGCCAAAATGTAAACAAATGCCTTATGGTTACTTAACTTTCTTTGCAGGATGCAGCCAGGCCCTGATATTTTTGCAGGGTGCTGGTACTAGTGAGGTGCATGTACTGCGGTGCTGGACAGCCTGGCTGATCTAACAGTATGGGGCGTGACTAATTGGCTGTTCCCTGGTGCTGTGCACCTCACATTATTATGTCACCTGTAGTTTTATCTTTGTGCATTTAAATTGCTGGCATCTACCCCCCCCCCCCCCTCATGGATTGTAGATGTGTGAGTGGATGTTTTATTAACATTTTGCTGCAATGGGGCCGGTCTGTGTCCTGCACTAGCCATGTTTCATCAGGTATTGGATAAGTGTAGCCTTTTTATTGTGAGAGATCCATATGGATTGGTAAGAGTATGGCTCAAGATTATTCATTTGTGTTTTGGGATGTACCATGCCACCCGTCACAGTTGGATGCTTGCTGCAAACATAATCATAAGTACAAACCATTGGGATTAAGTTCTAATTAACTTCTAATAATTATATCACTGTATGCTTCCTCTTCAGTTATGAAGAAGCAGGCACATTATCACACTAACACTCGTTCATTGCCTTCCATCCAAACTAAAAATACATTATAATTAAAAATGTATCTCTCACGTCATGCATAAATAACCATAAAGAGATTTTCAGGATTGGGACTCCAAATGGAAATATAACAATGTGTGCAATATTCCTACCATGCCAATTTTAGTCCAGTCTTGTATGTCCCTGCCAATTCTGTTATTCCTCAGGTTGGGCTGATGTGATGTCCATTGTGGTCAATCATTGGACACAGCAGTGAAATTTTATCTGCAGTGGATGAAATAAATATGGAATACGTCACCAATTTTCTAAGTAAATATATTTCTAAAGATGCTATTGACAGTAACATTGAGAGTAACATCCAATCCACATAGGCAAAGAAATCAAACCATAGATGTCTATAAATGAAGTTATGTGTAAAAAGAGGTGCAAAAAGTCATTGGAAGTCTTGACATCAACTGAAATTTAGCAGTGAATAGAAATCAATCCTATTACTAATATGAATAATTATGTAAAAATTATCAGATGGTTCACTATAAAAAGGAGTCTCATTACTAAGATGCCAGACAAGAAACTTCTCTTGATGGGTAAAACCAAGACCTTTGCAACCTTATTGTTGTAAAACATACTGATGGTATTGATTACAGAAGAATTTCTAAACTACTGAAGGTTCTAGTGACCACTGTTGGAGCCATAATCCAGAAGTGGAAAGAATTTCACTATTAACCGACCACGACCAACATTTCAAACAGAAGAGTTGCCCATGAGCCAAGGACCATCTGTGGAGAGCTACAGAAAGACCTGGAATCAACAAGTACAATTGTTTCAAAGAAAACAATAGGTAATGCACTCAACCTCCATGACCTGTGTTCACACTCACCATTCACGATTGCATTGCTAAACACAAAACATGTTCAAGCACCTTTAAAGTGTGCTCAACAAAATTTAGACAAGTCTGTGAAATACTGGGAGAATATAGGCTGGTCAGATGAGACCAAAATTGAACTCTGTGGATGCCATAATATACACCATGTTTGGAGGCCAAAAGACACTGCATATCACCCCCCTAAAAACCTTACCAATAGTGACATTTAGAGGTTGTAACATCATGATCTGGGGCTGTTTCTCAGCATCCAACACTGGCAGACTTCATATAATTTAAGGAAGGATAGACAAATAGACAAATGTACCGAGACACACTTGATAAACATCTGGTGTAACTACCAGGATGATGAAAATGAAACAAGGCTGGACATTTCAGCAGGACAATGTTCGCCAACACTTAGCCAAGAAAGTTCTCAATTGGTTCCAGAGAAAGAAAATAAAGCTGCTAGAATGGCTGAGCCAAACACCTGATTTGAATAGAATAGAAAATTTATGGAAGGAACTACAGATCAGAGTTCATAGAAGGAGCCCACCAAAATTTCAAGATTTGAAGGAGGTGTCTTGAAACTGTCATAAAAGAAACACTTAATCGAACTAGAGTGCAAAGAATGGTAACCAAAATTATTAGGGAAATTGGAGGACTGGAGTACAATGATAGATTAACAAACCTGGGGTTATTCAGTTAAGAAAAAAGACATCTATAGGGACTTCTAATAACAATGTACAAATACATGAAGGGACAACACAAAGAACTTTCTAATGATCTTTTTACTCCTAGGCCAGTGACAGTGACAAGGGGATATCCTCTAAGTTTTACCAGCAACATAGAAGGGGATTCTATACAGTAAGAACAGCGAGGCTCTGGAACTCTCTGCCCCAGGAAGTGGTGATAGTGGATTTATTGAACAAGTTCAAAGAGGGCCTGGATTCCTTTCTTGAACAGAACAGTAATTACGGGTTATGGATTCTAGATTTTAAGGACTAGTTAATCCAGGGTTTTTATACTGAATGCCAGACTGGAGTCGGGAAGGAATTTTTTTTCCCCTGAAATGAGACAATTGGTATAAGCCTCATGGGTTTTTTTTGCCATCCTCTGGATCAACACTATAGGGGACTGTAGGCTTATAGGTTGGACTTGATGCACTGATGTCTTCATCCAACCTCATCTACTATGTAAATTATGTAACTATCAACAAAAAGTCTTTTGTGCAAAGTATTAAACAAATTTCACTAAGCTTGTTCAATTTTTTCCCCTGTGTTATTTCTCATTATTACACATAACTAATGGAAATCTATGGTTTGATTTCTTTGCCTTTGTGGATTGGATGGGTTGTTACCAACATCTGGTGAGAATTCGTCAATACCACTTTTAGAAATATATTTGCATAGAAAATTGTTGACGTGTTTAATATTTATTTCACCCGCTGTAAATTGACGTCATCATTGCAACTAATCTGCCATTCACCTATAACAGGTGGGAAGGGGGATGTTTGAAATGGTTATGTCATTGTTAGTACATTTTATTGCATTGTGTGCAAGTTACATACTAAGGTGACAAACATGAAGCCTAACATTTTTCAATCCAAGGGAAGAAGAAAAACAAATAGACCTCTGTTATATCTATTAATTATTATTATTTTTTTAATATCCGTTCTTCCAGCATCAGATACACTTATAGCTGTACTGATAATCTGTATAGCTATGAAGGTGTAGACCCTTTTGTTGGAGGTTGCTCCGCTGCTTGCACATTTTTAGACCTGAACATATAAAACAGCAAAGTCTTTTCAAGGATAAGCTTGTATACATCATATGCATCCTTAGTTAACAGAGGCATGAATATCACACTTTCGAAGGGGTTAGGAAAAAAAATTAGAACAGAAAATAAAAAGTTAAAAACTTATGTTGAAAAGGACTTAAAATATTAGTGGGCTATAAACTGAACCATAACAACTATAGCCAGACAGCTGCTGCCAAAGCAAAGAAAATTCTGGGAGGCATGCCAAAGGGCAACAGGGGCATAAAAGCAGATGACGAAAACATAGTCTTACTTCTGTGTAACCATTAGTCAGGCTGCCTGTGGAATATTGTGTATATGTTGATGGCTGTAGAGTAAGACAAAGCTTGGTTGTGAAAGTTTAGAGTTGGGCAGCATTATAATGGGAGTGATGGATTCCAATGAGAGAAAGCAGAGTTATTTGGTTTGGAAAAGTATATTTTAGTTTGTCATTCTGTGTGTAAATTTTATTATCTACTACAGTTGTTAATTAGATGTTCCGATCAGAAGATCAGAACAATGGGTAGTACATTTTGCTAGGGTGACAGATACAAATGGAATAAAATGCAGTGTAAAAAAAGGAAGAAAGGTAACTTCCCTCAGTTTTTAATGTTTTTAACAGAACAAAAAGCACAACATGCTTAGCTTTTTTTTGTCTCAAAAAATCTAGCAAACCAAACAGGGCTTACTGGGCCAATTGTATGGTCTCTCATTAGAGGAAGCTGTCAGGAATTCAGAGATACCTCCAGTTAAAGATTCTCTTCTCACTGGTAGTGCCACATAAGGTCACAGCCGTATTGCAAGATAAGATGGTGGGGCAGCAGATTACCATCCCACAGGGTCTCAGGATCAACAGCTTGTCAAGTCTTGCCAGATGGACTCAACTCCAATTCACATACTAGTCCAGTGTTGCTACAGAAGTTGATAAGTCCCTAAATCTTTTTTTCATGGGATTCAAATTATATCAAGTTATGGTTAGCCTTTCTTCATTAGGAAGTTATTAGAGATGAGCGAACACTAAAATGTTCGAGGTTCGAAATTCGATTCGAACAGCCGCTCACTGTTCGAGTGTTCGAATGGGTTTCGAACCCCATTATAGTCTATGGGGAACATAAACTCGTTAAGGGGGAAACCCAAATTCGTGTCTGGAGGGTCACCAAGTCCACTATGACACCCCAGGAAATGATACCAACACCCTGGAATGACACTGGGACAGCAGGGGAAGCATGTCTGGGGGCATAAAAGTCACTTTATTTCATGGAAATCCCTGTCAGTTTGCGATTTTCGCAAGCTAACTTTTCCCCATAGAAATGCATTGGCCAGTGCTGATTGGCCAGAGTACGGAACTCGACCAATCAGCGCTGGCTCTGCTGGAGGAGGCGGAGTCTAAGATAGCTCCACACCAGTCTCCATTCAGGTCCGACCTTAGACTCCGCCTCCTCCGGCAGAGCCAGCGCTGATTGGCCGAAGGCTGGCCAATGCATTCCTATGCGAATGCAGACTTAGCAGTGCTGAGTCAGTTTTGCTCAACTACACATCTGATGCACACTCGGCACTGCTACATCAGATGTAGCAATCTGATGTAGCAGAGCCAAGGGTGCACTAGAACCCCTGTGCAAACTCAGTTCACGCTAATAGAATGCATTGGCCAGCGCTGATTGGCCAATGCATTCTATTAGCCCGATGAAGTAGAGCTGAATGTGTGTGCTAAGCACACACATTCAGCACTGCTTCATCAAGCCAATACAATGCATTAGCCAGTGCTGATTGGCCAGAGTACGGAATTCGGCCAATCAGCGCTGGCTCTGCTGGAGGAGGCGGAGTCTAAGATCGCTCCACACCAGTCTCCATTCAGGTCCGACCTTAGACTCCGCCTCCTCCGGCAGAGCCAGCGCTGATTGGCCGAAGGCTGGCCAATGCATTCCTATGCGAATGCAGACTTAGCAGTGCTGAGTCAGTTTTGCTCAACTACACATCTGATGCACACTCGGCACTGCTACATCAGATGTAGCAATCTGATGTAGCAGAGCCGAGGGTGCACTAGAACCCCTGTGCAAACTCAGTTCACGCTAATAGAATGCATTGGCCAGCGCTGATTGGCCAATGCATTCTATTAGCCCGATGAAGTAGAGCTGAATGTGTGTGCTAAGCACACACATTCAGCACTGCTTCATCAAGCCAATACAATGCATTAGCCAGTGCTGATTGGCCAGAGTACGGAATTCGGCCAATCAGCGCTGGCCAATGCATTCTATTAGCCCGATGAAGTAGAGCTGAATGTGTGTGCTAAGCACACACATTCAGCACTGCTTCATCAAGCCAATACAATGCATTAGCCAGTGCTGATTGGCCAGAGTACGGAATTCGGCCAATCAGCGCTGGCTCTGCTGGAGGAGGCGGAGTCTAAGGTCGGACCTGAATGGAGACTGGTGTGGAGCGATCTTAGACTCCGCCTCCTCCAGCAGAGCCAGCGCTGATTGGCCGAATTCCGTACTCTGGCCAATCAGCACTGGCTAATGCATTGTATTGGCGTGATGAAGCAGTGCTGAATGTGTGTGCTTAGCACACACATTCAGCTCTACTTCATCGGGCTAATAGAATGCATTGGCCAATCAGCGCTGGCCAATGCATTCTATTAGCGTGAACTGAGTTTGCACAGGGGTTCTAGTGCACCCTCGGCTCTGCTACATCAGATTGCTACATCTGATGTAGCAGTGCCGAGTGTGCATCAGATGTGTAGTTGAGCAAAACTGACTCAGCACTGCTAAGTCTGCATTCGCATAGGAATGCATTGGCCAGCCTTCGGCCAATCAGCGCTGGCTCTGCCGGAGGAGGCGGAGTCTAAGGTCGGACCTGAATGGAGACTGGTGTGGAGCGATCTTAGACTCCGCCTCCTCCAGCAGAGCCAGCGCTGATTGGTCTAGTTCCGTACTCTGGCCAATCAGCACTGGCTAATGCATTGTATTGGCGTGATGAAGCAGTGCTGAATGTGTGTGCTTAGCACACACATTCAGCTCTACTTCATCGGGCTAATAGAATGCATTGGCCAATCAGCGCTGGCCAATGCATTCTATTAGCGTGAACTGAGTTTGCACAGGGGTTCTAGTGCACCCTCGGCTCTGCTACATCAGATTGCTACATCTGATGTAGCAGTGCCGAGTGTGCATCAGATGTGTAGTTGAGCAAAACTGACTCAGCACTGCTAAGTCTCTGCATTCGCATAGGAATGCATTGGCCAGCCTTCGGCCAATCAGCGCTGGCTCTGCCAGAGGAGGCGGAGTCTAAGGTCGGACCTGAATGGAGACTGGTGTGGAGCGATCTTAGACTCCGCCTCCTCCAGCAGAGCCAGCGCTGATTGGTCGAGTTCCGTACTCTGGCCAATCAGCGCTGGCCAATGCATTCTATTAGCCCGATGAAGTAGAGCTGAATGTGTGTGCTTAGCACACACATTCAGCTCTACTTCATCAGGCTAATAGAATACATTGGCCAATCAGCGCTGGCCAATGCATTCTATTAGCTTGATGAAGCAGAGTGTGCACAAGGGTTCAAGCGCACCCTCGGCTCTGATGTAGCAGAGCTGAGGGTGCACAAGGGTTCAAGTGCACCCTCGGCTCTCCTACATCAGAGCCGAGGGTGCGCTTGAACCCTTGTGCACACTCTGCTTCATCAAGCTAATAGAATGCATTGGCCAGCACTGATTGGCCAGAGTACGGAATTCGGCCAATCAGCGCTGGCCAATGCATCCCTATGGGAAAAAGTTTATCTCACAAAAATCACAATTACACACCCGATAGAGCCCCAAAAAGTTATTTTTAATAACATTCCCCCCTAAATAAAGGTTATCCCTAGCTATCCCTGCCTGTACAGCTATCCCTGTCTCATAGTCACAAAGTTCACATTCTCATATGACCCGGATTTGAAATCCACTATTCGTCTAAAATGGAGGTCACCTGATTTCGGCAGCCAATGACTTTTTCCAATTTTTTTCAATGCCCCCAGTGTCGTAGTTCCTGTCCCACCTCCCCTGCGCTGTTATTGGTGCAAAAAAGGCGCCAGGGAAGGTGGGAGGGGAATCGAATTTTGGCGCACTTTACCACGTGGTGTTCGATTCGATTCGAACATGGCGAACACCCTGATATCCGATCGAACATGTGTTCGATAGAACACTGTTCGCTCATCTCTAGAAGTTATGCATCGCTGGGCCAGATGGAGACAAAGACACTAACACACAAAAGTGATAAATAGAGTTGTCTAAGAGTTTTCACTCAGACAACCAATCATGTATTGAAAAACCAAAGTCATGCATCTGACAATCATGATATCTAACCAATCACACATACACACACACATATATATATATATATATATATATATATATATATATATATCTTGGTATTTTCCATGTGTTCACTCGGCACCTGTTTGGATTTCAGGTCACAAATTCAGATTTGCAGAACTTGGTTAAATGGGTATTTCCATGTACATAATCATATCTATATTTGTAGATAATTAAAAGTTAAACATTTTGCAAATATAAGTAATTAAAAATTCTGCAAAGTTTTAAAGATTTTCTCTAACTTTCTTAGTGGTGACAGACTGTTATCTTGATCGGTTGCCAATGGTTACGACTAGAGATGAGCAAACAGTATTCAAACTGCCTTTTCGAATAGCACGCACCCAATGGAATGAATGGAAGCAGCCGGCACACAGAGGGTTAAACGGCCGGCCGCAAAGTCTGCATGCCGGCCGCTTCCATTCATTCCTATGAGAGCATGCTATTTGAAATGGCAGTTTCGAATAGTGTTCGCTCATCTCTAGTTACGACCACTAATGCAGAAACTCTCTATGGTCTGGGACTTGTCAGGAACCCAGCTATGATTTTCTTATTGTAGCTGGGGTATCATGCATGGACACTACATGTATCAGAAGATAATTCGGCCACAATAAAGAAATCCTGCTGATTTTCTGACCTTAAAAAGTTCCTGCATTCATGGTCGTATCCACTGGCAACTGATCAAGACAACAGACTGTGACCACAAGAGAAAATCTTTAAAACTGCAAAATGTTTAATTACTTATATTTGCAAAAATGTTTAACTTTTAATTATCTACAAATTAAAAAAAAAACAAAAACTATGTACATGGAAATATCCCTTTAAGGTTACTCATCATAGTCTGGCCAATATATCTCGTCAATATTAATTTCTACAACACCATTTAGTGCTGTAGTGTTTTCTACACGTGCTGTACTCCAACTGAGTCACTCTTCCAGCTTTTTTGCAGATGTGTAAAGCAGCCTTACAGATAGTCTCTGACATCACCCATGATGGTAACCATGAGCTGCAATGCATCAGTATCTGCAACCAATGACCATAAGCACACTTGACCCATGTTTCCACTAATACACATATACACAAAAAGCAGAACCCTGTTCATGAGATGCAGGACTTGCAAAAGACATTATTTATTGGCAGATCTACAAAATTTGCTGAATAAGAAAGTGTTCCAACTTGAGAAGGCTTTAAATCCTATTCCTTCATAGCAAATTACAAAGCCCTATCCTGGGCCACAGATGAACTTGACCTTTGTCTGATGCAATTTAGGAGAAGTTGCGCTGGTCTGACCAGTGATACTACACTATAAATAACGCAATCTCAACCCTAGCTTGTAAACTCTTCTTCCCTCTGTCTAGCACCTCTTTCTACAATATAAGCATTAACCCAAAGTGTTTTTCTGCTAATCCAGTCTAAATTGTATCTGAATTTAGAAGTTTCTTGGCACAGCTCTATACACAACCTGTAACTCCTGTCTCCAGACCAGAATTCATGCTATTTATAAGAACTCTCCCTCCCTGTTCTTGTTCTCCCTAAGTCTCTAGTCGAACATCTAAGCCCAGAAATGACACCAATAGACATAGAAGCTGCTACTAAAAATCTCAAAATCCAGACATATCCAGACCCAGAAGACTTCGCCACCTCGTCAATGCTCCTCTCTTCTCAGTCCCCACCTGGTGAGATACTAAAACATCATGATGGATGGATGTTCTGTAAGTCAAGGCTCACTATGACAAGTCAAATTTCCTTTCTCAATAATACTGAGATAAACTACTCACTAAGTTGTTGACAATTGGTTTCAATTCTGCTTTTTCCTCTTTTAAAGAGAGTGATGAATTTGGTAGGGTTCCTGGAAGTGAAGCTCCCAATAATATCTGCCAGAATAGCTCACTTGATCCAAGCTTGTCAGGCTAGATGTACTGCTGCAATGTTACACACCTTTGATTACCTGACATGGTCGTACCTATTCACAGTATTACAGCAATGGGATTCCCCAGTTTCCTACTTGGCTATGTGTCTTTTATGATGAACTGCAGGCCTTTGTTTGTTATAAAGGATTTTGTTTGGCTCATTCCCTATCCAGCAGGGTACACAGCAGGGATGCCTCTTATCTCCCCTTCTCTTCATCTTAGCTCTAGAGCCCCTAGCAATTCAGATATGCAACTCTCCTCACATTCCAGGGATTTAAATAGCTTCTGCTTACCATAAATTATGTATGCTGACAGATGACATACTAATATTGATATCCTTCCCACACACTACCCTTCCCAACCATTCGTTGAGCTGTCCAGTTTTTGGTCTGAACATCAATGACTCAAAATCCAGAGCCCTTAACCTAAAACTCCCTCCCATTACAGTCTGACTAACACAATATAACCTCTCCCCTGTACAAGTCCTATTACCATATTTTTCGGATTATAAGACGTACTGGACTATAAGACACACCTAGGTTTTAGAGGAGGAAAATAGGGGAAAAAAATTTAGAAGCACAAAATGGTGCAATATTTAATACGTAGGAGTTGTCTTTTTGCAACAGCTGCAAGGCCACATTGACAGGTGACCCTGCAGCTGTACGGGGAGGCATAGAGCATTTTTTTTGCGGGGTCAGATGTACTTTTTAGTTATACCATTTTGGGGAATGTCTATTGCTTAGATCACTTTTTATTTAAGTCAGAGGCAAAACGGTGAAAAAAACCCGGCAGGTTTAGCACTTTTGATTTTGACGTTCACCGTACAGGAAAACTATTAGTAGACCGGGCATTTTCAGACACAGGGATTCCTAATGTGTATGTGTTTCACAGTAATTTTCTACTTTTATATGTATTCTAGGGAAGGGAGGTGATTTAGAACTTTATTTTATTTTTTTAAAACTATTTAGTAGCCCCTTAGAATTTGGGATCCTGTAGAATATTCTGTCCAATTGATATCCCCTGGTTTGGCCCTTCTACCCTTTGTAAGAAACTCCTTGTTTACTCCTGTAGAGAAAACCACCTGGGCCTTCCACAATTAGACTAGTAATAGTCTAAAATCTACCACCTCCTTTCCCCAGAAGACATCTCCCGATTTGCTTTACCACAATACAGATTTAATACAGATACAGATTTAATCTAAATTATTCCAGAACATGCAATTACAACACTTCACTTCCATCTTCCTCAGAAACACTACCACCACTTTTAAGGCTCATAGCTTTTGAGCAATATTGTCTAAAATATCCTTAGACATAATTGCATACATCTACAGCAACTCCATTCCTCCAACCATGAACATTTCCCCCATGTCCTGAAATGGAAGCCATCTTACTCTAATTGGTGAACTGTGATCCCCAATATGGGAAGCAACCTGCAATTGTTCCCTGAATATTCTCATATTAAAAGTATTCTTTAAAGTCTTTTTCCACTTGTACCTAGTACCCACCAGAATCACCATGCAATACTGCATTATCATATTAACTGTCATAGAGGGTGTACCCTTCAGGGGAACATGTTTTACCTCTGGAGTCTGTCCCAGACTCCAGAGGCTTCCCCATGGGAAGCCCTTATAAATAAATGGATCAAGAATGTCCCTCAAGATTCCCAAAAACTGATCACTTTTTTCTTTTTGGCTACTATCTAAACAATAGCCTCCGAATGAAAAAAAAGACCCATTTGAGTTCTCAGAAGCTAAAGAGAATCGGTCACCAGGGTGAAGCATATTAAACAGAAACACAGATAGGTCAGGTTCATCTGATTGTAATGCTTTTCCCCCCATAAGAGAGATATTCCGTTATTTCACAATATGCAAATGAGCAATCTGGAGCACTGAGGGTGGGTTTGTTCCTCCAAACTGCTACTCTCCACATTTCTCCATTACATCATCCTTCCCCTTCCTTTGTTGAATGACAGAGCCAGGTTAGATTCAGCTTAGCTCCCTGACAATGTCACTCAAAGAAAGGAGGCAGAAGAACATATTAGAACAGTTTGGGTCGTGGCATTTTGCAGTAACTGAGCCACACTTGGTGCTGCAGATTGCTGTTTTGCATACTGTGAAATAAATTAATATCTCTACAATAGAAATACACATTTCCATGGGGGGACAAGCATTGCAATAAAATGAGTCTGACCAATCTAATTGTGTTGCTGGTTTAAGATGCTTCACCTTGCTGACTGATTCCCTTTGACTGAACTGGTTTATGATAAATGAGAAACTCTCATCCCTGTCAAATAGACATTTGGCATCCATGGGCTGATTATGTCACTCCATCCCCATCTGATAAAGCCTCTCTATACTGGCGCTATGTTCCATATAACACACTGTGACCACCCTGTGAGAAACTAATCCCTAGCCCCCATTCTTCCATATTCCTCTTCTCTTCTGTCCTTTTTCTCTTCTTTTTCTCATTTGAAGCAGTAAAACTTCTCAATGTTTTGTTTCTTAACATGTTGCTTTTTATATAATTGCACAGGAATCTCCCTCTGCTTGAAAACAATAAGGTCCAGGTGTTTCAAATACACTGGTATGATACATTTTTGTGTTATATGTATTGTACCGCTCTAGGTTGTTTTTCAGGTGTTAACTTCATTACTGTATGCTGTGCCGTTTCCTCCATTTTTGATAATGTGTAAAGTGTTAATAAAGTTTATTATAAAAATAAACAAAATGAAAAAAGGAAGATGGCTGATGGTTGGGCATTATTTACTCCAACTGCCTTCAAACATACACAAACAAAATAGCCTAAAAATAATAGATGGGTCAGTAATGACAAATATTATTATTATTATTATTATTATTATTATTATTATTATTATTATTATATAATAGCATCATATATTATATGCAAATATACTATACATTCATCAGATACAAATGTACAGTATGTGCAAAGAGTAGATCACATTTGTAAATGATGTCTTATGTTTCTATTCACCACGAAATGTTGCAAAGAATCATTTGGACATATTTGTACACAACATCTGCAGTATCTGTATATAAATCTTTCGTTTTACATAAAGAAACACTAATCATTTATTTTTTTTATCACCGTTTGACAGGAGCTTGTTTTCTGTTTTAAGAGAAGATTTTACCACCTTCCTTTCTGATTAGAATATAACCATATTTACTATACACTGAAAATGGGCTTTCAGATAATTTCTCTTTTTTGCATTGTGCTCGGGATCAAACTCCAACGCAAATGAGACAAAAGCAATTGCTCCAAATGTTTTGTCCAAGTTCATAAAGAACACAAAGAAGCTATGATTTCCATAGCACATTAGTGCGCTTAAGCAGACTGTTAATAGAAAAATACATTAGAAAAATTAGCAAGTATTTTTTCCTTTGAAATCTGTACGGACTCTTACAGCTAAAATAATGTGTAATATGTAACTGCGTTGCTAAGGAAACAACCTATTTTTCATGAATAGCAGAGCTAATGGCATGAGAAGCCTATGCAACTTAGCACAGAATCTTTTAGTGGTGCCCTAGGCTGAACACAGTCCTACAACCTCTTGTTAAAATGAACCTATTCTTCATAGCCTGTGTGCACTTACCTTGTAATTATCCCTACTGTGCCCATCTTAATACACTCAACGCTTTGTCTTCCCTTTTGTCCAAATAAAAGACAACTTTAAGCATGCAGATCAAATGAAAACCTAAATGACCTAAAGATACTATATGCTAATACTGCAACCAATTAATTAAATGAAAGATGAAACCGCAATGTTCAACATTTTTGTTGACAGTAGATTTACATCATGTGCAAATATCTCTTCATATTTCCCCAAAATTGATTTTAAAAGAAATCCTTGGTTAAGTTCATGTTAATACAAAATATTATTTTATTGTTATGTTGACAAATCACTAATTATTTCCCAATGTTATCTTAAAAAAATGAATTTCTAGAACATAAATTTTTAGAAATAAAATAAAACTAAATTAAAATTCCACTTTTAGACCATGCTTGCCAGGCTAATAAATGTAATAAACAATTAGAAGCAAAATGTACCAATCCATTACCTGGGCAAAGGAATTCCAGACTGACCTCAGATAATGATATTCCCACTGTGGCCCATTTAATGTAAAGGTAAATTTTACTGGTTAAAATTGACAATAACCAAGTCAGAGATTATACCTATCTTACTTTTATTACTGGTCATTGTGGAGCTATAAACTATGCTTAACAGATCATAAAATAAGCTGAAATGCTGATTCGGGAACTAGTGTATACATTCTGACTCAACTCAAAAATGGGCTAATGACATCCAAAGTAGAAAACCACATTCTTATGTTTAACTCACATTTACTGGATATTCACTTCTATAAGTAATAGAACATGGAAATTGGGGCCACTGTAGTTTACAATATTAGATGGGCCCTATCCTCATTTACAATGGTATTTTAGAATATCTCTACATGTTTTAGGGTTTTCTAATTGATGAAATTGTGTCACCAGCTTATTTTGAAAAATGGAATTCGTAGTGACACTCAGTGAGCAAGACCATTCTTTTCCTTCTTCCCATGGTCGTTGTAGGGAGGTGACATCCACAACTAGTACATGGTGATCCTCATTATCATTCAATTAGTATCATTTTGGTCTGCTTCTCCGCCATATTATCTCAGTCTGCTTCTTTTATTATGTAGTATGAAATGTTACATCTTTAGTTGTGCCAGTGTAAAAGCCACAGCAAACTAATGCTCTGATTGTTGGAGGATCAGCAAAGGCCAGGAAGTTTATAGAATATCTGTAGCTACAACAATGATATTTTGTAACTATCAGTTACAAATGGTGAGTCACAGTCAGGGCTCATGAAAAACCCATCTATCCAATTTCTATAAAAATAAAAAGCCACCAAAAAGTATCCTTTTATGGGAGCAGATGTAAAATTAAGCACTGTGGCACCAACAGTGTGGTAGAGTGGAATATAATGGTCCAGGCCACATGAAATTTCTCGCTGAGGGGTGGTAGTAGTGGTAGCTGTGGCAATATGAGGGTAAGTATTGCATTGATTAATTAGATTACATGTTACAACGTTAGAGGAGACACAGAAGTCTGACTCAAGGTCACATTACTCTCAGATGCAACATCCTCCTGACTTTGAAATGACTACACTAATTAATCAAAAGCTTCAGTTTCATTCTCAGGAAGTACAACAATCCTGTGGCTACTGGCCAAACCACCAAAACCAGAAGTAGTGTTGTTGTTACCACTCACATTCTTATTGTTAGTACTTGCACAACAGTTTCCTTGTTTCCCATCCTTCAGTTTATATGTATATAAGGGTAACCAAAAAAACAAACCCTTAACAAATTTTATTTCAGGTTAGTGTAGTCTGCAAGACTGTTTATTGGGTGAGGAACAAAAAATGCTTAAATAACACAGATTTTTTTAAAGATTAGTGCAGGTTGGGAGACTGTTTATTAGGTGAGCAATAAAAAATTCTCTTAGATTAAGGCCCCACGTAGCTGCGTGAAAAAGCACAGCGGCAATGCATTGTGGTTTTCCCACTTCACTTTTAACAGAAAGTCCATGAAGAAAACCTTTCTGCTTCAATTATAACTATAGTGAAACTGCCGGCATTTCTATAGGTATAATTGACATGCTGCAATTTCCAAAACCGCATATTTTCCCACACTGGATGAGATTCACTAGAATCCCGTTCACTATACAGTGACTGTAAAATGCCGCGTTTTACTCCACAGCATTTCTGCTGTGGGCAAACCATGGCTTTCATATCAATTGGGTGCCCAACCGTAAATAGCGGACATATTTTTTAAATTAGTACAGGCCATGGGACTGTTTATTGGATGGACCTTTTTTCAGTGCTGCTGGTGTTGGTGGCGGCAGCTGCATACAGCTATCTCTGGAATGGGGATGTTTTTTTGTACATTGTTAACTGATAAATCCATGGCAATGTGTAACATTTGAAACAGAAACTTAGCCATGGCCACTCAGGAATAAAGATAGGCCTCCCCTACTCACTTGAAATTTTGTCAATAGCTCATTTGGGAAAATAGAATTGACAGTAGAATTGGCAGGCAAAGTGACTAAGTCCACATCTCCACCTAGTACAGTCATCACTAGTTTGTTCAAGATTCACCGTTTTTTTGAATGGATACAAAGTCCTGCATGTAGGACTTTGTGTCCATGCAAAAAAACTGTTTCCAGGCGGAGAGGCCTCATACGGACACCGACGGTCACCTTTAAAAACCCATTCAAAGGAAGCTGGCAAGCCATCCCCAGTCCAGTTTCCCCGGGGTTTAGCACGGAAACACCAGGGTGGACAGCAGCAGTAGTGTGAACGCCCCCTTACTGCAGTAGTCTAGCTCACACAACAAAGATATTCTCCCTCACTATCTATGATATTTGACTGTAATTGATTAAATCTGACTAAACTTTGTTTTACTTCTCCTGCTCATAAGATGCTCTAGCTCTGTTGCAAACTGTGCTGTGTATTGCTGAAAAAATGTAGTAATTGCTGTAGATCACACAGTGATGAATAATATCCATCCCTTCATTTACCATCATTGAAATGCCTCATTTTCCTGCACACAGCATCCTATATGCGACATCAGCACTGTAAGGTGTTAACTTACCACTATTGGCACAAAGGCTTTCAGGTACTATCAGGTGATGCCAAAATGTCACAGTGACTCATAGATATGTGTGTCTTCCGTATGTTCACAGAGCAATGCATATTACGGCAGCCGTTTTAGTTTGTCAGAGATGTATAACCATTTATTCAATTTAGTTAAAATACAAAAAATTTGGAATATTTTGTTGAATTCAACTTGGAACGAATCACCAATCTCTACTATAAGTGTGCCCAGCATCTCAGCTAAAAAAGTAAGACTATCTTCCAAAAGAGATTGTGGCAGAAGTTGTTTTACCTCTTGGTTATTTACCCTGTTAATTCTTTGGTTTGCTACATGCAGCAATCATTTATCATATATTTCTGCTCAAAGTGCCACTCAATGTGCTTTTCAACTTACAACCATGAGGGATGGGGAGTGTAAGCAATGATTTGCCCTGGTGAAGTTGGGAGTGTGAAATGGTCCAGTGTGGAGAACTGGAGGAGGCAGATGGATAGTGCCTGTTGTTGGAACTGCGTCTGCATTTCTGCAGTGGGTATTTTTCTGCAATGCTTGGATGGGATTCCCTAGACTGTCAGGACTGTAAAACACCATGGTTTTTGCTGCAGAGCTTATGCCACAAGGGGCTCACCTAATAAACAGAGATTTTTCAGATTAGAAGGGTTTGTCATTGTTTATTGGGTAACCAAAAAAAAAATCTTTAAGGCCAGGGCCCCATGTGGCCTAACTACTGCGTTTTACAGTTACAGCAAAGTTGTTGGAGCTCTATTGAATATGCACTGCGGTTTTGGAAATCGCAGCATGTCAATTATATCTACGGAAATGCCAGCGATTTCCCTATAGGTTTAATTGAAGCAGAAAGTCCATAGAGGAAAACTCTGTCAAATATGCTGCAGGAAGAACTGCAATGCATTGCCACCGTGGCTTGATACCACCCAACTCAGCATTTTTTCTCCTTCAAACACGACGAGTTGTGTTTCTACCAAACAATTCTACTTTGGTTTCATCTGACCATATGACATTCTCCCAATACTCTTCTGGATCATCCAAATGCTCTCTAGCAGATTTCAGTCAGGCCCAGACATGTACTGGCTTAAGCAGGGGGACACGTCTGGCACTGCAGGATCTGAGTCCCTAATGACGTAGTGTGTTACTGATGGTAAACTTTGTTGCGTTGGTCCCAGCTCTCTGCAGGTCCTTCAGTAAGTCCCCTGTGTGGTTCTTGGATTTTTACAAATAAATTCTTTACAAATCAGACAATGTGATTTTCTGGTTTTGTTTTCTCATTTTGTCTCTCATAGTTGAGGTTTACCTATGATGTCAATTACAGGCCTCTCATCTTTTTAAGTGGGAGAAATTGCACAATTGGAGGCTGACTAAATACTTGTTTTCCCAACTGTATATATCAGCCCATTTCTTGTGTCATATTCAATAACTTTCCTGTGCTAAGAGATGACTATTCTCGGGGCTGTGTGTTGGCCCCCTCATCCGCCCAGGATGATGGGGATGAGTACTCATAATGTAGAGAAACATCTGCATGATGGACACTCTGGCTGGAGGTCACAGCTGACATGCAAGTTGGCCCCTTAGGCTTGGTGGGTCACCCTGGGCATATGCATGATTTACATAATCAGTCATTAGAACATGATACAGTCACATCACCAAGCAATTTTACATTAACAGGTTCAGTACAATGAGGAGGATGTAACTTTTCACACAGTTCCTCTGAGGGGGTGAGTTCAAGCCACATACTGGGACACCAGATACCCAAGATCAGTCCCATGAGTGGAAATATCCCCCACACCCCAATCAAGATACACCTGGGCAAAGCAGGTTTTCCTGGGATTATGTTTTTAGAAGACACAAGTTCAGAACAAGGAGAGATTGAAGACTGTGAGTCAACCATACCAGAAAAAGTAGGATCCGTACTCACCCAATCATAACAGGAGTTTTGCTTGTAATCTAAATGACACAATGCATTTTGGGTCTATAGCCCCCCTTTTCAATTGTAAAACATGGATGTCATTGTCAAACAGACAAAAACATGTTCCTCTATATGCATAGAAAATGCAATTGCTCCACCACAGCTAGTGTGAGTTTGCATATTAAACAATCCTACTAATATTATAAGTGTGAAAGTTTGTGTGTTTGGATGTATGGATGTTTGTGAGTTTGGATGTTTGTTCCTCAATCACGCTAAAATGCCTGGACGGATTTGCGTGCAATTTTCCACAAACATAGTTTTCCCTTAGGATTGAGTCACAGGCTACTTTTGGTGCCACTAAACAACATGGCTTCCTAGTAGGAGACTCAAAAGCAGGACTCCTAGCCCCAGCTATAGACTCACACACACTGCATGGCATTTCCTGCCTCAACCTGCCTGCACACTCCTTACTGTCACCTCAGGAGTAGCCCTCACTCTACTCACTCACATTTACATATAGCTTTCCACATTTACATATAGCTTTCCACTATATAACACATCACATTGTCTGTATCACTACATACACAATACAACACATCACATGGTGGTCTATAGTGATGAACATTGTGGATACAACAGGAAACGAAAGTCACATGTGCATAATGCTCCCAGCAGTCAACAGTGGAACCGAAGCATTCAAATAAATTGGGAGATAGTATTGCACATCTTGGAGTCAAGATTGTATCTGTATATATCAGTAGTAGGAGATGGTACTGGGCATGCACTTAATACTAGTGCATTCGCAAAGCCTATATAGAATAGCTGGGAGTCCTGATCAAATCTACGTGTGCGATGCATACGTGGTAAAACTTAGTGACAGCAGTCCCACATATTGATCTAAGGCCCAGGTTGCTTCAGACCCCAGAGTATAATGCTCGGAGGTGCAGGGAAAGTGAATTAGCTCACCTCTCCTGGGGTCTAGCACCAGTTACATAAAACAATACCCATGATCAGAGTGAACTTTGATTGTGGACATGATCGCTGGGGCACTGATGTGTAATACCTGTGAGTGGCCGCCCTACATCTGCCATATTATTACAGTGGATGTCAAGAAGAGGTTAATTTAGAAAGATAAGAATAGATAATTCTTTAATGGTCCCACCATGGGGAAATTTCAGTGTGTTACAGCAGCATGATACAGGATAACATCAGTAATATATTACAGAAAGAGACAAACATAAGCTCAAAATAGCAGATAGGAGAAAAATACTAGGAGTCAAAGCAGCTAAAGAAAAATGAAAAAGAAGACTTCAGGATCATTTAGTTCTCTGGTTGGGAGGAAGGACCTCCGATACCGCTCCTTCTCACACTTGGGGTGAAGCAGACGGTCACTTACAGTGCTGCTCTGTGCCATCAAGTTCTCATACATGGGGTCGGATTTATTCTCCAGCATGGAGCTCACCACGGACAGTATCTTTCTGTCACCCATCACCTGTGCTGGGTCCAGGGGTCTCCCCTGAGCTGACCCTTCTAATCAGCTTGTCAAGTCTATTTCTGTGCCTGGCTGGTATACTACTCCCCCAGCAGGCCCCACCAAAGAAGATGGCTGAAGCAACCACAGAGTTGAAAAAGGCCCTAAGAAGTGTCCCCTGGACTCCAAAAGCCCTCAGCCTCCTGAGCAGGTAGAGTCTGCTGTGACCCTTTCTGTGCAGTGCCTCCAGGTGATCAGCCCAGTCCAGCTTATTATTGAGGAGCATAACCAGGTACTTATAGGTCTTAAATATCTCAATTCCTGTCCCTTGGTTGTCCACTGGTTTTGGAACATATCTCCGCTTACTGAAGTCCATTACTATCTCCTTGGTCTTCCCAGCATTAATCCTGAGGTGGTTCCGCTGGCACCATTCCGCAACAAGCTTGGCACCAAAACTGTTATTACCGGTATGTGTTTTAGACACTTTTACACCAAAGTTTTGAAAATTGTCTTGCAAAGAGGATATGTCTTACACAAATAGTAGGGAAAATGGTACTGAAATTGTGCAAAATTAAGATTAAGGAAGAGAAAGGTGCCCTGTCCTACATGTCTGGCAAGATGTACGAAGTCTATCACACTTGTGCCACTCTTACAAATTTGAAGCATCTTCTGCCTGCCTGGTCAAGCTTCATGTTCCCTAGATGAAGACGGTAATAACACCAATGGATTTTTGTCAGTATTACCTTAAGGAACTCCATTTCTCATAAACGCACTTTACCAAACAGGCATAAAGACTTGACAATTTAATCTAATACTGAGTATATTTTTTAACTAAACATTCACAAACTCCTTGAAGCTTAGCCAGCATCTTTTATGATATATTCATCATTTTACCAGCTGAAACCTACAGTGCTATATTCCACTGAAAGTTGTGGGTTTTTTTTATTATTCCTTCACTTTCTATCCTTTTTGTCTCTCTATGAATGTGAATCTTTATTTTATTATTTTATTATTTATTATTTATTTTATTATTTTTTTGAATCTTTAATTTATTATTTTATTATATTTTTATTTGTATGCACTGCAGATAAAGCAATGGGATTCCTCTGTTTTTAAGATGCTAAAAAAAAAATTCCATGCACCTTTAAATGTATCTTCATATTCCTTATCATTACACATGCAATGTGTGTGTTTATACTTCTCTTTATTTTTTTAACCTAAACATTTTTATTGTCAATATGTTTTTTTACAGATAAAAGGAGCAGAAGGAAAATAAAAATAAACAGAATAAACTATTAATATTGAATAATTGCATTGTACTGTCTGAAAGGCTTTACATAAATGTGTAATATTACTTGAAGCCTGTGTGATTGATGTCACAGCTGAGGCATGCTTTATTTTTCAATATACCCTTCCATATACTTCTATTAATATGCATACTACTAATGTATGTATGTGTGTGTTACAATGTAATGATTGGTCGCTAACCAGGCTGTGCTCTGGTAAAAGACTATAAGGTGGTAGTTTTATTTAGAACATAATTTCGAACAGCCTGGGGTCAGTCCCCAGCGGAGACACTTATTTTTCTCTCAGCTGTTTGTATATGTTCCATTATTATGCACATCTCATTGTGCTGTTTGGAATAACCTAATTTGTGCAGCCCCAGGGTTGTACATTGAAGACAGAGTAATGGGCTTCATCACAGGCCATGCTCAAGTTTCTTTTGTTGCACGATCAGAAATGAACTAAATAACAGGCAGTATTATGTATTGTTGCATTATTTTATACAGTAAAGGGTTTCTCATTTCGCACCATGCTATGTCATTATTTAGCTAAGAAAATCAAGTTCTATTGAGCCGTACTCCATGAAATCCAATGCTTTTCATTTTTACAGTCTCATTTAAATAGGGCTAAACTCATGTTTTCAAATACCAGCATTCTGATTATAAAGTCGTCAATATATTGATGATTTACGGAACCATTTGGGGTCAAATAAATAATCTAAGGGTGCATTCACACTGAGTAAACGCTAGCTTATTTTGTAGAGTAAAATTACACTTGTAAATTTTGCTATCCCATTGACTTCAATGATATTTTTTTACAAGTGTAAAAATACGCCTGTAAAAAATACGCCTGTAAAAAATACGCCTGTAAAAATACGCCTGTAAAATGTCATTGAAGTCAATGGGATAGCAAAATTTACAAGTGTAATTTTACTCTACAAAATAAGCTAGCGTTTACTCAGTGTGAATGCACCCTAAGGGTGCATTCAGACTACGTAACGCCGGGCGTGTATGAGAGCCGTACACGCCGGCATTACGGCAGACTGCCGAACACTTCCCATTCACTTCAATGGGAGCGCTCGTAACAGCGGCGTTTACGAGCGCTCCCATTGAAGTGAATGGGAAGTGTTCGGCAGTCTGCCGTAATGCCGGCGTGTACGGCTCTCATACACGCCCGGCGTTACGTAGTCTGAATGCACCCTAACATGGTAAAATGTGTGTTTGCAAATTCACTAAGCTTTAAAATAAATATAACCAAAGATATGTGAAAACTGTGTATTTTTTTTGCAAATAGATTGTGAGCTATTCTTATATCAGTTTAGAATTGCATATTTACTACATGGATTGGAATATAACACATATTTGCGCTGATTAGCATATAATTGGCATAGCACTGACATTTACATTTATAATGTAATAAAATATAACAAATCTTATGATAGTTAATTCTTACACTATCTTCATATGTTCACAATAATACAATAAATATTTTAAGAAAATGAAATATGACTTAAATTTCATTAAAATTTCCTTAAATATTTTAAACTATAGCAGTTATTTAACGTAAAATTATGATATCAAATGATGCACAGTGAAACTTCTTCAATAGCCCACCGGTTTGAGGAGATTAGCTAGGTATTAAATATGGTCATCTTTTTCGAGAAGATCGAATTTCAATACAATTTTGGGTGGTTATCTCAAAGAGGTTTCACTGTCATTTTTTTCTTTGATCTTAGTCTCTAGTAGAAAAGGGGAAAACTCTGTTCTTTTGTTTTTATAGTGCTTTATACCACTATATACCACTATATAATGCTTTATACCACTATATACCATAGTGCTTTATACCACTATATACCACTATATAGTTCTTTATACCACTTTTTACCACCTGAGCTAATTGTTACATGTGACAGAACATTCAATCAAATCTGCTCCTTCCTCACTCCAGAAACTGCAAAGATTCTAGTCCATGGCCTCACAATTTCCTGCTTAGATTAATGTAACACCCTTCTCCATGACCTCCCAGCGAATACTCTCCAGTCCACCTTACACTGCGCTGCTCACCTAATACACCTCTCTTCTTCATCGGCCACTCCCCTCTGCCAGTTCAAGTTACTAACGTTAACATTCAAAGCCATCCACAACCTGGCCCCTCCATATATCTCTGACCTAATCTCCCGCTACCTGCCCACACGTAAACCCCACGATCCTCCAAAGACCTCCTGCTCCGCTCTTATTCACTCTTCACACAACCATCTCCAAGATTTCTCCTGTGCATGCCCCATACTCTGGAACTCCTCACGAGACATAAGACTGACCCCCACAATCACAAGGCCCTGAAGACTCACCTATTAAGGAAGGCCTACAACCTCTATTAACACTACTTGCACGGCACCGCCATCTGAACAGCCTCTCCCCTCACCTTCTGTCTCTATCCCTCTTCCCTCATAGATTCTAAGCCCTCGCGTACAGGGTCCTCTATTCCACTATGCCAGTCAGTCATTGTTAACACTATATTTGTTTGTATATTGTTAGGAGTATTTAGGTTCATTGCTTTCTGTTTTTCTTACCTGGGGAGTTTTTGGCAGCGCGGTGTCTGGGGTGGCATCCTGGCGCTGCGGGGTTGTCCTGTCGTGGGTATTGGTGCACACCTTCTGACTTGCACGCGCGCACTGTTGGTAGGCAGCTTTATTTCCTGGTTGATTAGTCTGTCCTCCCATTTGCACCTGGGAGGAGTGGTCTCTACTCTGTATTTAAACCCATGCCTCCCATGGTTCTGTGCTGAGTGTCTCTTTTACAGTGCTGGGCCTTAGCAGGAGGAGTAGGTGGTGATCTGGGATAAAGGAAGTTCCGTGGTTGGTTTTTGGGAGGTTTGGGTGAACTAGTTGGAGTGTGGGTTTTCCCTTCTGTGTTTACCAATCCTTCCTCTGTGTGTATTGACTGTGTGAGTGAATTGCCTTATCCTTTGATTTCTACTCAGTTTCCCTGTGTTTGTTTCCTAGTGTAAGGTACCTTCCCATATTGGTTTGGGGGAATCCTTTCCCACATTTTACCCGTGTGCTGCTTGTGTTGTTTGTCAGCGCGCACCCTTGTCAGTCCCTGTCAGTAGCAGCTTCACTTGTTCGTTAGGGGTGACCCCCTTTTAGTCTCCAGTCCCTAGAGATCTTATAGGGCATTCCTTCTCCCACTTCCCTCTAGGCCTACGGTATCAGTGAGAGAGGAGCCATCGGGGTCAGGCTTAGCCTGAGTACAACCGACCCACACCCGTGAGGCAGGGACCGGGATAGCTAGTGGGAGTAGTGCAGGGCGAGATTTCCTACTGCTATTCCTTAGCCCCGTTGCAGCTACCTGGACTGACATAACAGTACACTCAGCCGTAAAAAAAACAAACAAAAAAAAAAAGGTTCGTTTGCATTATGACGAACCTGAAACAGTTGTACCAGGCGGTGCAGCAGATTTCCACTGAGATGGAGGGGATCAAGCTACGAGTGGATGCCATCCAAGCTTCTGACGTATCTCAGTTACAGCAGTTGGCTCAACACACAGCCTCTCAGGTGGAGGGCATACAGAGGCAGGTAAGTAGCGCCCCTGTGGGTCGGCCTCTGGAGCCAAAAGTCAGCTTACCTGAACCCTTCCGAGGTAAGAGGTCAGATTTTTTCCGATTTCAAAAGGACTGTCTTTTGTATTTCCAGCTACGGCCGTTTTCCTCCGGTTCTGAGGTACAGAGAGTTGGGATTATTATTACTTTATTGAGAGATGATCCCCTCATCTGGGCAAATTCGTTACCAGCCGACTCAGCTTGCTTACTAACTGTAGAGGCGTTTTTCTCCACAATGGGGTTACTGTATGACGACCCAGACAGGGTACACACGGCTGAGTATAACCTACGACGTTTGGTGCAAGGGGATCACGCTATAGAGAAATATTGCACAGAGTTTCGTAGGTGGGCAGCAGAAGTACACTAGAATGACCCCGCTCTACTTAGTCAGTTTGAGACAGGGCTCTTGGACCAGGTTAAAGACCATCTAGTTTCTCACCCTGTTCCGAGAGATCTAGATGAGGCCATGCAGCTGGCAATTAGAGTTGGACGGCGCCTCCGGGAGCGTGGAGACAAGAGTCCTAGGGGGGTTAGCCCTCCTCAATTCTCTGTTTTTAGAGAGGACCCGGGGGACCAACCCATGCAGATTGGGGCCACTGTGCGAAGTGCTAGAGCCAAGAGTGAAGGGTCCCGCACAGTACGCTGTTTTGTGTGTGGAGGGATGGGACATGTAGCAAAGGTATGCCCCTCCAGAGAATGGTTTGCCAAGGAGAGTAATAACCCCAGGTCTATTCAGGGTAAAGGGAGAAAACCTACTAAGGAGGGAGGTGTGAATATTTCCTGTACTCAGACTGCCGGGTTGACCCTTGATGGATGGGTAAATGGGCAGAAGTGCCGGATTTTGGTTGATTGTGGTTCGGCAGTCAACCTTATTGACTCAGAGTTTTGTGAGCAATTAAGGGTGAGTCCTTTGGTCTTGAAGTCTCAGATACCGGTGTGGGCTATTGATAAGACCCCTCTACAGCAAGCTGTCATCTCCAAACAGGTGGAGGGTCTGGAGTTTATTGTGGGTGGCCACAGGGAAGAGATTGACTTGTTCTTGTTGTCTAAATTACCAGCACAAGTAGTGTTGGGGTGGCCCTGGCTGAAGCAGCATAACCCTATTATCAACTGGGAGACCGAGTCAGTAGTTTCTTGGGGGCAGGGGTGTAATGGTCGATGTCTGCCCATATCCGTTATGTCTTTGTCTATAGACAATTTGCCTCAAGAAATATGTGAGTTCAGGGAGGTCTTTGAGGAAAGGGCAGCCAAGACATTACCACCACATCGCACCTACGATTGCTCGATTAAATTTATACCAAATGCAGTGCTACCCAAGACACGGTTGTACAATCTCACTATTCCGGAGAGGGAGGCGCTCAAAGAGTATATTGAGGGGAGTCTAGAGGTGGGGCATATTCGCCCATCTAAGTCCCCAGTAGCAGTGGGGTTTTTCTTTGTAAAGAAGAAAGATGGAGGGTTGCGCCCTTGTTTGGATTTTAGGGAGATTAACAAAATCACGGTGCGGAATCCCTATCCCATCCCGTTGATCTCGGATCTATTCAGCCAGATTACGGGAGCTCGCTGGTTTAGTAAAATAGATTTACGTGGGGCGTATAACTTGCTGAGAATCAAGAAGGGGGATGAGTGGAAAACAGCGTTTAACACACCCCTAGGACACTTTGAGAGTCTTGTGATGCCTTTCGGTCTAACCAATGCGCCCGCGTTTTTTCATAATTTTATTAATGATGTACTAAGTGCCGTCATAGGGAGGGGGGTTGTGGTCTATCTGGACGATATACTCATTTACACCCCGGATTTGGAGACTCATTGGGAGAGAGTGAGAGAGGTTTTAGATCTCCTGAGGGTTAACCAATTAAGTGCTAAGCTGGAGAAATGTGTGTTTGCGGTCAATAAATTATGTTTCCTTGGCTATATCCTATCGGAAAAGGGATTCGAGATGGACCCTGAGAAGGTCAGGGCAGTCTTGGAGTGGCCGCGACCCGAGAACCTAAAGGCGGTTCAACGGTTCTTGGGATTCTCCAACTATTATCGCCAGTTTATTAATGGATTTTCTGAGGTTGTGAAACCTATCTCGGACTTGACTAAGAAGGGGGCTGACTGTGCTAAGTGGTCGCCAGAGGCGCTAGCCGCGTTTGAAGAATTGAAGAAGCGATTCTCGTCCGCTCCCATTTTGAGACAGCCGGATGAGAGGTTGGCCTTCCGAGTGGAGGTGGATGCCTCCTCGGTGGGGGTGGGAGCAGTACTTTCTCAGGAGTTCGAGGAGGGTACGCATCCCTGTGCCTTCTTTTCTAAGAAATTCTCTGCCTCTGAACGGAATTATGACATCGGAGATAGGGAACTACTGGCAATAAAACTAGCGTTCGAACATTGGCGTCATTTCCTGGAGGGGGCCAGAAGGCCAGTCCAGGTATTTACTGATCACAAGAATTTGGTTTATCTTGGGTCGGCGAAGAGATTAAATGCACGGCAGGCCAGATGGGCTCTATTTTTTGCGCGGTTCCACTTTACCGTGACTTATGTGCCGGGTATGAAGAATGTTAAGGCTGATGCTTTATCCCGGTATATGTCGACTGAGGAGGAACGAGAGGCGCCTGCCACTATTCTTGGGGATGGAGTGGTGGTAGCAGTATTGGGCGCGAAATTGGAGAAGGCCTTGATCGAAGCGCAACACGCTGCACCTTCCAAGATACCTAGAAACAAGCTGTTTGTCCCAACTACTCTCCGACAAAGTCTCCTGAGGGAGTGTCACGAGTCGGTTCTTGCTGGTCACCCGGGGGTTTCAGAGACCATGAGATTGGTGTCTAGGAATTTTTGGTGGCCAGGGTGGAGTAAGGATGTCTTGCAGTTTGTTCAAAATTGTTCGGTCTGTGCAAGAGCCAAGGCGTCGCATACCCGTCTCCACGGTCTTCTACATCCATTGGAACCTCCTAAGGCACCTTGGACTCATCTGTCTATGGATTTCATCACGGGCCTTCCGGTGTCTAAGGGTTTCACGGTCATTTGGGTAGTCGTTGACCGCTTCACGAAAATGTGCCATTTGATCCCGTTTTCCAGGCTGCCATGTGCCAAGACACTATCAGAGGCGTTTATTAAAGAAATTGTAAGGTTGCATGGTCTTCCTGAGGAGAACGTTTCGGACAGGGGTCCGCAATTTGTGGCTAAATTCTGGCGGGCTTTTTGCAGCAGGTTGGGAGTTACACTGTCGTTTTCCACCGGGTTTCACCCGGAGTCTAACGGACAAACAGAAAGGAAGAATCAGGATGTGGAACAGTTTTTGAGGTGTTTTGTTCGAGAGAACCAGAATAATTGGGCTGACTTTCTCCCCCTGGCAGAATTTTCCCTAAACAACCATGATTCCAACGCCACAGGTACCACACCTTTTTTTTGCTCCGGTGGTAGACATCCTGTTTTCGGAGTATTTTCTTCCATTTCTTCCCCAGTTCCGGAGGAGGAGCTATTTTCTAAAAAGCTGCAAGGGGTATGGTCCCGTATCCGAGAGAATCTGGTGCGGGCGTCGCACCAGGCTAAGGTCCAGGTGGATAGGAAGAGAGGAGAATTGCAGTTCTTCCCTGGTGAGATGGTTTGGTTGTCCACCAAGAATATCAGGTTGAAGGTTCCTAGCAAGAAGCTGGGTCCCAGGTTTGTGGGTCCTTTTAAGATCATCAAGATGGTAAATGAAGTGGCGGCGCAGCTGCAACTACCTGAAAGGTGGAAGATAAACTGGGTTTTCCATGTCTCCTTGTTAAAGAAGGCCAAGAAGGGAACGTCTCCAGTTAAGGTTCCACCAGTTTCTGAGTCCGGGGAGTATGAGATATCCCGAGTTCTGGATAGCAAATATGTTCGGGGGAAGCTACGGTATCTGGTGGCATGGAAGGGATACGGTCCTGAGGATAATTCTTGGGTTCTGGAGTCGGATATGTCAGCCCCCAGACTCGTGGAGAAATTCGACAAGGAGTTCCCGAAGAAGGATGCTCCTAGAGAATCCGGAGTCTTCTCCTTGAGGGGAGGATCCTGTTAGGAGTATTTAGGTTCATTGCTTTCTGTTTTTCTTACCTGGGGAGTTTTTGGCAGCGCGGTGTCTGGGGTGGCATCCTGGCGCTGCGGGGTTGTCCTGTCGTGGGTATTGGTGCACACCTTCTGACTTGCACGCGCGCACTGTTGGTAGGCAGCTTTATTTCCTGGTTGATTAGTCTGTCCTCCCATTTGCACCTGGGAGGAGTGGTCTCTACTCTGTATTTAAACCCATGCCTCCCATGGTTCTGTGCTGAGTGTCTCTTTTACAGTGCTGGGCCTTAGCAGGAGGAGTAGGTGGTGATCTGGGATAGAGGAAGTTCCGTGGTTGGTTTTTGGGAGGTTTGGGTGAACTAGTTGGAGTGTGGGTTTTTCCTTCTGTGTTTACCAATCCTTCCTCTGTGTGTATTGACTGTGTGAGTGAATTGCCTTATCCTTTGATTTCTACTCAGTTTCCCTATGTTTGTTTCCTAAGTGTAAGGTACCTTCCCATATTGGTTTGGGGGAATCCTTTCCCACATTTTACCCGTGTGCTGCTTGTGTTGTTTGTCAGCGCACACCCTTGTCAGTCCCTGTCAATAGCAGCTTCACTTGTTCGTTAGGGGTGACCCCCTTTTAGTCTCCAGTCCCTAGAGATCTTATAGGGCATTCCTTCTCCCACTTCCCTCTAGGCCTACGGTATCAGTGAGAGAGGAGCCATCGGGGTCAGGCTTAGCCTGAGTACAACCGACCCACACCCGTGAGGCAGGGACCGGGATAACTAGTGGGAGTAGTGCAGGGCGAGATTTCCTACTGCTATTCCTTAGCCCCGTTGCAGCTACCTGGACTGACATAACATATATTTTGTGTACGGTATGTAAACCCGCAAATGTAAAGCTCAATGGAATTAATGGTGCTATATAAATAATAATAATAATAATAATAATAATAATAATAATAATAATAATAATAATAATTCAATAGTATATTGATTTTTGAAACTGTAACCTAGGTATTTATACAAATGTAACTACACACAAAATGATATCCTTTGCAGTGTGTACACCACTAGTGAACATTAGAGATGAGCGAATAGTATTTGAATGTAGAGTTTTGAATACCTCACTCCCATAGGAATGCATGGGAGTGGCCGTACAGCAAGGGGTTAAGTGCCGGCTGGCTCCCATGCATTCCTATGGAGCGAGATATTTAAATTTAGTATTCGAATCATCTCTAGTGAACATTAAATGGAGTCTGTCAGGTCCAAAATGCCTCAGAAACCAATAATAGTACCATATAGGGTCCTTTGGTAGGAGGAGAAATATACCTTTGCGGCCACAAACTGATGAAGAGAAGAAAATATAATCATCTTAATAAAATCAATAATAATAATAATTATAAATTTTATTTACATAACACCAACATATTCTGCAGCAGTTTACAATTTGTAGGGTTCAAGTACAGACCAAAAGATAAATTACAGAGTAATAAGTCACACAATGGGACTAAGGGCCCTGCTTGCAAGAGCCTATAATCTATGAGATAGAGGGGGTGACACAAGAAGTAGCAGGGGCAGCATAGGTCACATTGCTTATATAGTAGTCCAGCTGTTTTTATGATAAAGGTTATTTTCATCACAAATATAAATTATGTTGTATGTGTCGTCACCAGTCAGTATCCTTTAATGAGCAAATGGTGCCTGGACAAAGTTACAGTTCAATAAGGCATCATATCCTTTGTGGTAATGTGGGAGTGTGAACAGTGAGGGTTAATTTTAAGGATTCTTACTGCAGAAGTGTTTAGATTCGTAATTGTGATAGGCCTGTCTGGAAAGATGTGTCTTTAGTTTGCGCTTGAAGCTGCAGAAATTGGGAATTAATCTGATTGTCTATTACAGACCATTACAGAGAAGTGGTGCAACTCATATGCAGATCAGCCCATCAATACACCAGGGACAGACTTACCTACAAATAGCAAGTAGAGGATGAAAATATTAATCACGGCTAAAGGGGCGCATAGGAAAATGTTGTCAGAAAAGAGTTGTCTGTAGGTAAATCTGGCAAATCAGACTGCTCCCTCGATGCACTCGTAGGATGATTTGCATACCCATAAAAAGATTATTTTCTCTTCATTGGTTATTTGATTTGTGGCTTTAAAGGTATATTTCTGCTCTTTACAAAGTCCCTTAAATGGCATTATTATCGATTTCAAAAGATTTTGGGCATAAACACAGAGGCACAAACTGTAACGTTTTACAGTACCTGAAAAGTGGATGGGATTCTGGCTAATCCATGCATTGCAAAAAAATTCGCAGTGGAAATGCCGTGATTTAAAAACACTCACGTTTTGTTAATTGCAGCATGTCAATTATACCTATGGAATTGTTGGCATTTTCCGTTATAATAGAAGCAGAAAGTCCACAGAGGAAAACTCTGCAGATTTTCTGTGAAAAGTGCTGTGTAAAAAACTGTGTTGTGTTTCTCCTGCGGTTTTTGCCTGTGGTTTGCTATGTGCGGTCTTAACTAGAGATGAGTGAGTACTGTTGGGATCAGCCGATCCGAACAGCACGCTCCATAGAAATGAATGGATGCACCTGGTACTTCCGCTTTGACGGCGGCCGGCCGCTTAACCCCCTGCGTGCCGGCTACGTCCATTCATTTCTATGCGAGCGTGCTGTTCGGATCGGCTGATCCCAACAGTACTCACTCATCTCTAGTCTTAACCTTAAGCTGGTTCTCATTAGTCTCATATTCAAGAATTTACATAGGGGAAGGGACTCTAAAGCAAAAACCCCTCTCTATTGTTTCATTTATGACATTACAGGTAGAAACAATTCTTCAATATGTTCCATGTGTGATTGATTTTTTTATTTTTTTTTCTAAAAGAAAATACAGCTGGACCCTCTGCAGAGATGGTGTATGCTTTCTGGAGATTCTAAAGACTTGGGGCATGAGTGCTAATTCTTGTCATTTATGCTATCTCTGTCACATATACAGTCCTATGAAAAAGTTTGGGCACCCCTATTAATCTTAATCATTTTTAGTTCTAAATATTTTGGTGTTTGCAGCAGCCATTTCAGTTTGATATATCTAATAACTGATGGACACAGTAATATTTCAGGATTGAAATGAGGTTTATTGTACTAACAGAAAATGTGCAATATGCATTAACCCCTTAAGGACCAGGCCATTTTTTGGTTTCGCATTTTCGTTTTTCCCTCCTCACATTTCAAGAGCCATAACTTTTTCATTTTTCAGTTCACAGAGTCACATGATGGCTTATTGTTTGCGGGACAAATTGTACTTTGTAATGGCATCATTCAATATGCTGTGCAATGTACTGGGAAGCTGGAAAAAAATTCAGAATGAGGTGCAATTGAGAAAAAATGCATTTGCGCCATTTTCTTATGGGTTTAATTTTTACAGCGTTCACTGTTTGGTACAAATGACATGTTACCTGTGTTCTACGTGTCAGTACGAACACGGTGATACCAAATTTATATAGTATTTGAAATGTTTTGATACTTTTAAAAAAATGATAAACTTTGCAAAATAGAAAAAAAAAATTGTGTCATCATGTTCTAACACCTGTAACTTTTTCATATTTCCATGTATGGAGCTGGTTGTGGTGTCTTTTTATGCGGGACAAGATGACGTTTCTATTGATACCATTTGGGGAAAGATCTAATGGTTTGATCACTTTTTATTCAATTTTTTATAGGAGGCAAAGTGTTGAAAAAAACGCTTTTTGGCTGTTTTTATTTTTTTTGCCGCTACGCCGTTCGCAGTACGGGATAAATGTTTTAATATTCTAATAGTTCGGGCATTTTGGAGCGCGGGGATACCTAATATGTTTATGTTTAATGTTCTTTAATTACTTTTATAGCTAATCTAGGGAAAGGGGGGTGATTTGAACTTTTATATTTTTTTTATTTTTTTAATACTTTTAAAAACTTTTTTTTTTCTTCTGTTACATTTATGATCAGACCCCTTAGGTACCTTGAAACCTAGGGGGTCTGATCGCTCATACTATTCACTGCAATACTACAGTATTGCAGTGAATAGGAAAATCGCAGCACTTCTATTAGACGATGCCTCTGGCATCCTGTAATAGATCTAGTGCAGAGACAAGCCTGGAAGCCTTCAATAGGCTTCCGGCTGTCATAGCAACCGATCACCGCCCTCATGTGACGTTCAGGAGGGCGGCGATCGGCGAAACATGGCGGCGCCCATGCCGCCGGCGCCGTTTACACACTGCGGTCACGTTTGACCGCAGTGTGTAAAGGGTTAACAGCAGCGATCGGCTCGGGCACCGACCGCTGCTGTTATTGGCAGGTCCTGGCTGTATTATACAGCCGGCATCTGCCGTGTATGGAGCGAGCTCAGCGTGTGAGCTCGCTCCATACATCCCCATGCGACCCATGACGTACAGTTACGTCAAGGGTCGCTAAGGGGTTAAACCAAAATTTGACCAGTGCAAAAGTATGGGCACCTCAACAGAAAAGTGACATTAATATTTAGTAGATCCTCCTTTTGCAAAGATAACAGCCTCTAGTCGCTTCCTGTAGCTTTTAATCAGTTCCTGGATCCTGGATGAAGGGATTTTGGACCATTCCTCTTTACAAAACAATTCAAGTTCAGTTAAGTTTGATGGTCGCCGAGCATGGACAGCCCGCTTCAAATCATCCCACAGATGTTAAATGATATTCAGGTCTGGGGACTGGGATGGCCATTCCAGAACATTGTACTTGTTCCTCTGCATGAATGCCTGAGTCGATTTGGAGCGGTGTTTTGGATCATTGTCTTGCTGAAATACAGTCCTATGAAAAAGTTTGGGCGCCCCTATTAATCTTAATCATTTTTAGTTCTAAATATTTTGGTGTTTATAACAGCCATTTCAGTTTGATATATCTAATAACTGATGGACACAGTAATATTTCAGGATTGAAATGAGGTTTATTGTACTAACACAAAATGTGCAATATGCATTAAACCAAAATTTGACCGGTGCAAAAGTATGGGCACCTCAACAGAAAAGTGACATTAATATTTAGTAGATCCTCCTTTTGCAAAGATAACAGCCTCTAGTCACTTCCTGTAGCTTTTAATCAGTTCCTGGATCCTGGATGAAGGTATTTTGGACCATTCCTCTTTACAAAACAATTCAAGTTCAGTTAAGTTTGATGGTCGCTGAGCATGGACAGCCCGCTTCAAATCATCCCACAGATGTTCAATGATATTTAGGTCTGCGGACTGGGATGGCCATTCCAGAACATTGTAATTGTTCCTCTGCATGAATGCCTGAGTTGATTTGGAGCGGTGTTTTGGATTATTGTCTTGCTGTAATATCCATCCCCGGCGTAACTTCAACTTCGTCACTGATTCTTGAACATTATTCTCAAGAATCTGCTGATACTGAGTGGAATCCATGCGACCCTCAACTTTAACAAGATTCCCGGTGCCGGCATTGGCCACACAGCCCCAAAGCATGATGAAACCACCACCAAATTTTACAGTGGGTAGCAAGTGTTTTTCTTGGAATGCTGTTTTTTTTTAACGCCATGCATAACGTCTTTTTGTATGACCAAACAACTCAATCTGTGTTTCATCAGTCCACAGGAGCTTCTTCCAAAATTAAGCTGGCTTGTCCAAATGTGCTTTTGCATACCTCAGGCAACTCTGTTTGTGGCGTACTTGCAGAAATGGCTTGTTTCTCATCACTCTCCCATACAGCTTCTCCTTGTGTAAAGTGCGCTGTATTGTTGACCGCTGCACAGTGACACCATCTGGAGCAAGATGATGCTGCAGCTCTTTGGAGGGGGTCTGTGGATTGTTCTTGACTGTTCTCACCATTCTTCTTCTCTGCCTTTCTGATATTTTTCTTGGCCTGCCACTTCTGGGCTTAACAAGAACTGTCCCTGTGGTCTTCAATTTCCTTACTATGTTCCTCACAGTGGAAACTGACAGGTTAAATCTCTGAGACAGCTTTTTGTATCCTTCCCCTGAACAACTATGTTGAATAATCTTTGTTTTCAGATCATTTGAGAGCGGGCTGTCCATGCTCGGCGACCATCAAACCTAACTGAACTTGAATTGTTTTGTAAAGAGGAATGGTCCAAAATACCTTCATCCAGGATCCAGGAACTGATTAAAAGCTACAGGAAGCGACTAGAGGCTGTTATCTCTGCAAAAGGAGGATCTACTAAATATTAATGTCACTTTTCTATTGAGGTGCCCATACTTTTGCACCGGTCAAATTTTAGTTTAATGCATATTGCACATTTTCTGTTAGTACAATAAACTTCATTTCAATCCTGAAATATTACTGTGTCCATCAGTTATTAGATATATCAAACTGACATGGCTGCTGCAAACACCAAAATATTTAGAACTAAAAATGATTAAGATTAATAGGGGTGCCCAAACTTTTTCATAGGACTGTATCTATCCCCGGCGTAACTTCAACTTCGTCACTGATTCTTGAACATTATTCTCAAGAATCTGCTGATACTGAGTGGAATCCATGCGGCCCTCAACTTTAACAAGATTCCCGGTGCCGGCATTGGCCACACAGCCCCAAAGCATGATGGAACTTCCACCAAATTTTACAGTGGGTAGCAAGTGTTTTTCTTGGAATGCTGTTTTTTTTTTGGACGCCATGCATAACGCCTTTTTGTATGACCAAACAACTCAGTCTTTGTTTCAACAGTCCACAGGCTTGTTCCAAATGTGCTTCTACATACCTAAGGGGGCTCTGTTTGTGGCGTGGTTGCAGAAACAGCTTCTTTCTCATCAATCTCCCATACAGCTTCTCCTTGTGCAAAGTGTGCTGTATTGTTGACCGATGCACAGTGACACCATCTGCAGCAAGATGATGCTGCAGCTCTTTGGAGGTGGTCTATGGATTGTCCTTGACTGTTCTCACCATTCTTCTTCTCTGCCTTTCTGATATTTTTCTTGGCCTGCCACTTCTGGGCTTAACAAGAACTGTCCTTGTGGTCTTCCATTTCCTTACTATGTTCCTCACAGTTGAAACTGACAGGTTAAATCTCTGAGACAACTTTTTGTATTCTGCCCATGAACAACTATGTTGAACAATCTTTGTTTTCAGATCATTTGTGAGTGGGCTGCCCATGCTCGGTGACCATCAAACTTAACTGAACTTGAATTGTTTTGTAAAGAAGAATGGTCCAAAATACCTTCATCCAGGATCCAGGAACTGATTAAAAGCTACAGGAAGCGACTAGAGGCTGTTATCTCTGCAAAAGGAGGATCTACTAAATATTAATGTCACTTTTCTGTTGAGGTGCCCATACTTTTGCACAGGTCAAATTTTGGTTTAATGCATATTGCACATTTTCTGTTAGTACAATAAACCTCATTTCAATCCTGAAATATTACTGTGTCCATCAGTTATTAGATATATCAAACTGAAATGGCTGTTATAAACACCAAAATATTTAGAACTAAAAATGATTAAGATTAATAGGGGTGCCCAAACTTTTTCATAGGACTGTACATATTCTATATGAGCTGCTTTGCAATGATATAGCATGAGCTTACATATTTTGAAGACATTACCATTGATCAGAAGCCTTATGTGTATAGTCAGCTTAAGAAACTGCACAATATACTGAATTTCATATAGTGAGCACTTGTAACTGTTGTAATGCCCCTATTAAATATATGCTGTTTCACATATTAATATTTATGTGTAACTATATTATCATCTAGTAAAACTTATACCAGTGAAAGGATTGAGTTGATAGTTTTATTACGATACAATGTCATTTCCAGGTGCCAGTTTATTTCTCCAAATACCTTGGTTAATTAGAATGGCGTGGATATCTGCCACTATGCAATGGGCAACAGATTTGCAGTTTTGCTCTGATGACTGCTACCAGCAATGTCTGTTGTTAACAAAGACATTTACACCTATCTGCTTGGCATGTGCTAACACTTGTTACTTGTTATTCCCACATGCTGCTGAGTACTTTGGGAACTTTGCCAATCTCTTTAGCTTCTGGCTTCTTTAGCTCTCTTCAATAAAAATGAGTAAAATGCTAAATACCTGTTGTAAAATAGATTACTACATAAGATAAAACAATGATCTCTCATTGGATTTTCATTTAAAATTCATATTTGTGCGCTTTGCTATGTAAAATAATATAAATGGTGCCATATCCATCAATACATATGCAATAATGCTCATATGACCTTTTTTCTATTTGATTTGCATGATTTTAAGAATGTAAAATTTTACACATATTTCCAACTTAAAAAATATTGTAAAAATGATGTACATTTGTCTTTACTGCATTAGTTATTATTATTGTTTATTTATATAGCACCATTAATTCCATGGTGCTTTACATTTGGGGGTTACATACAGTACACAAAATATACAGGTAGATATAATACTGACAATGACCGACTGGCACAATGGGGTAGAGGGCCCTGCCCGCGAGGGCTTACAATCTATGAGGGAGGGGGGCATAGAGACAGAAGGAGAGGGAGAGACTGTACAGATGGTAGTGAGGTGATAGTGTTATTGGAGGTTGTAGGCCTTCCTGAATAGGTGAGTCTTCAGGCCCTTCTTGAAGCCTGTGATTGTGGGGATTAGTTACTTGCATTAGCTATTTAATTTGTATAAAATACAGAATTTTCATAACATATAATCTCTGAAATCCATCACTGAAAGCTTTTCCATGCCTCTTTGGCTCCAGTCTGTTGCATTCAGGAGAAGACTTCAGATGTGTTATACACGTGCTTTATTCTATAGAATTTGGGCCTATGCACATCTGAGTTGGAGGCCGAGTGTATCACCGTTTGCAGTTGTGTTATTGGATTGGAATGGATCCAGAAGCCCCATAGAAGGGAATGCTTCACGGAATGCACACGGGTGACACTCGAAGTGCCACGCTCACATTTGTCTGTGTGGATCCATAGTCTACTTTTTCATTTTGGCTCTATAATGATTTAGATGATAGTATAGACTGGAATAAGACAGCTTAGCTAAATTACTCATATATAAAGTTTGCCTCTGATGTTTATTTTGTTTTTAGGTCAAGTGACAGGAACAGGTCTTGGGCATCTTTTGCATTGGACTATGACTGGTGATATAGCCATCCAAGTCATGAAGATGAGAACTTCATTCCAAGATGTTCTTTTGTTCATAATTAGCAATAATGCTTTTATGAAGTAAAACATTTTTATTACCATTTTGATTGTCAGTCTGGACCTTTCTGTAGCAAAACTGGTGTGAATGGGAAACTTTAGGCTTTTTTCTTGCCAAGAGGAATTTGCAATAAATTCCTGTTAGACATGCTTACCATTCATGAGGGCTATTATAATTTCTCTTTTATGCATGGCCATGCCATCACATTGTCTCCACTATGTTTTACAGAAGATGTGGTTCGTTTTGGATATTGAGCTGTTCCAGGTCTTCTCCATACTTTCTTCTTCCCATCATTCTAGTACAGGTTGATATTAGTTTCATCTGTCCAAAGAATGCTATTCCAGAACTGGGCTGGTTTCTTTAGATGTTTCTTGTTAAAGTATAATCTGACATTTCTATTTTTGAGGCTGAGGAATGGGTTGCACCTTGTGGTGAAGCCTCTGTATTTGCTGTCATAAAGTCTTTATGGTAGACTTAAATACAGATACACCTACGTACTGGATGGGGATGTTGTGAAGGGGTGTTTCTTCAACATGGAAAGGATTCTGTGATCCTCCACCACTGTTGTCTTCCATTGATGTCCAGGACTTTTTGAGTTCCTGAGCAGTCTTTTTTTCACCAGAATGTACCACTGTTGATATGGCCACTCCTAACATTTCCACAGATTTTTTTTCTACTTACATTGAGAGCTCTTTTGACCACATGTTGTGGGTTCACAGTAACAGCTTCCAAATGCAAATGGAACATCTAGACTCATCTGTAGATCTTTTAACCTGCTTAATTGATGATGGTTTAATGAGGGAATAGCCCGTGCAGTCCATTAAATATCTTTTGAGATAATTGTCTAATTACTTTGGTCCCATGAAAAAGAGACAGCCGCTTATTATAGAGCTGTAATTCCTAAACCATAAGTATGAGATTTTAAAAAAAAAAAAATTCTCTAAACAAAAAGAAGCTGTTATATAATATTTGTAATATAGAAAAAATGTATGCAGAAATAATTCTATTAATATTACTACTACTATTATCACTAATAATAATCAGTAGGATTAATAATAGCCTAACTATTATTACTGTTGTTATAAAATACTAGCTGATCAAAACAGTTTCTACTCTGTCCTTGAAGATTAAATTTAATTATTTCCCCCCACATAGTATTGTCTTATTAAATGACAAGAGTCAGTAGCATATCCAGTATCAAGTAACTTAAATTAGCTTTGTCTTAAACTTGCCATTGCTTGTGCATGAACTGTTAAATTATCTTATTCAAGTGTGTAATACGATTTCCACTGCAGTAACTTACTGCTTTTACAGACAATCAAATAGCTATCCATCCCCATGAATAAAGTCATTTCCTGCTCTACTTGCAGTTTAAGAAGAATGTGATTGTGGCTGCAACAATGCTCCCCTCTATAGCCTTTGTTTATGGGTGTAATGGATGTCCAGCTATTTAGTTAAAGGTCAGGATAAAAATTCTTGGATACCCATATTTTAGTAATATGGGCTCGATAATGTTTGTACAGTTTGTCATGACTATTCATGAACTAACACAGGACCTGCGGGACCTGTACAATATTTGGGTTAAACAATGCTCTTTAACTGTCACCAGATCTATTTCACCTATGTCTTAATTACAGAGGTGCTAGAAAGTTTATGAACCCTACAGAATTTTCTGTATTTCTGTTGAAATTTGACTTAAAACTACATCAGATTTTTATGTAAGACCTAAAATTAGATAGCAAGAATGAAATCATAATGAATCAAAAAATGAATAAAAAATATTACACTTGGTAATTTATATAAGAAAATGAACCAATATCACATATCCGTCAGAGGAAAAATTATATGGGGAGGCATTTGGAGTCTTACAAAAAGCCATTTTAGCTCCACTGGAGGGATTAACGCCACGTCAGGCAAAATTATGTGAGCCTTTTCTTTCAGAATGTGTTCTGACCACCTTATGCAATAATAACTGCATCTACACATTTCTGGTAACTGTTGATTAGTCCTGGACATCTGTTTGGAGGGATTTTAGCCAATCCCTCCATAAAAAACTGCTTGAGAACTGGTATGTTGGTGGGTTTCCTCCCATGATCTGCTTGCTTCAAATCCTTCCACAACATATCTATTAGATTAAGGTCATGACTTTGACATGGCCATTCCAACACTTTATTCTTCTTTAATCATTCTTTGGTAGAATGACCTGTGTACTTAGGGATGTTGGCTTTCTACATGATCCACATTCTCTTGAGATTCAGATTATGGGAAAATGTCCTGGCACTTTCCTTTAGAATTTGATAAAATAATTCAGAATTCATTGTACCATCAATAGTAAGCCATCCTGACTCAAATGCCACAAAACAAGATCAAATCATGATATAACCACCATATATTCATAGATGGCATGATATTTTTATGCTGGAATGCAATGTCTTCCTTTCTCAGAATATAATACTTCTCATTTAAACTAAAAATCTCTATCTTGGTGTCATACATTCTCAAAATGTTCCAATAGCCCAGATGATCTTTAGAAATCTGCAGACACGGAGCAATGTTCCTTTTGGAGACCAACAGCTTTCTTCTTGCAATTGTGCCATGCACACCATTGGGGTTCATTGATCTCCAGATGATGGACTCATGTACAATACATTAGCTAATGGTAAAAAGGCCTTTAATTGTTAGCCTTCTTAAGGCCTTCTTAATTGTTAGCTTGGGTTCATTTATGATATAGGGGACTATTATGAACCTTTTTCATCATTTGATATTTGTTGGTCAACCAGTCCTGGAGTAGGTAATAAAGGTCTTGAATTTTCTATATTTGTACACATTCTATCTGTGGAATTGTGGAGTCCAAAGTCTTTAGAGATGATTTTGTAACCTTTTCCAGCCTGATAAACATGAACAACTCTTCTTCTGAGGACCTCAGAACCTCCATTGTTTGTGCGATGATACACATCCACAAACATGTTTTATGAAGATAAGATTTTCATAGATCTCCATTCTTTGAATAAAACATGGGAGGAATATGTAAATCTGTCTCCCAAAATGTAAATAGAGAGACGGTGCCTCTGTTATGCTGCTCTCTATAGGAAGCACCCTGAACATCATGCCCAATTTTCCCAGAAGCCTTTACTGCATAATGTGGGATTTTTACCAAGTCAGTTTCTCAGCTACAGACAGCTGTTTCGGTCTGGTTGGACCTCATCAGTGCAGCATAGAGAGAACTGACTTGGTAGAAGTGAGAGGCTGAGAAACCAGACCCTTCCCCCATAGATTGTAAGCCCTTGCGGGCAGGGCCCTCTACCCCACTGTGCCAGTCGGTCACTGTTAGTATTATATCTACCTGTATATTTTGTGTATTGTATGTAAACCCCCAAATGTAAAGCACCATGGAATTAATGGTGCTATATAAATAAATAATAATAATAATAATAATAATTATGGGGATAATGTCACTCCTTAAGGAGAGACCACCTATTAGGTGTGTAGTAGAGATGAGCGAGTAGGTGTTCGGAGTAGTACTACGGTATTCGAAATACTCGTACTCGATCGAGTACTACTAGCTGTTTGAAGTTAAGATTCGATGCAGAACCATCGTTGATTGGCAGAATGCTATACATTGCCAATAAACACTGGTTCTTCTCCTACCTTTAGAAGGCTTCTCCCTGCGCAGCGTCCCCGTGTCCTGTTCCGGCTCTGCATTCATTCTGCTTAGGCATCGGGCCTGGGCAGAGCCGACTGTGCATGTCCGCGCGGGCACGGGCATGCGCAGTCGGCTCTGCCTAGGCCCGATGCCTAGCAGAGTGAATTCAAGGCCGGAAGAGGACGCGGGGACGCTGCACAGGGAGAAGAATCCAGCCCGACCCTCACTCATGGACTTGGTAAGTAGAATTTGATTGAATGTTGCCTACCCCTGAAACGAGCATTTCCCCCTATAGACTATAATGGGGTTCGAAACCTGTTCGAACAGTCGAACAGTGTGCGACTGTTCGAATTGGATTTCGAACCTCGAACATTTTAGTGTTCGCTCATCTCTAGTGTGTAGAGACTTATACAGCCATAGTCGCTCCACTTCTGTTACAGTGGAGCGACTATGGCTGTATAAGTCTCCACACACTTCATAGGTGGTCTCTCCTTAAGGAGTGACATTATTCTCATAATTTGAAAAAAAACAATCATCCTATTAAAATGCCTGACTCTAATGTCATCTATACATAATCTGCTAATCCTAAAGGTTTACCTACTTGTTCCACTCACAGATATTGGATCATTCTCTTCTATAAATAAATGACAAAGTTTAATTTTTGACTCATTTGTTTCATTTTGATCTTTATCTACTATTAGGACTTGTATAAAAATCTGATATAGTTTTAACCCTAGCTTTAACACTAAGACAGCCATAAAAGTCCACAATGAAGAACTCACCTAACATTTCTAGACTTCTGAATGACAAATCTGGCTAGTTTTATTGTAATTGCTACAGTATTGCTATGAAAGTTTTCTATTCAAGTGTCTATGAAATATTGTAATAACCATTACACCCCTTCCTGTTGTGAAAGTTAGAAAACCAAGAGGGAAGAAACATTGTTGATCTCATCTCATGATCATTACATTGTGTTAATGTAGTTTTTGACCGGCAAGTATCACTGTAATAACAACTGGGGTTAGTAGTGGTTATACTCAACAGTTGTAACCATGATGTTATTTCACTGGAAAAATATTGCAACATGTAGAGCTATTATTTCTTTTCAAAATGGCAGACACATCAGGAGAACTTGTAGGACCCCATTCTTCGTCAATAAGAGCCATCAGGTAATATTTTTTGCATTTGTCATGTAATGGATATGACTGGATGTTAAGATCTATCAGATCCTGTGACACAACTGAAAAACAAAAAAGAAAGTGCAAACATAATAAACAATGAATATACTATATATACAGTCCTATGAAAAAGTTTGGGCACCCCTATTAATCTTAATCATTTTTAGTTCTAAATATTTTGGTATTTGCAACAGCCATTTCAGTTTGATATATCTAATAACTGATGGACACAGTAATATTTCAGGATTGAAATGAGGTTTATTGTACTAACAGAAAATGTGCAATATGCATTAAACCAAAATTTGACCGGTGCAAAAGTATGGGCACCTCAACAGAAAAGTGACATTAATATTTAGTAGATCCTCCTTTTGCAAAGATAACAGCCTCTAGTCGCTTCCTGTAGCTTTTAATCAGTTCCTGGATCCTGGATAAAGGTATTTTGGACAAACAATTCAAGTTCAGTTAAGTTAGATGGTCGCCGAGCATGGACAGCCCGCTTCAAATCATCCCACAGATGTTCAATGATATTCAGGTCTGGGGACTGGGATGGCCATTCCAGAACATTGTAATTGTTCCTCTGCATGAATGCCTGAGGATTTGGAGCGGTGTTTTGGATCATTGTCTTACTGAAATATCCATCCCCGGCGTAACTTCAACTTCGTCACTGATTCTTGAACATTATTCTCAAGAATCTGCTGATACTGAGTGGAATCCATGCGACTCTCAACTTTAACAAGATTCCCGGTGCCGGCATTGGCCACACAGCCCCAAAGCATGATGGAACCTCCACCAAATTTTACAGTGGGTAGCATGTGTTTTTCTTGGAATGCTGTTTCTTTTTGGACGCCATGCATAACGCCTTTTTTTATAACCAAACAACTCAATTTTTGTTTCCAAAATGAAGCTGCCTTGTCCAAATGTGCTTTTTCATACCTCAGGCAACTCTATTTGTGGCGTACGTGCAGAAACGGCTTCTTTCTCATCACTCTCCCATACAGCTTCTATTTGTGCAAAGTGCGCTGTATAGTTGACCGATGCACAGTGACACCATCTGCAGCAAGATGATGCTGCAGCTCTTTGGAGGTGGTCTGTGGATTGTCCTTGACTGTTCTCACCATTCTTCTTCTCTGCCTTTCTGATATTTTTCTTGGCCTGCCACTTCTGGGCTTAACAAGAACTGTCCCTGTGGTCTTCCATTTCCTTACTATGTTCCTCACAGTGGAAACTGACAGGTTAAATCTCTGAGACGTTTTGTATCCTTCCCCTGAACAACTATGTTGAACAATCTTTGTTTTCAGATCATTTGAGAGCGGGCTGTCCATGTTCGGCGACCATCAAACTTAACTGAACTTGAATTGTTTTGTAGAAAGAAATGGTCCAAAATACCTTCATCCAGGATCCAGGAACTGATTAAAAGCTACAGGAAGCGACTAGAGGCTGTTATCTTTGCAAAAGGAGGATCTACTAAATATTAATGTCACTTTGCTGTTGAGGTGCCCATATTTTTGCACCGGTCAAATTTTGGTTTAATGCATATTGCGCATTTTCTGTTAGTACAATAAACCTCATTTCAATCCTGAAATATTACTGTGTCCATCAGTTATTAGATATATCAAACTGAAATGGCTGTTGCAAACACCAAAATATTTAGAACTAAAAATGATTAAGATTAATAGGGGTGCCCAAACTTTTTCATAGGACTGTAATATGGCTAGCTGTCAGTGAGCAAGGAAGCATCCATCAGGACCTCCTGGCATAGCTTGCTAAATCTACAGGCACCATCAGCAGACATCAGACCTCATATCACACCAGAGGTTTCCCCCAGGCCTCAATGATAACATCGGTGTGCATATTTCTCAGCTCCATCACACTTAGGCTGACTTTGTTATTTGCGGCCTACCTTCTCTTCGGTGCCTAGCTGTCTGGGAGGACAGCACTCCCCAACTCCCCTGAGGTAGCGATCCTGTCCTGTAGTGTGTCGGCCAGCTCCATCCTTACTTCAGTGGCAATCTCAGGTAGGCCTCAGCTGGATCCCTGGCCTAAAGTAGTTATATTTCTACAGAGCGTGGCTAACCAGCAAAGAAACTCTCAGTACCAGCCCAGCACCTTGTGTAAGCTTGTGGCCTGCTGTACCACACAGATCCACAGACCCTCTCATCCAAGCTCTGCTCCAACTCACATCCATCCATATATCCTCCTGCACCCATAAGAGATCTGCAAGCACCCTGTGTAAGCCTGCAGCCTGCTACATCAACCAGGATTATAGACCCTGCAACTCCAGACCTGCAGAATCACAGATCCATCCATCCATCCATCCTCCTGCACCCATAAGAGATCTGCAAACACCCTGTGTAAGCCTGCGGCCTGCTACATCAACCAGGATTATAGACCCTGCAACTCCAGACCTGCAGCATCATAGATCCATCCATAGATCCATCCATCCATCCATCCATCCATCCTGCACTCACAAGAAAACTGCAAGGTGAACAACTCTTCTATCTCAGATAACTCCTCCTGACAATTCGCTCACCTTGCCCCCTCATTACAACAGCTCCATACGTTTATATTATTGTCCCAGAGACCTCTGTGTGAGTGCTGAGCCCCTACTCCGTCATCAGGAGGGGCTCCTCACATTTACTGGCACTGAGGCCTGGGCAAGGACCTAGAACGGCTCAATAGATTTGACCCAGAACAAGGGCCTTTCGCTCTGGCACCATACCTTCACTCCTGCAGCGCTACTTGGTGGGCCCCGTTCCCCTTGGACCCTCTGGGGTTATCAATTACTACATCTTGTTTGCCTCCTCTACCGACCGGACTCTCACTCTACAACACTGATTTTACGGATTATACTTCTTCTGACATGCCCAGGAGAAAGCCCTCATCCTCCAGATCTCCCAGAAAGCTCTCTGAATTTTACTTTCACAATCTCAAGTGAAACAGCCGTCTTCTCATAAGAGTGCCTCCTGTTCCCCTGCAGAGGCTTTGCCGCCATCCCAAGAGTTGTTTCACCCAGAAATGGCTGACAATCGACCTTCTACTGCTCGTTGTCCATCAGCAGACGGGAGAAAGCAGGGTCCAAGTGTGTCCCCTCAAGGGTCACCGAATAGCAAAGGCCCGGCCCATAAAAAAAACAACCAGGCTATGATTCCTGCTTCTACCGAGTCCTCTCTCTTTAATCATTCTGAGCTTTCTGACTTTCCATCATCCTCAGACCCAGTCACTTGTGATACCCTAAAAGGGATGTTATTGCTTTTACAATCAGTGATCAGTAAAAGTGTGTCCTCCTCTCTGGGGAAATTACAGCAGCATATAGAGGCTGTCGGAGTACTTTTCTCTTAACGCCCCCCCCCCCCCCTCCACTGACCCGCACATCCTTTGGAAGGCCCATAAGGCGTACATGCGGGGGATTCTCATTCAGGCGTGCGCATGGGTCAAGAAAGAACGCTCTAGGGAAGTTGATGCGGTTCTTCGATCCCTGACCTCTTTGTCTGTGGCCAACAAACTTAACCCTAACCCTGTACTGTCTGCTGTGATTAGGAATCTTCAACTCAAGCTGCAGGGTTTGCTGGCGTATCAGCAGGATTTGGCCTTCAAAAGGTTCCAGTGCCAGGTGTATGTACATAGTAATAAGGCGAGCGCCTTCCTAGCCAGAAAAATTAAACAGGCCAGGCCTAAGTCTCGCATAGCCTTTTTACTTAACAGCCAAGGGGGTAAAATAGTTGATCCACGCCATATAGCCAATCAGTTCCATTCTTACTACCCTGTTTCCCCGAAAATAAGACAGTGTCTTATATTAAAGTCTTATTTTCGGGGGATGTCTTATGGAGCGGGGGACAATCGGCAGTCATGCCGGCGCTTCCTTAACGGAGTGCCGGCATGACTGCCGGTTGTAGGTGGTGCAACAGGTGGTGGGGGGGGAGGTATGCTAGTTACCTTCCCCATCTTCATAGCAGTGCTGGTGCTGCTGTTGGTCACGGTGGTGGAAATGGTTGGCGGGGCTTAGTAGAGATTAGCGAGGCTTCCGGCGGTTGTGCTGGTGAGCCTCACTTAGTGGGCATTGCAGCCGGCTGAACGCTATGCTCCGTGTGCACAGGAAAGCTGGCTGCCTCCTCTGCTGTGATACCACTGTTCCGGCTGCTGTGGGATGAGCTGGGAGAGTGGACTCCCCGCAGCATACGATGCTTTCCCAGCTCATCTTACAGCAGCAGTAACAGTGGTATCACAGCAGAGGCAGCAGCCGGCATACCTGTGCATCGTGCACAGTGTTCTGCCGGCTGCAGTGTTTTTGGGGATGTCTTATTTTCTTATTTATATTAGGCAATTTAACAAAACCTCCCCCCATGGCTTACTTTTGGGGGATGTCTTATTTTTGGGGAAACAGGGTATAGCTCTTTATACAACCTAAAGGATGATCCCGGAACGTACCAGCCCACTAGGGATGAGATTAATCAATTCCTGGATTCGGTGTGTCTCCCCCGCCTCACCCCCGCCCAATCCCGGTCTTTAGCCACCACATTTACTCTACTGGAGGTTCAAGAAGCCATCTCTGCGTTAAAGCCACTTAAATCCCCCGGCCCGGATGGCTTCTCCAGTGCATACTATAGGAAATTCATGGAGATTTTGCTACAGCCCTGTAATGACCTCACTCACCACATATACGTGAGGAATCTGGGTGAGATATAGTGACCTTCCAGGACTTTACCTATCACTTTCTCACAGACCTCACATTTAAAACATTATGTATTTTTGCTTATTCTTTTAAGCAAATTGAATTCACCTCTACAAACAATTAATACTATCCTTGTAGGAGATGTAAACTCCATCCAATCTAGGACATGCAATGAAGCTTGCTGGGATATTTTACTGTGCAGACCCTGAATGCATTTACACACATGGATTTAGGCATGACCCTACTGAAATGCAGAGACACCAATATCTCTGTTATATGGATTCCAAATGTGCTTGTGTGTATAAAACCTTAAACAGGTTGTTCTGGGCCTATTTTGTTAGGGTGCCCCATTGCTGGGAACACTAACAATTAACTCTAAAACCTTCTGAAAAACCTGGGTGCAAGGTTCAATTCTACACAACCAAAAGTCAAATTAAGAATGTCAGGGTGTCAGGTGAAGTCAATGGGCTGCCTGTGTAAACCTGTAAACTTGGCGTGATCAATGAGAGATGATCTGAGTAGTTGCACTCTGATTAATTGAAGAAAGTCATAATTTCCAATCGGTTGTAAGCAAATGGGTTTTCTAAACCACACAAACAACTTAAATATAGATTGTAGCCAGAGGCATAACTTTAATCTTCTGGACCCCAATGCAAAATCTGGAATGGGGCCCCTACCTACATTGTACCATTTAGAACAGTGGTGTATTTTCAATAGCTGAGTGACCTGTCAGGAATCTCAGTTTAGCTGATGTTTTAAGATTACCATGCTGACCTGTGAAGCTTCTGCAATGTTCAGGGTTCTCTTAGGCTTATCCAATTAGTAGCAGAGGAGGCATATACAAACCTTCTTCCTGTTCAGCCAGGTACCTACTATTTGGTTGTACTTATTGTGGCTTACATTTCCTGAAACCGGACTGGAGACGGAAACCGTCAGTAAGTTTTCAAACCCATTCATTTGAATGGGTTTGCAAAGTGTCTGCCCGTGAGCATCTTCTGCTCTCTCTCTGCGGTGAAACCGTTTTTTTTTCAATGGCTTTCAATGGCTTTTGTTGTGTTCTGTGGAATGACATCACACTGCAGCAAGTTATCAGTGTAATGTTAATCTAATGTACATCTGTATTACTAAATCTGCGGTTAATCTTAATAAATAAATCCTTTTTCAACAGATAACGAGATTTAAGTACATTTATATCATAATTTCCACTAGATGAGGATATTGATTCTAATGATCCTAAAGAGTATGGATGACGGCTATAACAAGCAGGAAAAAAGAGCACTTGGTTGAATTTCCATTTGCTTCAATTAGAGGTGCATTGTTGTCTCAAACCCCTTTAAGAAAAATGCTGTTCTGAGTCCTGATTTTGCTAAGAAGTCATTTTGACCAAAACTGGCAGGGTGCCATGCACCGAAAAATAAAACTGGAAACAAAGAAGGCACAAAGCATTACATGCTGAGTAAAACATGTTTTATTTAAACAAAATATGTCATTCTATAATCTTCTTTGAACCAAAAGCGGACACATTTCATTAGATTTTAAATATTTTATATATATTTTTTATTATTAATATTGAAGTCTGTGTGGGCTTCAAATCGAAAAGTATCTAGATGTAAAATGAGAAAAAGATACAATTCCCACATTTCTAGTGAAAATAGAAGCAATGCAGTACTATTAAATAATGTATGAGGGAAAATAATTTAAGAAGTTACATAGCTGTGGTGCTGCACAATGCTGTTAGGTCTAGGAACAATGACGCTTGATACAGATTAGCTAAATTGCATTTCATTTCCTTAATTTCATGATGCAAATAAGTAGAGGTGAAGAAATAAGCTAATAATGGAATAAGTACTTGGAGAAAGGGGATCTGTGCTTCAATTTAAGCAACTTACTAATATTCATACACAAAGACTGAATTAATGGCGAACTCTTCCCCAATATTAAATATAAAGATTCATGTTTTTAGACTATGCCCTCTAGGGCAAAACACCAAACTGAAGTGCCCAGACTCTAGCACAATAAATGTCACCCATGTTTGGAGCTGACCTGCAGTAGGAGACAATCGCTTGCTACTTGGAAATATTTCCTATAAATTAATTTACAAATGATAAATTAGACATTATTAATGGTATGTCCTACATGTACATGACAATAAAACTGGTTATAATTAGAGATGAGCGAACAGTAAAATGTTCGAGGTTCGATATTCATTTTGAGTAGCCCCTCAATATTCGACTACTCGAATCGAATATCGAACCCTATTATAATCTATGGGGGGGGGGGGGAATGCTCGTTTCAGGGGTAGGCAACGTTCGATCAAATTATACTTACCAAGTCCACGAGTGAGAATCGGGCTGGATCCTCCATGCAGTCTCCTCCGTGCAGCTTCCCCACGGCGTCTTCCAGCTCTTCATTCACTCTGCCAGGCATCAGGCCTGGGCATAACCGACTGCGCATGCCCGCACTACAAGCGGACATGCGCAGTCGGCTCTGCCCAGGCCCGATGCCTGGCAGAGTGAATGAAGAGCCGGAAGACTTCTAAAGGCAGGAGAAGAACCAACGTTGATTGGCCGACTGTATAGCATTCGGCCAATCAATGCTGGTTCTGCATCAAACTTTTACATTCGAACAGCGAGTGGTACTCGATCGAGTACGAGTATTTCATATACCATTGTATTCGATCGAATACCTACTCGATCGAGTACTACTCACTCATCTCTAGTTATAATCAAATTAAAAGTGGACGTGTTCTTCATAGCCATCACTGTGTATGTGTATGAAATAATAATGGAGGACATAAGCAGCCATTCTTGCACAAGTAGCAAAAAACAAGCTTCTACCAGCTCATCTTACAGTTGTGGGTGCTTGCTCTAGGGGTGCACAGGACAGTCATAGAACTAAAGGTCAAAGTCATAAGCGAATTAATACAGCCATCATTGATTCTTTCTACTTTCAATTATTGATACTATATTGTAAATGTATTGAGATACCAATGTACCAGTTGCCAAATAAACATTTGTCTTGTTATTGAACATTCAGTTCGTGATTATCATGATATGTAATTAAAATTGAATGACGGCCACACTACCCAAATTACGTAAGCAGAAGTGAATGTTCATTAGCTCAATAGAAACATTAATTTGGTGCTACATCTCTAATTTATTGTGAGCCATCTGTTAGCCGAATCAGGTTGTCTGGCTAATTTTCTCTGTTATCAGCAAATGGTAGCTGAATCTATTTTTGCACCTTATTATTCTGCTATATTTTTGCCATCGAAATGTCACAAATGCTGTAAATACCGTGAATAAAATGACCAACCCTTAAAATTGTAGTTAAGAATACAGGGAGGCCATCTTGATGAGTGATTCCCTTGAGTAGGATCGCATAGGCTAGTACACAAAATATATAATGAAATTTAAAATCTGGGAAAGCTTTATCAAAGAGGTGACCTTTTGTCGGTGTTTTACAGTACTTATATCTGTTTAAATTATGTGCCAGGAGAAACATATTAAAGGGATTAATTCACTCAAGAGGAAAGGTCATCTCCTATCCATATAAGTGTTTCATCAGTGGTGGTCCAACTAGTGACTTGACCACAGATCACAAGAATGGGGGCCTTTATCCCCCTGTGGAAATGAAGCATCTTCCACCGTAACTCAATTCACGCAGTGAACTTTCTCATGATCAGTGAGGGTCTCAGCAGCTGGAACCCAACTGATCAGACACATTATTGATCTTGGAACTATTTCTATTACACTTCCCCACTGCAGGCATTTTTGATTTTCATTTTTGGCTCCCCACCTTTCAAACCCCACAACTTTTTAATTTTTCCATTCGCAGAATTGTATGAGCAATTCATTTTTCTGAGAGACATTGTACTTCATAGTGGAACCATTTAATATGCAGTACAATGTACTAGTAAGCTGGAAAAAATTCAGAATGTGGTGGAATTGCAGAAAAACGTGTTTTTGTGCGACTTTTTTATGGGCTTTGTCTCTACAGATTTCACTGTGCAGCCAAAATGACATGTCAACCATATTACATGGGTCAGTATGATTACAGGGATAGCAAATTTATAGTTTTTTTTTTCCTTTTTAACACTTTTAAAAAAAAATCTAAATCTTTAAAAAAAATAAATTCCGCCACATTCTGACACCTGTAACTATATATTTCCACATATGGGTGTGCATAATGCGTCTTTCTTTGTGGGGACAGATGTACTTTTTAGATATAACATTTTGGGGACCAGCAATCTACCTGAAAATGGGAAAAAGGTGTCTCATTGAGTTAATAACCATGATTAGTGTGGGGAATGGGTTAAGACCGTTTTATTTTGAAGTAAATATTTATTGAGCTACAATTTAAAAAAAATAATCCTATTTCCACTTAGAGGGAATCTGTCACATTCAACATGCAGCCATAGTTTAGGCAGCATGTTATAGAGCAAGATGAGCTGAACAAATTGATATGTAGTACATACTTTGGGGGAAAATTATTTGTGGACCCATTGTGCTGCCAATCTGGATTAACTTTAGGCCACCTCTAAAGGCATTGTCAAAGAAGAATCCTCAGTATTAACTCTTTATCAACCATACAGGGATCTGGACTTTGCTGCGGTAGTCTTCCAGGTTGCTACCTCTTGAGGTGGTCCTGGTATTAGTAGCAGTTGCCCAGCAGGTCAGGGACTTTGGTGCAGTGCACTATGGAATCAGACAGAAAAATGTTTGACAAATGGGTACACTAATACTTAAACAGGCGCACATTCACAGAGGTAACCAGGCGATCTGCTGGGAAGGGTAGGGAAGAGATTTAAATGAATGAATGCCAAATTATACTTAAATGATTCTAACAAAAGTGCATATCAATCTATTCAGCTCCTCTTACTCGATGGATATATAAGACAATGAGGGAAATATATTATTTGTCTTTTTTACTTCTTTTCAGCTGCACGATCAATTTTCTTCTTCCTTCCTCATGATTTTCTAAGAGGCGTAAGGTGCATAATAAACTAGCACTAGTTCACCTCAAGGAGGTTTTTATCACACTGTTTTTTTTTTGTTTTGTTTTAATTTTAATACTGCCCATTTACTAGAGTTCCCCTTTTTCCACCTTTTACAAAAGACATGTTATAAATAAATTGTAACACTGTTACTACAATGTAGTTTTCCTGAAAAATATGCACATATGCTTCATAAATGCCAACCTCGCCCCCCCCCCCTTCCCTCCAATGTGATGGAACTCCCCTTAAATCATTTTGGAATTTTGTTTTACTATCCAAAAATAATCTAACTATAAATGTTCTATAAATCTGGATTGTTTCCACTAAAAATATGTACCACATATAATGACAGTTATAGCATCAGAGCCATCCCAATAGATGCTAATCATGTTGACCTCAACACTCTTAGAAGGTGACCCCAATAGAATAAAGTTCACTTGACCTATTTGATATAAATACAATGACCTTCCTGGAGCTCAGTAAACCTACTCACCCTAACTACAAAGATTTCATTCATAGACAAAGCATATGACTATCATATGGTGATGACAACATTGTAATTTGTCAAGCCATGAAGCATTGTCTTAGTGCATGTTTCTATATTTAAAGATCAAATCTGAAAACAGGGTTTGTGCTCTTAGTCTCGGAATTCCAGACGATGTGAACAAGTGACTTTTGTTAACCATTCAAATCGATTTCATTCAACTTTAAAAGCATTATCAACTAAAGTTAACTTAAGTCATAGCTCAGCGTGTTTCCTAATTTCATTAACTTCAAAGCCAAGATGAATGATGACAGTATCTATGAAGATTCTATTGTTTTATTAAATATTATGCCTTACTGTAACATCCAAGAAAATTGGGATGTTTAAACATATATTGATGCTTTCATTCAGGCCTGAGTTATAGGATTACATCAAATAATCGATATAGAGGAGTATCTAGCGGGAAGAGGGCAGCAATTCCTATAAGGATCTACAAGGACACAGATACAGTTGTAATCTTACTTGTAAGCTGCAAGACTCTCAAGGCCTGCAGCCTACAAAGTGCCCTGACCAGAATTAGTATGTCTGCGTTCAGTTAGGGTGACATCATTGCCACTTCCTCCACTGGGATGCAGATCTCTTGTGGCCATTGCACCTTGTAAACTGAAGGAAGAAAGAAGAGGTGCACTTTAGGGGGCATTATATCACAGTGGAAAAGATGTAAGGAAGGAGATAAGAGGCAATAACAGAATAAAAAGGCATAATTAATGTAAGGTTCATTGGGGCAATATTAATGCAAAAGATGAATGTGATCAAATAGCAATCACTAGGGGTTCGATGGCCTTAGATGACTAGTTTTACTGTGATTCTTATTTATGATAAATGTTGTGCACATGTTAGTTTATATGCCCCTTTCTAATGCATTGTAATATAATGGTCTCTTTTACGCTGCCCATGAACTGGAGGGCATTTGTACCCTTTTTGCGCCTTTTTTTTTTAAAAAAAAGGGGCAAGTGATAAATACGGTGTGAAAAGGATCTCCATTTAGGCCATACCCCCTCTTCTCACCAAAAAGCAAAAGTGGTGAGAGCAGCATTACAGCTTGAAAAAAAGGCGCAAATGCTTCATAAATGAACCTTAACGCAGAAAAAAACTCAAAAAGGTACAAAGTACAAAAACAGGCACAAGTAGCTTAATAAATGTGCCCCATAGTCATTAACAGGTTTTACAATGACTGTGTGCCAATTATTCACTATAATGCAATGCAAACAGAATTCAACAAACCGACATGGACATTTTTCATGGATGTTAAATCTATGCAAAACTGCAACGTCATGTGAATAAAGCCTAACTAAGGACAGCATGGTCACCATGCGGCATGGAAGAGAAACCTGCATGGAAGTGTGGACTTCTTCTTTCAAGGAAATTATTTTTGGCGTCTATTGCTGATGTGTGAAGATGCTACAGCTGACTGGTATTTCTTTCTATTACTGTGGACACGTGGGACTCTGTTACAGCTGGGGAACCTACCATCACCCACCTACCCCATGTGTTTATGGAAGCTTGGCAAGAGAGCAGCACCCTGTCTACCTGGATGGCTTCAGACTTCTTTGGGCAGTAGAACACAGTGATAAGAAGAAAGGAGGAGGGCTTGTGATCAAGGACATTTGGGGCATTTTTTGTGGTTAATGGACAATGATGCAAGATACCAAACTATCAGCTCTCAGATCTCACCACCTACCAAAGGAACTGCCACATGTTATCATTATAGCTGCATATGTCCCCACTTCTGCAAAAATGTTTTTCTGCCTGTTATATCTACATGCTGTGACCCCTCTCCTCGTGTCCTCCAACCACGGTCAGGCTGTATTATTAACATCACTCCGCACAGAGAACTAAATGATCCTGCAGTGTGTCTGTGTTTATTTCTTTTTTAGTTGCTATGATTCATAGGATTTCTCTATCTGCCATGAGCTTCTATGTGTTTTCTCTCTCGCTATATACTACTGTACCATCCATGAAACTGTATCACTGAAATTTCCCCATTGTGGGACTATTAAAGGATTATTTTATCTTAACAATATGTGTCTACAGCGAAATGTTTAAAATGTGACCATAAAGTAAAGAGAACATATGTGAAAAAGAAATAATCTAGCACATAGCTCTTAAGGTCACGGACAAAAATTAAGGCTACTTGTGTAAAGGGCATGTAATATGGATACGTTTCTTTTTTGAGTTTTAACGCAGCTTTCCAAACAAAGCAGAATATATGTTCCTCCTAAATGGAAATCAAACTAAATAGTATTTAGTGTCACGAATATGTTACTAAAAAAGATTGGAATTCTATTACCATGTAAGAGCATTTTTAATGTTCTCTAGGACCCAGGAAAGGAGATGTCTATGAATTCCTTGGAGGTTTTTTTCTTCAGGTTTTTTTCTTCCTAAATTAGGTAGAGCTATTCTCAATATGCAAATGCAAAAATGCTATTAAAAGGTTGAGCACACAAAAATAATTGTCTAATTTCGTTGTACCCTGTTAAGGTAGATGGTTAGCCACAGCCTTTTAGCAAAGAAAATGAAGGTGTTACACGGCAGTCTCAACAGTATGATCACAGGTCTTAACTGGCAATAAAATTATAGCAGCACGGTAGTTGTGATAAACGTTTTATACAGGGATTATAGTGTTGGGCTGCACTGTTTTTATAACTATGGCACTCAAAGGAGAAGTAAAACCACTGTCATAAATCGAGTCATGGTGTAATAGGAGTAAAACAAGGTCAAAATATTTCTTTCTAGAACTGGTTATTTCAATAAAGGCAACAGTCATGAATATTTTATATCTTTATAATATAGTATTATTTATACATGCATATTGCGTTATTTTACAAAATGAAGCAACACCTATAGTTGCAACAGGCCCAGGTAAGTGTATTTTGCTATAATTCAAATATTATTGACACATTTGGTTTTAGGAAAGCCATATCAGTCAGTATGCTATTTTAGGCTGGCGCCCCACAGAAAAAAACAGAGCAATTTACACAGTCACAGAGCAAATCCCATCCACACTTTACGTTAAAATAAGCGTTGCGGACATGAGCGATTTTCAAAACCGTTGCAGTTTTGGAAATTATATCTACAGAACACCGGCACTTTCCCTATAGGTATAATTGAAGCAGAAACCGCTACAGCGATAACATCTCAAAGTCTGTGGAGGAAGTCATCACACACAGCTTCTTTTTTTTTGTAGATTGTGAGCCCCACATAGCCACATAGGCTCACAATGTACATTTTTTTCCCCCTATTAGTATGTCTTTTTGGAATATGGGGAAAAATCAATGCAAACACAGGGAGAACATACAAACTCCTTGCAGATGTTTTTTTGCCCTTGGCTGTATTTGAACACCAGGACCCAGTGCTGCAAAGCTGCAGAGCTAACCACTGGGCCACCATGTGGCTCCTCATACACTCCTTCTTGTCCCTAAAACTTCCCTGACTCAAGACAATCAAATGCATCTTATTGCAACCTATGATGGTCTGGCTAATCAGGCACATGAAATTGTCTCTAGACATTAGAGGATACTCATGATGAACCCTGACATTAGATCTGTGATTGGACCAAAACCACAGATTACCTATCATGGTAGAAATATTCAAGGCCGTGTTGTTTGCAGTCATTTTGTTGAACCCTCTATAGGCCGTTGCTGGTTTCCTCCACAGACTTTGTGATGTTATCGCTGCAGCGGTTTTATTGCATGCTCATCTATGATGACTGGAAAAATGTTTTACATCTAATGTCACTGGGGTTACTTATGCCATACGTTCATTCACTAATTGTCGTTCAATAGGGGTGATTTATAAAGCCAGTTGCAATCGCAGGCTGGAGTACGTCAGTAACACAGTTCATGAACTCAGACGAGTGGGAGAACATTTGAGTGACATTTCTCACAATTATGACATTCCTATTGCCCGACATATAAGATTGTCACATCAGGGCAATGCATCATGCATCAAGTTTATGGGCATTGACCTCATCAAACCCCCTGTACGCAGAGGGGACTGGGATCGCTTGATCACGCAGGCTGAGACCAGGTGGATTTTCTGTCTAAACATCGTCTGTCCCCTTGGTCTCAATGAGCAATAAAGTTTTACTTCTTTCATCTAAATAGGCACAATTAGTTTTGACTCATTGATTCACTGTTAACATGCTCCATCCACTATATGTACTATTATATTGCCTGTTTAAATACTCCCTTGCACCGTTTTTGATATCAGTGTTTATTGGTGCAACCCTTTGTGGTTTGGTGTTCTCATATGGATTGTTCACTGTCCACTTTGTTGTAGATGGTGCAGTATAGGTTCATTCTGCACCCCATAGTCAGCCCAGATATTTCAGTTGATTATCTATATGGTGTGTACATCGGGGCTTGAACTATGATATTCACCTATCCTCACTCCGTTGTTCTATAGTGTCTACTGTGCAAACTTTCTATTTCTCGCACATGTGCAGTGCCACTTTCTTCTTAGACCGGGATCACTTACGCACGCACAGTTGTATTATACACGTGCGCTTACCGGCTATATACTTTAGCTTCTCACGCGGGTCGCACTCAGTCTGGGGTCTGTTCCATCCTGCTGAATCTGTCTGGCACTCGAGGATGTGTACAGTTCTTCTCCCTATACCTTGTTCATTCTATACTGGACATTTGGTATGGTTGTGAGTATGTGTGTTATAGATGGAAACTCATTTAACCCCTAGTTTCACTTTAACATTGAGGCACTTTTCTTAAGTGTTAGCGGTATCTGTATTGCTTTGCTAATCGATTGTGTGTTATTAACCGCTGATGAGTCAGGGTGTGTTTTGAATTTAACCACTTGGACGAAACATGCATGTCGGGTTGGCATGTTAGCTAGGCACTTTTCTACAGTTACACACATTATTGTTATTATCCTGAGTTGCGTTCTAGGGAGAAATTTCTAGGGTGCCCTATTACAGGGTTAGGTTCCAGTCAAGGCACTAGCTATTAGAGCAGTGACCCTGAATTAGACTTTGGGTGTATGTGAGTCCCTTTACCCTGCCTAGTTTATAGAGATATATTCAAGGATACGTTATCTCTTGGTTTGGTCTTCCCTGCCTGTTAGTGCACTTACTATTCCATACATGAACGCTTCCATTGACATTTGGGCCTGGTCTGCAGTACACGTGTCCTCTTCAATGTTTACTCACTTCATAGTTTACTCACTCACTTCATAGTGGTTTCATAAATAAACCACTTCAACTTGGGAAGTTGTGTGGTTTATTTCTTGGAGACTGCCGTGTCTTACATGTACTATTTTTTATTAGGGCTCGTTCACATCTGCGTCGTCGGTCCTTATTGCAGGTTTCCGTTTCCTGCATAAAACAGATGCAGGAGACGGAAGCCTGCAGGAGACTTTCTCACCCATTCATTTGAATGGGTGAGAAAGCTGTCCGCCCGTGCGCGGCAGTGAGCGTTTTGCGCTCTCCGCCGCGAAACCGGGTTTTATAATCCGGACACAGAGTCGGACATGCAGTACTCTGTGTCCGGATAAAAAAATCCGGTTTCGCGGCGGAGAGCCTAAAACGCTCACTGCCGCGCACGGCCGGACCCGGTCTGTGGTTTCCGTCTTCTGGCATGCAGAAGACGGAAACCACAGAACGGAGACCCCAGACGCAGGTGTGAACCCAGCGTTACTTGGATAGTACACGGGTCCTCGTCTTGACCCTATTTTTATGTGGGAGTTGCATATTTTAATAAATTTTTCTAGTTCATATGGTTTTATTTGCATGTATTAATAGTTATATTTTATTGAATATTGATTATTCCATTTGGATTTAATTTGTTCCTTCCTCCTCTACTATGCATTTCAGCTGTATAATAGTGCTCCTAAGTATGACTGCTACATCATTCTATGACAATTAGCTCTGAACCCCCTGTAGTTAAAGCAATAGAGAGTACCTACTGCTTCATACTACAGTGTATACAATTGTAGGATGTGTTCTTACTGTACAATGAGGATGAGTATCAAACATAAATCTGTAGTGTATATATAAGGTGTGGAGAAGGTTCAAGATTCTCATGTCTTCAATTTTTTTTTCATGTGTAGATTCAAGAGGCCTTTATAAGTGATCATTTTCAATGTGTTCAATGACCATGCAGAATTATCTGGCTTGGCCATGACTTCCACAGAATGCCCTCATATTGAGAAACCTCATCTTACGTTGGCAACAAAATAATTTCCCAGGTGGTAGATGCCATCTGATTGTCATTATGTTCTTCAACATTAATAGTTTATCACGCAGATGCTTGTGTTACTCTTTGACATACTTCTAGGCCAAAATGGTTCAGGATTGCATTTTCTATCCTATAGTTTTCTCACACATCTTCAGAAATATTATTTATGATATTTATTAAATTGCCACTCTGTAGGAGTATCTGAAATCTCTTAGGCTGGATTCACATGACTGCAATATTTCTGTATTATACCACTGGTATTACAGCCACAAATCCTGTCCCTGCAGCAAAAATGCTGAAGCAGAACATTGACATGTCCCTGCTTTCTGCCTTTGAATAGGAAGGGGCCTGATCAGTAGGAAGTCTCAAGATGCAGAATCTGTGGCAAGGTCAAGTAGGACGCTTATTGTTTCAGCATCCTGTTAAGATCTCTGCCTTTCATAGAATACAGTCTGAGGCAGAACCCGGTCGTAATCTGCCTCAAAATCAGTGGCAGGAGTTTGCTATGTGAATAGGCCCAACTTACTCCAACGCCCTATGATGCTGCTAATTTGATTCATTAGACCTAGGGTTGAGCGATCGTGTTCGGAAAAGATCGGATTCCGATCGGCGATCGAGAAAATTTCACGATCGTGATCGGAATTCCGAACACGATCTTTTTAGGTGAGATCGAGATCGGTACTATTTCCCACAATGCTTTGCTTATCCTTCACACTGAGTATACGCTCCGCTCATTCTGAGTGGAGTGTATACTCAGTGTGAAGGCTCCGCTGCGGTTCCATAGGAATGAATGGAAGCAGGCGGAACACAGCCTTAACCCCCTGTGTGCCGGCTGCCTCCATTCATTCTAATGGGAGACTAAACTAACATCTCTAGTAGCTACTTACCTCCATAGATGGCTGCTCCGGTGCCTGGTGTTCTCCTTCTTTGCCTCTCTGCCGCTCCACGCTGCTCTTCTCGCCTCGCTGCCGCCACCTCCCAAGTTAGTGTTTAAAGAGCTAGGAAGGCGGGGCTTGTGGCTTAGGAGAGTGTGGGTGGGTACAGGGCGGGGAGACATGACGTCTCCCCTCCCAGTACCCGCCCACACTCTCCTAACCCCCCCACACTCTCCTAATCTGGGAGTCAGGGGGCAGCGAGGCGAAAAGAGCAGCGTGGAGCGGCAGCAAGGCGAAGAAGAACACCGGGCACCGGAGCAGACATCTCTGCAGGTAAGTGGACACCAGGGGGTCTAAGTAGCCAGAGGATTAAAAAAAAAAATCCTCTGGCTACTTTAGTGATTCACTACAGCGTGGATTCTAACAATTAAAGCGTTCAATTGTTAGATTCCATGCTGTATAGTGAATAGGATTGCTTTTAAAATCTGATCTCCAATTAATAAAAAAAATCACATTGACTTGCATTGGGATCGGATTTGGGATCGAGATCGGGTTCGAATGAAAAATGATCGGAAATCGGATTTCAAAATCGATCCTGAAAAGTCAAGATCGGCTCAAGCTTAATGTACACTTTTAATTTGATTATAACCAGTTTTATTGTCATGTACATGTAGGACATACCATTAATAATCATTAATACCAATAATTATCATTTGTAAATTAATCTATAGGAAATATTTCCAAGTAGCAAGCGATTGTCTCCTACTGCAGGTCAGCTTAGAAAAACCTAATAAGAAAAATCCCTCATAGAGATATAAATATGTGAATGCATAAAAACAAAAGGTACTAGTGCATCTCAATAAATTAGAATATCATCAAAAATTATGGACTTTTGCTCAGTGGTCAAAGGTGTTTTCAGATTAAACTAAATTTTGCATTTCATTTGGAGGGTTCCAGAGTCTGGAACCAGTGGAGAGGCTGTAGACAATCCAAGCTGCTTGAGGTTTAGTGTGAAGTTTCCACAATCAGTGATGGTTTGGGAAGCCATGTCATCTGCTGGTATTGGTCCACTGTGTTTTATCAAGACCAAAGTAAGCACAGCCGTCTACTCGGAAATTCTAAAGAACTTCATGCTTCCCTATGCTGACAAGCTTTTGGAGATGGAATTTTTTATTTTCCAATAGGACTTGGCACCTGTCCACACTGCCAAAGGTACCAATACCTGGTTTAATAACCACAGTATCACGGTGCTTGATTGGCCAGCAAACTCGCCTGACCTTAACTCCATAGAGAATTTATGGAGTATTGTTAAGAGGAAGAGATACACCAGACCAAACAATGCAGACGAGCTGAAGGCTGCTATCATAAAACCTTGGCTTCCATAACACCTCTGCACTGCCACAGGCTGATCCCTCCATTCCACATTGCCACATTGGTGCAGTCATTCATTCAAAAGGAATCCGACCAAGTATTGAGGGCATTTACTGAATAGACTTTTCATTTGGACCACATTTCTGTGTTAAATAACTTTTTTTTACAGTTAGTCTTATATAATATTCTAATATTCTGAGATAATAACTTTTGGGTTTTCCTTGGTTGTAAGCCATAATCCTCAACATTAAAAGAAATAAACACTTGGAAAAGTTCACTCTGTTTGTAATGACTCAATATAATATATGGGTTTCACTTTTTCAAATTTAATACTAACAAAAAGAACTTTTTGATGATATTCTAATTTATTGAGACGCACCAGTATGTGTGTGTGTGTGTGTGTGTGTGTGTATTTGCAACTTTGTTTCTATTATGCCATAGTTTTAGTAGTAGTTTTATTAAATATTAGTTTTATTCAGCTTCAAAAAGAGATCCACATGAGATTGTTTGTAAGATCCTCTATGACCAAAGTGTTCGATACCAGTAGGGGATGCCAGTTAAAGGGGCTGGCTACTTTCAGACCAATATTAAGAGATAAATGTTATTGTTTGTACAATAAAAAGATATGCAATTTTCCAATATACTTTCTGTATCAATTCCTCACAATTTTCTAGATCTCAGCTTGCTGTCATTCATTCTGTTACTTCTAGTGAATAAAAGTCTTACCATGGTCATGTGATGTACAGTCCATGGTCATGTGATGAGCGCACAGGTGAACAGATGATTACCAGGCAGATGTCTGATTACTGAGCTATTACTATAACAAGCGGCACCTGTGTGTTCATCACATGACCATGGACCGTACATCACATGACCATGGTCAGAGGAATTGATACAGAAAATATATTGGAAAATTGTCCAACTTTTTATTATACAAACCATAACATTTGTCTCTCAATGTTGGTCTGAAAGTGGCCAATCCCTTTAATACCCAAAGTCTACTGATAAAATGAGGCTATTTTTGGAGTGTAGAGAGAAGTCTGTCCATTGTCAGTTTGCAACTGTTATTAAATATATGACACAAAGAGACAGCTGAATGTCTAGGACAGATCGCAGGTGTATGGGAAGGTGTCCTGGTAACAAAACCATCCCAACTTGTCCATACACCACAGGTACTTGTGACAGGCAGTCTCTACTATAGTTTCCTAAATAGTCCCTGGCAGCAACCAAAGATAAGCTATAATGGACTTACCTATCACTTTAGCCCCACCTCAAAAGGACTGAGCCACTCTCTGTTGTAACTGAAGGCTCATTATAGGGCCACAGTGCCATATAGAGAAATATGGTGGTATAAACTAAGCTGGTAACTATCCCTCACTAGGATGATCAGAGTTTCACTTCACCTCTAGGGTTAAAAGAGAGTACTCTGCTTGCTGAGAGTCCTAGGTTGCGACCTGTAGACCAACAACTATTTGCCCTCAGAGGATCGGCTCAAGTATACAAAAGCTGCTAGCAAGCTAAAGAGAAGCTGTGAATTAGAGGATACTTTTTTGTTATTTTAATGTCTAATTTTATACTCGAGTATAAGCTGACCCGAATATAAGCCGAGGCCCCTAATTTTGCCACAAAAAAACTGGGAAAACTTATTGATTCGAGTATAAGCCTAGGGAGGAAAAGCAGCAGCTACTGGAAATTTTCAAAAATTAAAATGGTTGGAGTTTTTGGGTGCAGTAGTTGCTGGATGATGGGGAAGGGGAGAGGGTGTTTTGGTTGTCTGTATTGCCGTCTATGGGACTTGCAATCAAATGACTGCAGGTTCAAGCCCCCCGGGGGGGAATAAAATAGTAAAAAAAAAATAAAAAAAAAAAGCTTTAAAAATATATAATAAAAAAATGAAATAAGTAAAAGTTCTAAATCACCTTCTTTCCTTAGAATGTATATAACAGTAGAAAATCATATGTCAAACACATCACATTAGGTATCCCTGTGTCCAAAAGTGCCTGGTCTACTAATAGTTTTCCTGTACGGTGAACGTCAATATCACAATTGCTAAACCGCCGGGGTTTTTTTCAATGAAAGGTGATCTAAGCAATAGATATTCCCCAAAATGGTATAACTAAAAAGTACATCTGGCCATCAAGAAAAAAAACCACTCTATGCGTCCCTGTACAGCTGCAGGGTCACCTGTCAATGTGGCCTTGCAGCTGTTGCAAAACTACAACTCCCATATATTAAATATTTTACCATTTTTTGCTTCAAAATTTTTTTGCCCTATTTTCCTCCTCTAAAACCTAGGTGCGTCTTATAGTCCAGTGCCTCTTATAGTCTGAAAAATACGGTACTTTATTTTTTAATTATATTTTGTTAAAGCTTCTTTTTTTTCACTATTTTATGGTAGATTCTATACATTACTATTGTGGCTGGTCATAGACCCCCCTCCCAAAAAAAAAATGTTTTTGTTTTTTTTTCTTGACTCGAGTATAAGCCGAGGGGGGCTTTTTCAGCACAAAAACTGTGCTGAAAAATTGGGCTTATACTCAAGTATATATGGTAAATACTTTCCATTCCTAATCTCTTGATAAATAAACTGGAAATCACCTACTTGTATAATTCTGTTAGTTACTTTGGGATGTCTTTGCTGACATTCTGCTCTGTCACTTGTTAAAATTTTCTTTCACAGTTCAATAAATTTAATTGTGTAGAATGAATGAACTAATTTTACAAGCCACAAATGAACTTTCCTAGATAAAACATAAAGAGTTTAGCACGCTCACGTTTTCTAAAATCATTCTCTCGCCCTAACCTTTTCTCTTGCAAGAAATATTATACAGCTGGAATTATTTAATTTTACAGCTGAATATCAATTAACTCACCTTCGGGTGAACTGACATAATGTCACATTTTATTGACGGCAGTCACATGCTGGAGTTATTTTACTGAGCTGATTTCATAGACTTATGTGATACTTATGTACACAGATCAGTGTATATCATGTGTTGTGCCATTTAGAGTACTACTCACCATTTCTAATCATTAGCCCTACAGATCCATGGTTTAGGGTGGGATTGAGTCAAGGTTATGGTAGGTAATGTAAGTTCATAGTAATTTCTCTCAAATGGGACTTGTTCTCCAAATTGTTAAGAATTCTGCAATTCTGTTATTCCTCCTAGAGATGTATTAACAACTGGGTGTTACTGTTCCCCTTGTCAATATGATGTGTCCTTACAGAGTCTGACATTGAGTATATAAAGATCTGCCCATTTCAGAAAGGTTATTGTTAAAGGTAGTTGCCAATTTATTATTTTCATTCAATGAATACAATATTAGTGTAATACCAGCAGCACAAAACAGAGTTCTAATAACAGTTGCTCCAATATAATCCTTTCATGAGGATTGCTATACTCTAAAATAGTGGGCAGTCTCCTGATATTAACAACTCTATGGAGTATGAGGTCTGTCGTACCACACAAGACCCCCATATGTAAACGTCTGTTACTAATATAATATAACTCCTCCACCTCTTACTTATAGGCAAGTGAAGAAAACCTTATAAAACAGTAGTTTACATCCTAACATGGGGCCAGACAATCTGACCAAATGGGGTAAATATTTTGCTAACAAAGAATGATTTCTTTAACCGGTTAAGGACCGCCGTACGTAAATTTACAGCCTGCGGTCCAGGTACCTAAAGACCGGACTATTGTCAAAATACGTCCTGTCTTTAGGTACCTTTTTCGCGGGGGGATGGGTGCGGGGAGGACGGGGGTTAGGTGTTACTAACACCTAACCCCTTCCTCAATAACGGCCAGTCGGAACTGAGTCCGACTGGACGTTTTAACCCTTTCGATCGCGCCGTGAAACATCACGGCGCGATCGAAAGGCATCCGCCGACAATTGAATCTGATCGGCACCCCCCGCGGCGAGATCGGAGGGTGCCGATAGCAGTAAAAGGTAGTCTGGGGTCTGGCCAGTGACCCCAGACTGCCCGGAGCCCCCACATACCTGGTGATCCTGCCAGGACCTTCTGATGTCAGGCTGTGCGTCTACACAGCCTGACATCCTGCTACGGAATGCCATGTGGGACACCTGCAGGCTGTGTCTCACATGGCATTCTATATCAGCAAAGTATTGCTGATTGAAGTGTCCTAAATGGACACATGAAAAAGTAAAAAAAAATGAAAAAAAAAATTAAATGAAGTGTATGAAAAAAATTAATAAAGTTATAAAGCCCAAAAATCCCTTTTTCTCTATAGAAAATGAATTATATAAAAAAAGAACTAAAAAGTAATAAAAACAATGCATATTTGGCATTGTCGCGTCCGTAACAATCTGTACAATAAAACTGAAATAATATTTAATGTACACGGCGAACGCCGGAAAAAAAAACGGAAAAAACTCGCCGGAAGTAATGATTTTTCGCCATCTCACCATACAAAATATGCTATAAAAAGTGATCAAAAAGTCATATGCATCCGACAACAGTACCAATAAAAAGCGCAGGTTGTCCCGCAAAAAATAAGCCCTCAACCAACACTGTCAACCGAAAAATAAAAATGTTACGCGATGCAAAAAACATTGATTTATGTCCCCAAATGTGTTTTTCCTCTGCAGAACTAGTAACACATAAAAAAATACTATAAATGAGGTATCGCCGTAACCGTACCGACCCGCAGAATAAAGGGAACATGTTACTTATACTGTACGCTGCATGGTGTAAAATTAAAAAAGTAAAACTCAATGCCAGGATTGATTTTTTTTTTCTAAATCCAGCAAAAAAGGGTTAATAAAATGTATTCAATAAGATGTAGACACCCAAAAACGGTGTCATTAGAAAATGCATCTTATCCCGCAAACAACAAGCCCTTATATGGCTGCGTCACCAGAAAAATAAAGAAAATATAGCATCTCACAATGTGAAGACAAAAGTCCGCAAAAATCGCCAAATTATTTGAACACAACTGGCTGCGTCAGGAAGGGAATATATAAGCTGTGCGAGCGAATATCAGCAGACACCCCAGATTTACACCTTATGAGGGAAAAGACACCAGAAGTGACCCCTAAAGTGACCCCCAGAGTGACTCCCCCAATCATAGGAGCTACGGGGACATAGTAGGGAATTTGGTGTCTGCAATTTCCTCCGCTCAGCTTATATATTCTCTTTTCGCCATCCGCTGTGCACTCACGTCCGGATACTAATACTCACTACACCCCCTGATAAATTCTTTGAGGGGTGCAGTTTTCAAAATGGGGTCACTCCTTTGGGGAATCCACTTTTCTGGTACCTTACAGGCTCTACAAACATGACATGGCGCCCAGATACCAAACATCTGAATCTGTACTCCAAAAGCCTCATAGCGCTCCTTCCCTTCTGCGCCCTGCTGTGCGCCCAAACTGCAGTTTATGCCACATGTATGACACATGTATGACACTGGTGTACCCGGGATAACGGACGTAATGTCATATGTGGGTATAAACTGATATTAGGGCACAGCCGGACACAGAAGGGAAGAAGGGTCATTTGGTTTTTGGAGCACAGACTGTTTGGTTTTTGGATGCCATGACACTTTTGCAGAGCTGAAGCGCCAGTAAAGTGGAATTCCCAGATATGTGACCTTATTTTGGAAACTACACCCCTGAAGGATTTCTCCAGGGGTACAGAGAGCATTTTTAACCCCCAAGTGTTGCTATAACTTATTATTCATAAATGAATACGCAGCTGATTGTGAGAGGTGAAAATGACCATTTTTCCAGGAATCCGTCATTTCAGTGCGTAATATGTTGTGCCCGACTTGTATCAGAGATGAACGCTCTAAAAGCTGTTGTGCCCAGGATACCCGCTAAACAGTTTTTGGAGTGTCTCTGCTGACATAAGTCGGGCACAACATGTTGCACACTGAAATGGCAAATCTGTAAAATTTTCATTTTTAACTTCTCTATCAGTTGCGATTTCATTTCTGGAAACTAAATAAATGCAACACTCAAGGGTTAAAAATTCTCGCTACACCACTTGATAAATCCCATCAGTGGGCTAGTGTCCAAAATAGGGTGACATATCTGCGGATTCCACTTTATTGGCAATTCAGGGGCTTTGCAAAAGCGGCATGACGTCCAAAAACCAAACTGTGCTCCAAAAACCAAAATAGTGCTCCTTCCCTTCTGTGCCCAGCTGTGCTCAAACAGCCATTTCTACCCACATATGGTATTAAGTACATTATCCGGGGTACACCAGTGTCATACATGTGGGCATACACCGCCATTTGGGTACACAACAGGGTGCAGATGTGAAGGAGCAATATGTGCTTTTGGAGTGCAGATTTAGATTCTTTGTTTTTGGACACCATGTCACATTTGCAGAGACCCTAAAATTGCCCCTACAAAATGGGGTCACTTCTTGGTGAATTCCAGTTTACTGGCACCTCCAGGGCTCTGCAAAAACAACATGGTGCCCAGAAAGTCCCTCTAACTCTGTACCCCAAAAGCTAAAACGCACAGTGGTCCTTCCCTTCTGAGCCCTGCTGTGTGCCCAAGCAGCAGTTTACACCCACATATATAATTTTTTGACCTCCGGGATGGCCCACTTAATAGTTTTAGGAGTGCAGGTCTCTGACAACACAAAGTGGGTGCAAAGTATTGGGCACCAAAATGGCATATTTTTAAAAATTTCAATTTTCATTTTGTACATTAATTTTTGGGAAGCATTTTAGGCTCAAAATGATAATACCCCTTGATACATTCCTTGACAGGTGTAGTTTCTAAAATGGGGTCACTTTTGAGGGGTTTCCATTGTATTGATACTTTAGGGGCTCTGCAAATGCGACATGGCCCCTGAAAACTATTCCAGCAACATATGCCCTCCAAAATCCAAATAGCGCTCTTTCCATTCTGAGCCCCACCATGTACCCATACAGCAGATTTTGGCCACATATGGGGTATTGCCGTGTTCAGAAGAAATTGTGTAAGAAACTGTGGGGGCTTTTAATTCTTAAACTATTTGCAAAATTAAAACTATGGCGCTAAATGGACGATTTATTGGGAAAAAAAGTAATTTTTCATTTTCACATCCCAATGTTAATAAAATCTGTGAAACACCTGTGAGGCCAAAATACTCACTCTACCCCTAGATAAATTCTATGAGGGGTGTAGTTTCCAAAATGGGGTCACTTATAGGGGGTTTCCACTGTATTGGTACTTTAGGGGCTCTGCAAATGCGACATGGGACCTGAAAAATATTCCAGCAAAATCTGCCCTTCAAAAGCCAAATAGCGATCTTTCCATTCTGAGCCCCGCCATGTTCCCATACAGCAGATTATGACCACATATGGGGCATTTCTGTGTTCAGGAGAAATTGTGTAATGAACTTTAGGGAGCTTTTTCTCCTTTATCCTCTTGTGAAAATTAAAAATTTGGGGCTAAATTGACAGTTTGTTGGAAAAAAAGTAATTTTTCATTTTCATGGCCCAATGTTAATAAAATCTGTGAAACAGCTGTAGGGTCAAAATGCTCACTCTACCCTTTAATATGTTCTGTGGGGGGTGTAGTTTCCCAAATGGGGTCACTTTTAGGGGGTTTCCACTGTATTGGTACTCTAGGGGCTCTGCTAATGCGACATGGCACCTAAAAATAATTCCAGCAAAATCTGCCATCCAAAAGCAAAATAGCGCTCCTTCCATTCTGAGCCCCGCCATGTTACCATACAGCAGATTATAGCCACATATGGGGTATTGCCGTGTTCAGGAGAAATTGTTTAACAAACTGTGGGGGGCTTTTACTCCTTTAACCCCTTGTGAAAATGAAAACTTTGGAGATAAAGTGACATTTTAGTAATTTTTCATTTACACATCCCAATGTTAGTAAAATCTGTGAAACAACTGTAGGGTCTAAATGCTGACTATACCACTTGATTAATTCTGTGAGGGGTCTGGATTCTAAAATGGGGTCACTTTTGGGGGGTTTCCATCGTTTTGGTACTCTAGGGTCTCTGCAAATAAGGCATGGCGCTGAAAATTATTCCAGCAAAATCTGCTGTTCAAACACCCAGTGTCGCTCCTTCCCTTCCATGCACTGCCGTGTGCCCAAAAATCAGTTTACACCCACATGTGGGGTATTTCTGTGCACGGGAGAAATTGCACAATAAACTGTCAGATGCATTTTCTCCTTTAACCCTTTGTGAATGTGTTAATTTTAGGTCTAAATGAATGTATTAGTGAAAAAAAATGAAATGTCTAAATTTCACTTCCATATTATTTTTATTCTTATGAAATGCTTAAAGGGTTAACAAACATCCCAAATGCTGTTTTGAATAATTTGAGGGGTGCAGTTTTGAAAATGGGGTAATTTATGGGGGTTTCTATTATACAGGCCTTTATAATTACTTTCAGAACTGAAGTGGTCCCTAAAAAATTGGTTTGGAGAATTTTCTTGTAAATCTGGAAAATCGCTGTTACACTTGTAAGCCTTGTGACGTCCAAAATAAATTAAAAGACAATCAAAATATGATGCCAATATAAAGCAGAGATATGGGAGATAATATTTATTCATGTATTTGGATGGTATGACTGCCTGAAAAGTAGAGAATTTCACATTTTGAAAATTGCAATTTTTTTCAAATTTCCATCAAATTTCCTAGTTTTTTTTATAAATAAATGCAAAAATATTGATTAGTGTTTACCACTAACATGAAGTATAATGTGTTACGAAAAAAACAATCTCAAAATCACTTGTGTAAGTTAAAGCGTCTCAAAGTTATTGCCATTTAAAGTGACACATGTCAGTTTTGAAAAAAGAGGCCTGGTCTTTAACATACTTTTGGGCCTGGTCTCTCCTACAATGCTGCTGCATTCCTAGTACTAGTCCCCACCATCAGGGCCCCAAGAATTGCAGCTTTAACTGCATACTAACCTAATCTTTATTGCAAATGCTTACAATTTGTTTCCTGATGAGCTCCCCCAATTATATACTGGGGAGAAACACATAGAGGTTTTGAGAGATGTGAAATAGGGTACTGGCCCTTTTGGATCGAAGCTGAACCACGACACTTTTTCCTTAGGGCATTGTTGGAGAGAATTTAAAGAAAACTCTTCTGTGAGCCATTTCACATGCCATAGTCAAAAACTCTTTCATTCTCTCGTTCCAAACATGAAAACATTTTTATCAGATGCTAGTATTTATCAGATGCTTCACTGGTATGAGATGCAGAAATTTACTAAGAAGTGCATGAAAAAGGATATTTACCGTATTTTTCGGACTGTAAGACGCACTGGACTATAAGACGCACCTAGGTTTTAGAGGAGGAAAATAGGGAAAAAAAATTTTGAAGCAAAAAATGGTAAAATATTTAATATATGGGAGTTGTAGTTTTGCAACAGCTGCAAGGCCACATTGACAGGTGACCCTGCAGCTGTACGGGGACGCATAGAGTGTTTTTTTTTTTGCGGGGCCAGAAGTACTTTTTAGTTATACCATTTTGGGGAATATCTATTGCTTAGATCACCTTGTATTGAAAAAAACCCCGGTGGTTTATGATATATGATTTTCTACTTTTATATATATATTCTAGGGACAGGAGGTGATTTAGAACTTTTATTTATTTTATATTTTTATTAAATATTTTTAAAGCTTTTTTTTTTTTTTACTATTTTATTCCCCCCCGGGGGCTTGAGCCTGCGGTCACTTGATTGCAAGTCCCATAGACGGCAATACAACTGTATTGCCGTCTATGGGACATTCTGTCTATTAGTATTACGGCTGGTCATAGAGACCAGCCGCAATACTAATATAGCAGTGACAGGCCTGGGAGCCTCATTAGGCTCCTGGCTGTCACCCGAGCAGGTCGGCTCCTGCGATATCGCCGCGCAGGAGCCGGCCTGCAACTTTACAGGTACGGGGCCGTTGGGGACCGTCCCCGGGGGAGAAGGGGCCACCGATACTGACCCGGCATCCGCTGTACTAGAGAGGCGGATGCCGGCATGGGATAGACGCCGGGGCCTGAGACATCGCTGCGCTCCTCTGCCCTGCATGAAGCCAGCGGCAGGGGGACGGAGGAGCGGAATAGCATCGCCCCTGCCGCTGCTGGCTTCATGCATGGCAGAGGAACGCAGCGATGTCTCAGGCCCCGGCACCTGTGCCGACGTCTATCCCTTGCCGGCATTCGCCTCTCTATTACGGCGGGTGCCAGGCGCTACATTCAGACTATAAGACGCACCCTTCTTTCCCCCCCAAATTTTGGTGAAAAAAAGTGCGTCTTATAGTCCGAAAAATACGGTACATGAAAAATTGTGACTACAACAGAAAACTGGAATATAATCCTTCATAAATTCCCCATAGTAATAATATGAGTATAGCGGTACATACATAGTAACAAACCTTTGTTGTTTTTAGTAGGATATTATTGTCTGAGACTATTTGTAACATCTCTGTCTGTTCAGGTCACTTTGCCAACCTCGGCTCACATGCGGTGGTGTAGGAGGCGTGTGCAGTTTAGTTCCTTCCTTCAGTTCCTTTAGTTTTTGGTTGCACTGTGTGAACACGGCTCTAGTTCTTTAATTGAATTTGCACCACTCCCGTCTTCTGCCCTTGTCTGCCTCTGTCCATGAAGTAGTTAAATTTGGTCTTGCCCTGTCATTGACAGCATGTCTTCCTGTCAGGTCCAGAGCAGGTTCATCCTGCCCTATTTAGTCTCGGCTCACATTCACACTAGTGCCTGTTATTGCCTCATGCTTGCTGGCTTTCTCTTGCTGTTATTTTACTTGTATTCTTTATCCTGACCTTGGCCTTTCCTATTGACTATTCTTTTGGACTTCAATTTGGCACTGCATTGCTCCACTGTTACCGAACCCTAGCTAGCTGACCTCCCTTTGTTGTTGTTTGTCTTGTCTACGTTTTGTGTGTCACATATATAGGAAGGGATTGTCTCCAAATTGCCGCCTATTGCATAGGATAGGGCCTGGCAAGAGGAAGGGACAGTGGGGGGCTTCAGCTTAGGGCTCACTGTCTCTTGTACCCCTTCCTCCAGGGTTCTCCAGCAGCTACTGGGGAATTGTCATCTCAGCAATTCCCTAACACTATTTCTGATCTCCTGGAGCCACCTGTGATCTTACGTTTGTTTTCCAAAATTGTCTACATTTTTCATTAAAAGTAAACCTTCAGACAAAAATGATCCCAAATTTTCATGCATACCAATTGGGTTAAATATTATCATGTAAATGTTTACTATACAGACTTCTTAAGCCTTCTATTTCAGAAGGAAGTGTTTGTCATATTGAAGTTCATGTGAAAGGGGTTGCTTAGTCTCCATTCCTCTAGCACTTCCCTGCAAACTCCTGTCATCTTGTCTCCTCTGTTCTTGATGGCCAATGGGTTGAAAGTTTTTGATTGTTTTCGGCCTGATACACATTGCGTTCAGTATTCCGTTCGGAGTGTGCTTGGGGACCTCCAAATGCAATTCTGAAAACAGATGTGAACCAAGCCTTATCCTAGTGTCAATGAGGTGCCAGACTGTAGTATCACTGTATGAAAGGTCCTGGAAGGGCTGCAGAACATCCAGAGACATTATCTTACATATAATTGTTAGTTATCACTTTACTGTTTTACAGAACATACATTGGGGGATTTTCTTAAGACTGAAGATGCACTAAGAGGTTTATATTAGTTTTTGCACATGTAGCTGAGCCTGAACTCAAGTCTACGCCAATCAGGAACAGGTATACATTTCTGGTTTAAGTTACGCCAGTTTTCTGACCTGAGTTATAGTAAGTCTAACAGATCGGGTGGTCCTGTTCCTGTCTGCCTAAATTATTGCCTACTAAAAAAGAGACAAGTGGGTTGAAGGTTCTGAGCTGCACCCTAAGGTGCCAAAAACTTGCCAAACTGAGAAACATGTTTAGCCATTTTCCAGGTGCAACCCAGTAAGTAAATCTGGGTCATTGACTGATATTCATGTCATGTTATATCATGTTTTAAAGTGCTGCAGAATTTAACTCTTTGCTATTGGTTAGTATATGCCTAAATAGCAAACACTAACCATTAGCAATGGGTTAAATTATATGAGTAAAGAACATTTCACATTAGACATTAATTTTGTTTTCTCTTTCCCTTCCATTCCCAAAGCAGTCTATGTTGTTAGTTTTGATGCCTCAATTATCAGAAAATCTGAATTGTTTTTAAAGATACCTTCTTTTAATAATATATACACCTTGGTTATGATCCCATTTATTTCCTAACAGATTGTGCATGCCATCAATGTTCTGTTATTTTCTCTTCTAGCTTCACATACTGTATAAAAGGTGAAACCAATGATTTAACACACCAGGTGCCACAGCACAATAGACTAGTGAGACATCTGTTTGTTTAGTCACAAGCTTTTAACACTTTAGTATGTTACGCAAATAACATAAGATGTGTGTTTTGTAGATTAATTACGAGAGTTTCTTGCCAATATCTAAAAGTATTAAGATTGTAAAAGGAATCAATCATTTTTTTGTATTCTTAATTCTTCTTATTCTTATATCCTAAGTAGGTGACAAGATATTCTTTACTCTATGCTTAAAGAGAATCTATCACTGCCCTCGGCTACTTTAAACCGCTCCCATAGTGCTGTAGTTGTTGTTAGCAGAATATAGAGCTTACCTTTCTTATGTTTCAGTGCCCCAGGGATGCAGAGACAAAGCACTTTTATTCTTTATTCAAATGATGATCCTGGAGCACAGGTGGAGTTTTCTTCTATTATTGAGCACTGCTGTATCATCACTAAACACGCTCATCCTGCATTCAGCTTCTCCCCCTGGGCAGTGTGATTTGATCCTACCAGTGTCAGTTGATCCTCAAACTGCCCAGGGGAGGAGTTTTATGAAGCATGGGCGTGTTTAGTGATGATGCAGCAGTGCTCAGTAATAGAAGAAAACTCCCCCTGTGCTCCAAGATCCTCATTTGAATAAAGAATAAAAATGCTTCTTTTTCGCATCCCTAGGGCTCTGAAACTTAAGAAAGGTATGGTTTATATTCTGCTAACAGCATCTACAGCACTGTAGGAGCAGTTGAAAGTAGTTGGGGGAAATGATAGACTCCCTTTAACACTAATATCATTTCAGCAAAAGAAAGGAACTGGTTTATTGTGTGCAAATGACGTCAGGACCATCATGAACCCAGAACCATGATGTCACAGAAGAGTGCCGGATGTCACCCGGAGAGCGCTGGATGCCACGAGGAAGCCCAAATGAGGTATAAAAAGTAGAGTTTATTTATTTTTATTTTTTTACATCTGCCCTGGGCCTCCACTTATTATACTATGGGGTATGAAGAGACACCAGAATATAATAATGTCACTTTAACACAAAACAAATCCTAAGGGATCACCCATCTTTAGAGCCAATTTATTATGCCTTCTATAACACTTTTCAGGTGTACAAGACTTGAAAAACAAATTGTACTTACTTTAATGTTGTGCCACTTTTCAAAAAGTGAATTGAGCAGAGCAAGAATGTAGACCTGTATCATTAAGAGGTCAATGTTTCTTAATAATCCTGGTGTATCTTGCTTCAATGTATAAAACTGATTAAAAGTAGCCCCACTGTTCTAATCCATTCAACACTACATAGTGGCTACTGTTGCTGTAGTGCAGTGCCTGTGGCAAGGACTAACTACTGGGGTATCAGCGGTAGCTGGGCTTGGCCTGGGGACATTAGGGGGCCTACTGGAGTAACTCCATCAGGCAACAGGGCCTATTTACTTACCGGTTCTGCTCACGGCTGCCATCGCTTCCCTTTCTGCGGAAACAGCTGTGAGCAGGAGTCGGGATAGATAAGTACGGTCATGGGCCCGGGAATCTCACAAACACTATAGTTATACTTGTTTTTTTTTTATTTATAATGATGGTGGGCCCAGTGAGATAAACTTAAAAAAACACTGTTACTTAACGCTCCTGGCTCCAAAAGGCTTCAGGCCTACTTGTGTGACGTCACATGGGCTGGGCTTGCTTACTTATTAGAGATGAGCGAACAGTGTTCTATCGAACACATGTTCGATCGGATATCAGGGTGTTCGCCATGTTCGAATCGAATCGAACACCACGTGGTAAAGTGCGCCAAAATTCGATTCCCCTCCCACCTTCCCTGGCGCCTTTTTTGCACCAATAACAGCGCAGGGGAGGTGGGACAGGAACTACGACACTGGGGGCATTGAAAAAAATTGGAAAAAGTCATTGGCTGCCGAAATCAGGTGACCTCCATTTTAGACGAATAGTGGATTTCAAATCCGGGTCATATGAGAATGTGAACTTTGAGACTATGAGACAGGGATAGCTGTACAGGCAGGGATAGCTAGGGATAACCTTTATTTAGGGGGGAATGTTATTAAAAATAACTTTTTGGGGCTCTATCGGGTGTGTAATTGTGATTTTTGTGAGATAAACTTTTTCCCATAGGGATGCATTGGCCAGCGCTGATTGGCCGAATTCCGTACTCTGGCCAATCAGTGCTGGCCAATGCATTCTATTAGCTTGATGAAGCAGAGTGTGCACAAGGGTTCAAGCGCACCCTCGGCTCTGATGTAGCAGAGCCGAGGCTGCACAAGGGTTCAAGCGCACCCTCGGCTCTGATGTAGGAGAGCCGAGGGTGCACTTGAACCCTTGTGCACCCTCAGCTCTGCTACATCAGAGCCGAGGGTGCGCTTGAACCCTTGTGCACACTCTGCTTCATCAAGCTAATAGAATGCATTGGCCAGCGCTGATTGGCCAATGTATTCTATTAGCCTGATGAAGTAGAGCTGAATGTGTGTGCTAAGCACACACATTCAGCTCTACTTCATCGGGCTAATAGAATGCATTGGCCAGCGCTGATTGGCCAGAGTACGGAACTCGACCAATCAGCGCTGGCTCTGCTGGAGGAGGCGGAGTCTAAGATCGCTCCACACCAGTCTCCATTCAGGTCCGACCTTAGACTCCGCCTCCTCCGGCAGAGCCAGCGCTGATTGGCCGAAGGCTGGCCAATGCATTCCTATGCGAATGCAGAGACTTAGCAGTGCTGAGTCAGTTTTGCTCAACTACACATCTGATGCACACTCGGCACTGCTACATCAGATGTAGCAATCTGATGTAGCAGAGCCGAGGGTGCACTAGAACCCCTGTGCAAACTCAGTTCACGCTAATAGAATGCATTGGCCAGCGCTGATTGGCCAATGCATTCTATTAGCCCGATGAAGTAGAGCTGAATGTGTGTGCTAAGCACACACATTCAGCACTGCTTCATCACGCCAATACAATGCATTAGCCAGTGCTGATTGGCCAGAGTACGGAATTCGGCCAATCAGCGCTGGCTCTGCTGGAGGAGGCGGAGTCTAAGATCGCTCCACACCAGTCTCCATTCAGGTCCGACCTTAGACTCCGCCTCCTCCGGCAGAGCCAGCGCTGATTGGTCGAGTTCCGTACTCTGGCCAATCAGCGCTGGCCAATGCATTCTATTAGCCCGATGAAGTAGAGCTGAATGTGTGTGCTTAGCACACACATTCAGCTCTACTTCATCAGGCTAATAGAATACATTGGCCAATCAGCGCTGGCCAATGCATTCTATTAGCTTGATGAAGCAGAGTGTGCACAAGGGTTCAAGCGCACCCTCGGCTCTGATGTAGCAGAGCCGAGGCTGCACAAGGGTTCAAGTGCACCCTCGGCTCTCCTACATCAGAGCCGAGGGTGCGCTTGAACCCTTGTGCAGCCTCGGCTCTGCTACATCAGAGCCGAGGGTGCGCTTGAACCCTTGTGCACACTCTGCTTCATCAAGCTAATAGAATGCATTGGCCAGCACTGATTGGCCAGAGTACGGAATTCGGCCAATCAGCGCTGGCCAATGCATTCTATTAGCCCGATGAAGTAGAGCTGAATGTGTGTGCTAAGCACACACATTCAGCACTGCTTCATCACGCCAATACAATGCATTAGCCAGTGCTGATTGGCCAGAGTACGGAATTCGGCCAATCAGCGCTGGCTCTGCTGGAGGAGGCGGAGTCTAAGATCGCTGCACACCAGTCTCCATTCAGGTCCGACCTTAGACTCCGCCTCCTCCAGCAGAGCCAGCGCTGATTGGCCGAATTCCGTACTCTGGCCAATCAGCACTGGCTAATGCATTGTATTGGCTTGATGAAGCAGTGCTGAATGTGTGTGCTTAGCACACACATTCAGCTCTACTTCATCGGGCTAATAGAATGCATTGGCCAGCGCTGATTGGCCGAATTCCGTACTCTGGCCAATCAGCACTGGCTAATGCATTGTATTGGCTTGATGAAGCAGTGCTGAATGTGTGTGCTTAGCACACACATTCAGCTCTACTTCATCGGGCTAATAGAATGCATTGGCCAATCAGCGCTGGCCAATGCATTCTATTAGCGTGAACTGAGTTTGCACAGGGGTTCTAGTGCACCCTCGGCTCTGCTACATCAGATTGCTACATCTGATGTAGCAGTGCCGAGTGTGCATCAGATGTGTAGTTGAGCAAAACTGACTCAGCACTGCTAAGTCTGCATTCGCATAGGAATGCATTGGCCAGCCTTCGGCCAATCAGCGCTGGCTCTGCCGGAGGAGGCGGAGTCTAAGGTCGGACCTGAATGGAGACTGGTGTGGAGCGATCTTAGACTCCGCCTCCTCCAGCAGAGCCAGCGATGATTGGCCGAATTCCGTACTCTGGCCAATCAGCACTGGCTAATGCATTGTATTGGCTTGATGAAGCAGTGCTGAATGTGTGTGCTTAGCACACACATTCAGCTCTACTTCATCGGGCTAATAGAATGCATTGGCCAATCAGCGCTGGCCAATGCATTCTATTAGCGTGAACTGAGTTTGCACAGGGGTTCTAGTGCACCCTCGGCTCTGCTACATCAGATTGCTACATCTGATGTAGCAGTGCCGAGTGTGCATCAGATGTGTAGTTGAGCAAAACTGACTCAGCACTGCTAAGTCTGCATTCGCATAGGAATGCATTGGCCAGCCTTCGGCCAATCAGCGCTGGCTCTGCCGGAGGAGGCGGAGTCTAAGGTCGGACCTGAATGGAGACTGGTGTGGAGCGATCTTAGACTCCGCTTCCTCCAGCAGAGCCAGCGCTGATTGGCCGAATTCCGTACTCTGGCCAATCAGCACTGGCTAATGCATTGTATTGGCTTGATGAAGCAGTGCTGAATGTGTGTGCTTAGCACACACATTCAGCTCTACTTCATCGGGCTAATAGAATGCATTGGCCAATCAGCGCTGGCCAATGCATTCTATTAGCGTGAACTGAGTTTGCACAGGGGTTCTAGTGCACCCTCGGCTCTGCTACATCAGATTGCTACATCTGATGTAGCAGTGCCGAGTGTGCATCAGATGTGTAGTTGAGCAAAACTGACTCAGCACTGCTAAGTCTGCATTCGCATAGGAATGCATTGGCCAGCCTTCGGCCAATCAGCGCTGGCTCTGCCGGAGGAGGCGGAGTCTAAGGTCGGACCTGAATGGAGACTGGTGTGGAGCTATCTTAGACTCCGCCTCCTCCAGCAGAGCCAGCGCTGATTGGTCGAGTTCCGTACTCTGGCCAATCAGCACTGGCCAATGCATTTCTATGGGGAAAAGTTAGCTTGCGAAAATCGCAAACTGACAGGGATTTCCATGAAATAAAGTGACTTTTATGCCCCCAGACATGCTTCCCCTGCTGTCCCAGTGTCATTCCAGGGTGTTGGTATCATTTCCTGGGGTGTCATAGTGGACTTGGTGACCCTCCAGACACGAATTTGGGTTTCCCCCTTAACGAGTTTATGTTCCCCATAGACTATAATGGGGTTCGAAACCCATTCGAACACTCGAACAGTGAGCGGCTGTTCGAATCGAATTTCGAACCTCGAACATTTTAGTGTTCGCTCATCTCTATTACTTATGCGTCATGACTCAAGCCCTGGCTCAAGTGACGTCTCTTCCATCATTGAAGATGGCCGAAATCAGGAGAGAGTGCACAGGAACCCAGGAGAGGTAAGTAACATTGTTTTTTTATGTTTGTATCCTCCCCAGGGTCTCCGATCATTATAGTCTAGGGTCTAAAAAGGAAAGGGGGGTCAGTCGGGGGGGGGGCAGTTGGGCTGCCATTCCTCGTTACACCACTGGCCTGTGGGGTGGGGTGGCCCAAATCCAAGGCTGTGTGAGTCTGGCTGCAAGGGGTATTGTTGGGTTGCTGGGTCATGCCACACTAGGGGTATTGTGTTGCAGTGGTGGCAGTTATTATGCAGAGCCACTCCTACTAGAATTGGGATACGACACATGAAAAGAAGACATTGTAAAGTGGCTAGTAGGTTTATATATTTGATAAAAATTTGCACTAAGAACCTTATGTTCTTAGTGCACATTGCTTATGATAAATAAATGTACTGTATAATGTTGATGTGCCATACATATCTTTTTTCTACAAAGTTGGTGCAGACAGTAGGCTAGCTCCACCAAAGTAAAAGTGGGTAATATATTAAGACCAGTGTTTGGGTCTTGGCATGAGATGATCGAGAATTATTAAGGGCTCACATTGCATATGCCACAGGACCAGCTCCGGAACCCATACCATATAGCCCTAGAAAACATCTGCCATAAATCTACAGAGGATGACGCCAACCTGTTAAACATGACTACATTTAGTATTTCTTGTTATTTGACTTATTATTCAACATAGCTACTTTTACTCTTGCATTCAACGTTTTTCTATTTGATTGCGTAATAAGAAAGGTTAAGTACATACAATGGTTTGTCCCACCCGCAAATAACGATAGAGATTATCAATAAATCACTAGACTTGAGAGACTCGATAATGTCAGCAGCTGCTACTTTCTACCAATATGCACATTTTCATAATTACTTTGAAAACACTGCTGTAGTTTTAGATGTTTACTGTAAATATTTAAATCTTTACAATGTGGTTTTTCAATATACCTATAAAGGACTGTAGGCTTACATAAAAATCATCATGCATTAACAGACCTTCTGGGTTTTTTTTTCCTTTTATTTCTTCATTTACCAATAGCTCAGCAAACATTAACTTATTGAAAAAAAATTCTCAGCAACAGATGGTAAATCGGGAACAATACACCAGATTTTATGAATTCCACCTTAAAAACTTCAGGAAAAGGCCAATTTCCCTGGATCAGGACCAGAAACATTTTAGATGTTTGTTTTTTTGTATAGGGAGATTTGAGGAGTATAATATTTTTTTTCATTTGGGTTATTCAACTAATTTTTGCAATTTTTTTGGTGACGCATAGGACTTTATTTTATTTTTGCATTTTTTTTTATCTTGGAAAATATAAACAAAAAAGGAGGAAAATGTGTCTGTTTTACGCACATTTCACTTTTTTTTTTTTTAATAGCAAAAAATGCTACTAAGAAACTTTTCAAGGCTGGGTCCCCACGCTACGAGTTTTGGCCACTGTGGAAACACTGCGACAAAACCTGATGCATTTTACATTACCTGCAAAGTGGATGGGATTCCAGCTAATCTCATCTGGACATGGCAGAAAAAAATCTAAAGCAGAAATGCTGCAATTTAAAAAATGCCAGGAGTTTTGTAAATCGCAGCATGTCAATTATACCTACAGAAATGCTGCCATCATTATGTGGGGTCTTAGATCAAAATAGTTATGATCATTTTATTGCTTTGTCAGTATATACTTTAATTTTTATTTTTTACTTTTTTATTAATTTATTTATTTTACATTGTAAAAGCCATAATAGACCTTTGGAGACATTTTAACAGTAATTTCTTTGTGGGGGGGATGATTTTCCTCGTCATTGGGGCTATTACATTTAACCTCAGTTACAGGAGCCTCCTATCTATAACTGCAGAGCTGATATGGGTCTGCTTAAGGCCGGGGCCCCACGGGATGTAAATGGTGCGATTTGCCTGCGGTAGAAACACCGCTCGAAAAATCACTGCATCCGGCCCGACGTGTTCAGCATTGTTTTGCACTTGAGAGAGGACCCGTAGAGGCCCAAAACGCGTCATGCTATTGTTTTACAATAAATTGATTCCACCTTTGGAAATCCGGTCACTAAGACCTACCAGTGAGCGCAGAACTCCACTCCAACACGAATCTCTGGTTCTCAGCATCTCTACATTTTACAGTACAGGCAAAGTGGATGGGATTCTAATGAATCCCATGCCAAATTTGTGGTAAAAACCACCGTGCGGACACCTTGCAATTTCCAAAACCGGTGTGGTTTTGGAAATCACAACATGTTAATTATACCTACGGAAACGCTGGTGGTTTCCCCATAGGTATAATTGCAACAGAAAGTCTGTGGAGGAAAACTCTGTGAACTTTCTGTCTAAAGCGCTGTGGTACGAACCAGAATGCGCTTCCTCCGCAGTTTTTCCAGCAACGCTTTTTAGCTGCTGGACATCCCATGGGCCCTTAGCCTCAAAGTGCAAAGATATAGGGGTATGTCCTTTTAGGATAAGAAAGGGACTACTATACACTCAATAGACGGTCTGGAACTGGTTAGTGTGCTGACATCATGTTTCAGTCATGTTTACAGTCTTCCCTTACAGTCTGTACTGTTAAGTATAGGGCAATATGCAGGAAGTATTCAGATAAAATGTATATTTTAGTAAACCTCCTCCATATAACAAGCCACACCCCTGAAAATCCCATCCCATTATAATCCACACCACGATAGACCACAACCATCTATTGTCTATCGCTAATGATTGCTTATGTTTAGGTTTCCGAATACTTTGGTCCATAGATACACATTTTAGGAGACTATGGGGCACCCTGTAATCATCTACATAGGGCTCTGAAAAGGAATATCCTACATTTGGATATTCACACAAGCCGGTGAACTGAAATAACATAGTCCTAGGCAAATATCCTATTATCACTGTCTGCCTCATGTTTGTCTTTACAATGACTGACATTTGTACCTTTCTAATGAAACCAAAGGGCATTGCATTGCTTCTGTGTTCAGCTTTGTGGATATCTAAGAAACAAGAGAAAGTCAGAGCTAATAATCTTTTGTTTGCAATTCAGCAATATAATGGTGGCAAACGTGCAATGTTAAAGGTCAGACATAGAAGGTGACTGCGAGATGACTTAATTCTTCAGAGGTTTATCAAAATCTCCTGTCAGTCACAATCATGCTGGGAAATTGGGAACCAGCCATCTGGTTCAGAGGCATTTTAAAGAGAGTGCACAAAGGTGAAACATCTCTTTGGGAAGCTAAAATGAAGGTAGAATGAGCTATGTGTTTTCAATTCTCCCTCATTTACACTGAGAGCCCATCAGATGACCTTGGAGCGATTACCATCATGGATATTATGCATACAATGAATAATTATTTTAAATATTCACTATATAAATAATTGATCTCTGATTGAAATATTAATTGTGATTCCTACAGAGCAAGGCTTTAATATATTGTTGAAATTGCAATAACAACATAGCTATAAGTATTATTATGATAGAAATATTAGTTAGAGAGGGTCCGGTCTTGGTTCGCACCATAATGGGACTCCTAGTTTAACTCTTCTGTGTATACCACTGACTATACCAATACTTTTCTACTATATTAATTTAACCAGTGGTTAAAGCGCATAAGGGTGCATTCACATGGAGGAAAATGGTGCTGAATTTGGGGTGGAATCAGCACTAATAAAAACGCCTCCCATTGACTTCAACGGGTTCCTTTTTCTTCTAGCGGAAAAAGGAACAAATTAAGTCAATAGGAAGCTTTTTCACATGGATTTTCAGTGCCAAAATCCTCGCCAAAAAACTCCATGTGAAGGGACCCTTAGGCTCTAGTCACACTACTAACATCGCTTTGATATATAAAACAGCTACAGTATTTCCCAAAGAAATTTGAATCCCGCTAGAGATGAGTGAACACGTTTGTAATAACAAGGTGGGCTTGTTATGATTTTTTAATTTTTTTTAAATTAGAGTTTGGCAAAATCTGGTAATTAGAGATGAGCGAACACTGTTCCGAACAGCCGTTCCGAACAGCACGCACCCATGGAAATGAATGGAAGCACCTCTGACGCTGACTTTGCCGGCGGCCGGCCGGCGTCACAGGTGCTTCCATTCATTTCTATGGGTGCGTGCTGTTCAGATCAGCTGATCCGAACAGTGTTCGCTCATCTCTAGTTACTAGTTATGATAGAAATACATAGGGAGAATTCATATATTTTATTTCATAGTCCTATTATTAGTTCATAGATCTCTCCCAGAAAGTAACTATATATTAGGTTCTATTTACACCAGTTATATAATTTTCTGTACATGAGAGAGATTTGTTTGATTTATCCAAGCATATCCTGTATTGTACTAATAGGCTTCTTTGGACCAAAGGTTCCAAAAGAGAAAATAGGTGATGGGTTAATATAATGCGGCATACAAACTCATATATATGCACCAGAATTCTGGTGTAATTTTGACAAAATACTGATGCACATGCTTTACCTTTTCTATGTATTTTAGGCAATTACATATGACATGTGGGTGAGGCTTGTTGAGAAAGGGATGTGACTTAATATGTTAAACTGTGAGGCAGAAATTTTGGCAAAATTTCATCCATTCTGCCAAAATTCCATTGTAATAAAGCCAACTAGAGATGGACGAATCGATTCATAATGAGTCGGCTTCAAGCAATATATTCCAAAAGTTTTTTGCCCTGAACTGAAAGTGAAATTATTTTACCCTGGGGTCTCTTCAGAACCCAGAAAATAATAGGTGGAGGCCTATGATGGTCACCCAGAAGCCCGTAAGATGACCCAGAGAGTGCTGCAGATGCTGCCCAGTAGAGTATAAAAGTCCAGGAATACTCCTGCAGTCTTATCAGCACAAGACCTAACTATATACAGTGTCCTCTCAAGTTACAAAATTAATTGGTTCTGGGTCGACCATGACCCTGCTGAAGCCTTAATAGGTGGTGTAAAGTTAGACTAAACAGTTTAAAAGTGCACCAGATTTTCAAATAGCTTTAACCTAAGACCCCATGTTGCAAAAAAGCAGCTTTTTTTGTTGAAGTTTTTTGAGCCAAAGTGGCTACAATAGGAATGGAAAATACATAGAAAATACTTATACTTCTCCATCTGTATTTCAGCAATGAAAGGTAATGCCTTATATATTGTATCATCATGTTGTTCTATAATACATTTTAGGAAGTCAAAGAAAAGAAAGTGATACTTCAACTGTGTGGTCTAGGTTGTATATTGTGTAGATAGAGAATTGATCATCTCAATTCCATTCTAACTAGTTTAGAAGCATGTTAATCTTATTTACAATCAAGAAGATTTATTATATTAGTTGGATTCACAAAACTCAGATTAGTTTCTAGCTAGCATATACTGTAACAATTCTACTTCAAAGACAGCCCAAGAAGGAAGAAATTCAACAATGTATTAAGCAATCTAAATATATATTCATGCTCAGGATTATGAGACAAATCCATAAGACAGAGGTTTACCTTGTATCTTATGTTCTGCATTTTTTGGTGCGAAATTGTGGTCTTCTCTTGGTGGTCTTTAGTTCCCTTGCTTAGTCAGTTATTCTTTTGGTTTTTAATACCTTTAAATATAAGTTACATATTATTATACTCATGTAGGAGAAGGATGAACACTAGAGATGAGCGAGTAGTGTTTGATCGAGTAGGTGTTCGAACGAATACTACGGTATTCGAAATACTCGTACTCGATCGAACACTACTAGCTGTTCGAAGTTTAAGGTTCGATGCAGAACCAGCGTTGATTGCCAGGCTTTCGTCTTCTGTTGGCAGAAGTCGGAAACCTCCAAGCGGAGGCCGGGGCCGCAGATGTGAACACAGCCTAACATATTCCCTTCCAACCACGGACAGTTTTGTTCTAAAGATTTGTAGATTTTTTGGATTTTAGTTGTCGGATTGCAAAAGCTATAATTTTTTAAAAAAATTTTTTTGGTGATATAGCTATATGATTGCTTGCTTTTTGCTGGATGGTGCGAATTTTCTTTTGACAGCATTTTGGGATGTCTATAACTTATTGATTACATTTTATTAACTCTTCCTGGGGGGGATATTGAATATAACCATCAATTCTGGCTTCATGGCTTTTTAACACTTAAATTTTTTTGTCCTTCACCATACAGCATAAGTAACCTTTTACCTTTATTCTATAGGTTGTACGATTGCAGATAATGATAAAAAAAAATACATTTGGAAAAATTGTTTTTGCATCGCCATCTCCTGAGAGATGTAAGAATTTTATTTTTCTTTTAACAGAGCTGGCTAAAGGTTTATTTTTTGTGGGAAGACCTGTGGTTTTCTGACAGCTGGTTCATTATTACACACTTCAATAGAGAAGTATTGGAGTGCATAACAGTCATCAGCCTATGCATATGTAAAGGCTGACAGGATCAAGAAGAAGATGGCAGACTGTTGAAGAAGCATCATTGGCCTCCCTGGTGAGGGGGGGCGCATTAGGGGTACCTCTTAGAAGCTGTGGTCATAATTAAGGGGTTAATGCTCACAATTGGGGCTCATCTCTGACCTCAGAAGTTACAAGTCACCAGCTTTCAATTGTATCCACTTAGCTTCTGAGCCGGTGATATTACCATGTAATAGCATGTCATTTTGTAATATCCATTAGATAGTATTAGCTGTCATGGTGCAAGAAGGGTTTAATATTTGTATGTTGATAATGTTGGTTGACACTGGGTTCACACCAGCATTCGGGTCTCCGATATCAGATGACGGAAGATGGAGACAGAAGACAGATACCTGTCAAACCGCCTGTGAGCGTTTTATGCTCTCCGTGCCGAAATCTTTTTTTTTTTAAATGGACACAGAGTACTGCATGTCCGACTTTGTGTCTGGTTAAAAAAAAACTGTTTTGCCGTGGAGAGCATAAAACACTCACAGGCACTCATGGCCGGACACTTTTTTCACTTTGAAAAATGCCTGCAGGTTCCTGTCTCCTGCGCAGTTTCGTGCAGGAAACGGAAACCTGCATAACGGAGACCCCGGGCGCAGATGTGAACGAACCTATTACATAATAACTGTATAAGTATAGAAATATTGTGCTTGTTGTTAGGGAACATATACCTTCCAACTTCTTCCATTTATATTTTTAGACCCTATCAACACCTCTGGAAATGCTAGACTTCAGTACTGCACATTGCCATCTGATTGAATGTAGTTGCGTCGTTGGTATACAAATTTACGATGTAGGGCTGTACGCTTAAAGTGGTTGTCCCAGGCAATCCTGTGAGATTGCTGGAGGAGGGGGTGCAGTGACTCCTGAGGCTGAAGGCTACTTCGAATCACATGACCCAGTGGTCATGAAGTGGCCAGAACCTCCCAGGTTTATCAGCTGCAATAAACCAGGACAGGTAAGTAAATTAACAGTCTCTGGACCACACTTTGTCTAAAACTCTCCTTGCCAATAAGCATCTATGTTAAACAACCCAAAAATATAAAATCTTGCTGCAAAATTTCTAAGCACATCAGATAACTGAAATTTCCTAGCAATGTCTATCCAGTTTTATTTTCCCTGAGACAAAAGAAGATGTGTAGGTCTTACTGTATATAGGACACGGTTTGTTTCTTTAAATGGCTTTATCTATTTTAGTAAATGTATTCTTATTGGTGCTTATATAGGTTTAAAGCTCTAAAGAAATACAATAGCAATGTAAAAATAGACATCTAGTACACGATTTTCAGTGATGTGCAAAATCCCCATTAATTTTCTTAGTTCAGTTATATGCTTCTATCAGGAAACCTCTGGAGAGTTTACTAGATGAGACTAGATCAAAGAGAGTAGCAAAAGCTATGGCTAAACAAATGCAATATTAATGCATAGTTATGTCCCAGGGCAGACCCCTATCAAAGAGGATGCATAGTTTAAATATTGTGAAAAGTCTCCTTTATTAATATGTGTATATTATATGGGACACACAGAGCCGAAGCTTTTACCCTTACTAGTGTATGCAGAATTCAGATTAATTAAAACATGTGGAGAGAAGCTGAGCCAAGTATATTAAACAAGGAGCAGTTTAATCCCTAAGACTTTATTACAGTATGTATACACTGGCCATGTGCTCTATATACTTACATATCCACTGCTAGGCTTCTCATGTGTATTTCAAAGAGTGATTATAAAATAAGATGTAACATAAAATAAAATTACATTGTGAAAGATTTTGTACATGCAAAACAACAAAAATGGATATTTTCAGAGAAATTTACCTGGAATACATGTCCCAAATGGTCATACAAATAACATAATGCAATATCCCATAGTAAAATGATAAGCTAGGATACCGATCAATGATTATCAAGTAAAATATGAGGAATTTTGAATAAAAGAGGGCTAAGAGGGCTGCTTGATGTGGATTGCAAATGCAATATTAACTGCATGAAATGAATGCCAACTAATCTATATTTGAAATAGATACCGATTTGCCATTATAGTCTATGTGCTATGTTTTCTTGTAAAGTTTGATGAATTAAAGTCAGCTGAATCCTTTAGCATCTGGTACACAATAGATCCATCATGTCTTATGTAAAAATGGAAGCCATAACACCAATGTAAACACCACATTGCTGTGGCCTCTTAAAGTCCGAAGGCGTAGGACGTTGAACCCTGAAGACTAAAGAGCATCAGGTGAGCCGTATCCAAGTTCTATTTCTCTTTTTTGAATGTTGTTTACCAATGTAAACAGAGCCTTAAAATACCTTCCATGTGCCCTGGATTCAGTTGGACAGTTCCAGATTCCCGCTGTCCTGGGTGGGAGATACTGTCATGGCCTTATTGTTTGTGTTTTGGTGTGTGTGTCAGTTGGGGATTTGATCCAGGCTCTTGTGTTCTGCTGGGGGTTTCTTTGCCACTGGACCATCGGTTTTGGTATTTGGTGTTAGTCCTCTGAGCATACTTGAGGTTCCAGGAATCGAACCTCAGGTGTTAATTATTTGCCATCAACCTATGGGAGGATTCTGGTTTTTGTGGGCCCAACCTAAAATTCATGGCCCTGGGAGGAGGAGTGGTTTGCTTGTGCTGCAACTGTCTAGGAAGGAGTTTGAGTGTTGTTTGTGTGTGAGTTTGGCTTGTCCCTCCACACTTCTACTCTGCCCTGTCCTTCACTTCTGTTTGCTTGGCACTATCTGGTTGTTTGAGGTGGGTTCCAGTTTATTTTGCCCCAGTCCTGTGTTTACCCTTTCCTCACCTCTCCACTGTCCCTCTCCTCATTTCTCTTGTTTTGTATTGTGTTGTGCTGCGTGTCCGTTGTCCAGCACATCCCGTCCTGTTTGTTTGTCTGCAGCTGCACCTTGATTTCTGTAGGGGTCACCACCTTAGAATCCCCAGTCCCTAGCCTCTCTTGTAGCTCTTGCCCTATCTGTCGGCTAGGTCTTCGTGCTAGAGAGCCAGGAGTTGTCGGGGCCAAGGCTAGCTTGGGGGCAGCTGACCACCACCCGTAGGCAGGGCCTAGCTAGCCACTGTAGTGCCAGGGATAGTCTCCTTCCCCCTGTTTCCTTAGCGGTGCAATCTGCAGTCCGGAATCTGGGTCTGGACTCAGACACGAACGCGACAGATACGAGTGTGTGTCCAGAGGGCACAGATGACCTTAATACAATAATGGTGAATCAGGGAGCCATCCAGGAGTGGTAGGTGCAATGTAAAGACATCACTTACATTGCTCTTGCAACTCCCTGAAGCCACTGGAATCAGAGACAGAAGACAACAATGGCAGGGAATGGGGCGAGGTGAGTATTAGTGTTTTTTATGATTATTTGGTACAAGGATAGGGACATAATATTGTTGGGGGAACTGCAGGGGAACTTTTAAATTTGGAAGCATCTGGAGAGGAGACATCAAACTGTTGGGACATTAAAGGGTGTCATTAAACTGAGGGCAACTGGAGAGGGCAGTAAACAGAAGGAGATTATAAACTGGGTACAGCAAGAGGGTGAAATTAAACTTGGGGCATCTGGTAGGGCACAATATACTGTGATGGAAAATGGAGGGGGCCATTATACTATGGGGAAGCTGGAGGGGGACATTATACTGAGGAGGTGGCTGGAGGCGGACATTAAACTGTGGAGATAGCTGGAGGGGTACATTAAACTGGAGCCACTGGAGAAGGACATTAAACTGTGGGTGTAGCTGGGGAGGGGCATTAAACTGTTGTGGCAGCTGAAGGGGGACATTATACTGTGGGGGCAAATAGAGGGAAACATTATTCTGTGGGTACTCCAGGACAGGGACATTATAATATGAGGGCAATTGGAGGGGAACATTATAATATGGAGGTATATCATGTTAGGCTGACTGTGTTGGGGCACAAAGAGAAATGGATGGAAATGGGAGGAGTCAAACTGGAAGTGGGTAGAGCTAAGTTTCCTTTGGCATGCACAGCATGCCACACATTCTGTTCCTTTTTATACTCTTTGAAAGTTGGGACGTATTGCCTTAGCAGTAGCCCAGTCACTCCCTAGACACTAATCTGTTTTTAGGATGCACTGTCGGATATAACAGGACATCAGAAGAAGACTTAATACAAGGGTATGTATTTTTAGTACTGGAATGTTACTTCGTTGGACCCTGCAGTAATAAAACATACAGATGACACATCATCCACAAATAGGTTGATCCACAAAAGATGTCCTACAGTTAGAAAAATTAAATCAGAGGGCCACAAAATTAATAAGGGGTATGAAGAACCTGAATTTTGAGGATAGATAAAAGGTAAAAGGAGTTATGAGAAGTCTTAAGAAAAAGCATTTGAAGGGGAGATATAATAAGTCTACATAAATATATAAACGGCCTATGCAAGAAATATAGGGAAAAGCTTTCCATGTAAAATCCCTTCAAAAGACAAGGGGGCACTCTCTCTATCTGGAGATAAAATGATTTACTCTCCAGAGGAGACAAAGCTTCTTCACTGTAAGGACTGTGAATCTGTGGAATAGCCTACCAAGGAGCTGGTCGCAACAGCTGACAGCTTAAAAAAATGGATTAGGTTTAGTTCACATCTGTGCCAGAGACTCCATTGCAATGTCTGCTTGAAATCAGTGGAGAGAAAGTCCTGCACGGAGCACCTTTCCTCCACCCATTTTAGTTTTAAAACGACTGACCCCATTATAGTCAATGTGGTCTGCTAGGCTTTGTGTGTAACTGCTATTACAGCAGTCCACCTGTCTGTTGCTCTAGTCCTCTGACGGACCAGATAGGCAAACGCTAGTGTGCAACTAGCATAAAATGCCTTTTTACAGTTAACTAACATAGATGCTTATGGAAATAGATTAAATATGTATTTCCTTCATTTATCCCTTTAGTCATACCTTTTATCATCCCCTGGTTGAACATGATGGACATACTGTAGGAGACAGAGAATTGCGCCCCTCATGAATATAGTGGACTATTAACTAGACGTCTGCTGTATTCTTTCTTACTGTTATTCTATGGGCACAATATTTTGTGCATTTGATTTGATTTGTGCAACAGACCATTATAAAGAAAGGTCTAAATAAATCCATTGTTGATTTTTTTCATCCATAGAAAAACCTATTCCATATTATAGTTATTATTTTGCTTAATGTTTCCTCTTCTTGCTTAGGTTAAAAAACAAAATCTACTTTTAGAGCTACAAAATCCTGGCAAGCACAAGAATCTGGATTGGGTCCTAATGCTAAAGAGCTCAACTGGTACTCAAATTACTAAATGCTATTATAGCAGCATTATAGCTCTGTGGTGTATAAATACTCATGCAGGACACAACATTATGTGGAACACATTGCCCATAATGCTACAAGAAGTAGTTATTGTCACGTCACAATATAGGAATCATAGGAATATGCCTGCAGTTGTGTGCATTCACATGCTAAATAAACAGATAGTTAGGATTTGAAGATGCTCAGTTTACCAAAGTGTATACTTAAAATATTGCACGCAAAAACATTGCATACAATTTGCAAGACAAACTTATTTATTTGAGTTACCAAATCACTTTCAATCGTTTAAGTGGTTCCCTTTTGATCCACATTAAAAGGGAGTCTACAATTAGAGATTGGCGAATGTTATGAGGTTCGGGATCACCACTGAGGCCTAGCGACATAACATCAACAAACACCACATGATGACTGGAACCCATTCACTGTTGACCACCGGGCACACGATGTCAGCCAGAGACCTGCTCAGGAGAGGAGAGGCAAGGTGAGTACAACTGTTTGATATTTGTACTCACCTCCTCTGACTCTCTCTACTTATTTTACTTTTGGGACTGAAGAGAACTCAGAGTATAATGTTTCATACAGGGCCGACTCCAGGTTTTTATGGGCCCTTGGGCGACAGAGCCTCAGTGGGCCCCCTTGTAAAGGAGGCGGGGGAGTCAAGACACTGTGCGTTGCAGATGAAGCGAGTGACATCACGCAGGAGTGTGGCGTCACCAACGCCATACCTCCCAACTTTTAAAGAGTAGAAAGAGGGGCAAAACGTGTGGCACGCTCTGTGCGCCGTGGCAAATTTGGCTCCACCCACTTTTATGTTGACTCCACCCATTCTCATTCATTTATCATGTGCTCCCACACAGTATAATCCTCCTACAGTCACCCGTAAATTATATGCCCCCCTCCATCTCTCCCCCAGTTTCATACACACCCTTCCTCTGCCCCCAGTTTCATGTCCCCCCTCCATCTCTGTCCCCAGTTTCATCACGTTCTCCCCCTTCATCTGCCCACAGTTTCATGTCCCCCGTCTCTGCCCCAGTGTCATGCTGTTCCACCCCCCCATCTGCCCCAGTGTCATGCTGTTCCCCCCCTTCATTTGCCCCCCAGTTTCATTGGGCCCCCTCCATCTCTGTCCCCAGTTTCATGCCGTTCTCTCCCCACCCCCTTCATCTTCCCCAGTGTCATGCCGTTCCCTCCCCTTCATTTGCCCCCCAGTTTCATGGGCCCCCTTCATTATGTTCCACCTTAATATAAAACAAACACTTACACTCACCTTCCATCGCTCCCCCGCCGCTCCTCTCTCCGCTCTCACTCCATTCACATAGACGATTAAAGCAGGAGCTGTGACAGCTCAGCTCCTGCTTTAAAGCCGCGCCCCGGCTTGCGTGTGTAGGCGCGATGACGTCATCACATCGCGCCTACACACGCAAGCCGGGCCGCAGCTTTAAAGCAGGAGCTGAGCTGTCACAGCTCCTGCTTTAATCGCCTATGTATTCAGCTCATCGGCGTCCGTCGGACGCCGATGAGCTGAAATGGGGACAGGCAAGTGCTGGGGCAGGCAAGTGCTGGGGGGCCCCCAGAGGCTCTGCGGGCCCCGGCACTTGCCGACTATGCTGTGTGCTGACGCCGGCCCTGGTTTCATAGGTGATGAACCTCAGATGTTTCAGGTTTGGGTTGAGTTCTAAACTTTTGAAAAATTCAGGTTGAATCAAGCTCAATCTGAATCCGTTTTCTCATTCCTTTCTACTATATCATATTCCTTTGTAACAGGACCCAATAGAAATCTGGTCTTTAGAAGGTCTTAAGTAAATACAACCTAATTTGAGCAACAACACATTACACATGACACTGTATCATCACCCTTACTACTTCCATAGGAATTAGAGAGAATGTAGCGGCCATCTATCCAACAGCTAAAGCTTGTCCAAAACTGGGTCATGCAACTGAATAATAATCCCAAATGCGCCATCAAAGACTAAGGGAAAAATGTCCCGGTCTAGAAGTTCAGACATCAACCCAATAGTGAAGCTGTAACAGGTCCATAGGAGAGATGTGCACAAACAAATGACCACAATCCTCAATATACTGAAGCAATGTTATAAATTAGCAGTGTTGAATTTGCTAAAAACTTTTTCAGAAAGATGTAAGAGATGGATAAAGTCATACAGAAATCGATTAATTCTAATGGAGTTTTCTATAAAAAAAAAAAAAAAATTTTGGGGTGAATATAGTTTTTCACACATGGGTTATCCATTTTTAGTTCATTTCTATCCGTTGTGTTATTTAGTTTATTGAGGTTGTATTTACCTAATTTTAAGACCATCTATGGGCCAGATGTTTTTTATTATGTCCTTATACATAAAACCAAAAAATTCACAAATTTGTTCTTTTCATATTTGTATTATAAAAGGAAAGAATTTATTTATAAAAAAAAAAATAAACACTGTTATACCTATGGCCTCATTCGTATCCATGGAGGCTAGTTCTTTTTCACAGACAGTACCCCATCCTGTTCATTTGTGGGTGGTGTACTGTCCACGGTTCATATGTCAGGACACGGAGTCACCTTGGTCTCCTTGCTGGACGTGTTAAGAGTTCTGTTGGTTGCGCTTAGGAGATTAAGGGTTAATCTTTCCTTACTCTCAGTGTCCTATGCCTTTAGCCATCACAGGTGTTTTGGGTGTGTTTTTCTCTGCTGCTATTTAAACCCCACCCAGGCATGTAGCCTTGCCAGCCATTCACTTTGTGTTTCCTGGTCTTCATCTTTGTCAGATATCCTGTCTGTTCTGTGCCTTAGTTATAGTATACCCAGCTTGTAATTGACTTTCCTTTGTCTCCTGATTTTGTACTTTATTCTGATCTCCTGGCTTGACCTCTTGCTCGTCCGACCTCGCCTCCTCTGTTGTGTTTTCGCTGGGACTTGTTGTCTTCCCTGGTTCCATGCTATTTAGTCTTTTGTTTTGCATTGCATTTTACACTGTGCTTTCTGCTTAGGTGTGACCCCCGTACTCCAGCCCCTAGCACTTTCAGGGCTTCCTCTTCCTTCACCCTAACTGCCTGGACAGAAGCGTAGGAGTCGTGGCAGGCGCACTTCAGTTAGGAAGTGCATTGGTCTGCCTCATCTCAGATATTACAGCATAGTTATAGCCGCAGGGCCTATGACCCCTTTTGTCATTAGTGTTGCATCCCAGCTGTGTCATCTCGCACCGCCTGACCCTGACTCCAATCCTTACATCATATCTATGAAAATCAGATCAAATGTTTTCTTGTTCCATCTTCTGCATTTTTTTCTGTCTCTAGATCCTTTGAAAAAAGATGACACATGGTTTTCACCTATCTTTTTTCATGAACTCATGGACAAACCCCTGATGTCTGAATAAACACTTTGAAAAGAATGGGTATGTATGGTGTCCGTTAGAGATGAGCGAGTAGTATTCGATCGAGTAGGTATTCGATTTAATACTACGGTATTTGAAATACTTGTATTCGATCGAATACTTCTCGCTATTCGAATGGAAAAATTCAATGCAGAACCAGCGTTGATTGGCTGAATGCTATACAGTCGGCCAATCAACGCTGGTTCTTCTCCTACCTTTAGAAGTCTTCTCCGGGCAGCGTCCCCGCAGCATCTTCCGGCTCTGAATTCACTCTGCCAAGCATCGGGCCTGGGTAGAGTCGACTGCGCATGCCCGCGCTACAAGAAAATGGCCACTTTGACTGTAAGCAGCCATTTTCTTGTAGTGCGGACATGCGCAGTTGGCTCTGCCCAGGCCCGGTGCCTGGCAGAGTGAATTCAGAGCTGGAAGACGCGGCGGGGACGCTGCGCACGGAGAAGACTTCTTGGAGAATCCAGCCCAACTCTCACTCATGGACTTGGTAAGTTCTATTTGATCGAATGTTGCCTACCCCTGAAACGAGCATTTTTCCCCCATAGAGTATAATAGGATTCGATATTAGATTTGAGTAGTCGAATATTGCGGGGCTACTCGAAATGAATATCGATCATTTTACTGTTCGCTCATCTCTAGTGTCCGTGAAAAGTTTAGATTTCAAAAATATGTCAAATGCAGACGTATGAACACTGCAGGTGTATGACGTACGAACACTGCACCCCCACTATAAACATCTCTGGTTATTTGTTTAGTGTAAGGTTTTAGGGTGTATCTTATTTATGTTGATTACCTCTGTGCTTTGACTGCACAAATGTATAGTTGTGTACTGTACATGCAAGTGTATATATCATGTAGCTATCCTTCTGCCAAGAGTAGCCCCATTCCAATATTTTCGTTGGGGTCTCAAGATGACTTGCAATATCCCTGAGCATTATGTTCACTGTATAATAACAGAATACTTTGCTAACAGTGAATAAAACCATCAATATCTGTTGTGGTCTGATCTTAGATCATTAACATCAAGCAGAGGCAAAAAGTCACTGGCTTTAAGAAACCTACTGAATTGGGAAAAATGCAAAACATCATCAAAATATGCAAATACCAACATTTTCTGCTTCATTAAATATTATGTGAATAATTTACAACATAAATTTGGGTGGAACTAGACTTAGGCACTGCACTATATTCATAAAACACACAGATACACACACACACACACACACACACACACACACACAAACAGGCACACACAATTAAAATGTTCTTTTTTTCCCATTAGTGTTCTGTAAGCGGATTGAAACTTCACACAAAGACTGTAATTGCATCAAGAGATTTGGAAAAATTAATTGGTGCTGTGATTTAAGAAGCAAATAAGGAATGCCACAGAGTGACATTATGTACTGTGATCAGAAGCTGGAACTTCAAGGCAGTCGGTGCAGTTGGTGATTGAATCACGCAATATATAGTAAGCCCAAAGGGAACCCACAACTGCATTCATGGATATGAGAAGTTCTTTGAGATATTCCATATAATATGTATTGAAAGAATAAAGAAATATACATTTTAGTCATTTACATTTAGTTCAGTGTTATTTAATACTTAATTAATAGATTATACATTATGAATTATTTCTGAGAATTTGTGATATCTCGTTTTTGAACAACACAAGGAAACTAAAATGTTTCAGAAAAATGCCATATGATATAAATTAAGCTTTTAATAGAAAGATGTATTTATGTATTGTTAGTGGTGTTCTCAATTTTTATGCGTCTATCCATATAAACTATGAAATATTCCAGTATTCACATTGGCCATTGAATCAGATACAGATTCATATGCCCCTTGCCTGGATGCAAGATGAAATACAGTTGGGCATGGAGGTAGCCAAGTGTCTTTTAGTAACCTATGGCATATTTGCCCACATAAGTTGCAACAGGGCCTTTATATCCTGCGCACTCATAGGTTGCCATAGCTGACACCCTAACTGTTCACATAAATGCATGATTGGCAACAAACAAAGAAGCTTTGCAATCTGCCTGGGTTTTTAACAAGTGCCAGACCACAGGAAGTTCCTGCGTTCATGGTTGTATCCAATGTTTGTGGGAAAACTCCTTTACTATGCAATGTTATTTATAAAAGTATGCTGCATTAAATCCTTGAAGGCGCCTGATGGCATTGCAGAATCCTTTGCCAATACAGTCAATAGACTGGTCAATAGACATCTAGATCAGGGGGCAACCACCTTTTTTGTATCATGTGATGATTTTTTTTAAGTCAAAGATTCAGTATTCAGTATGCCATACAATACTTGTAAGGATATGAATCCCTAAATGAAATACATATCTAATGCACCATAACAGTAACCAATTAACTGGTTGATTAAATATCCATTTCAACGTCATCCTTGTCCATGACCTCTCTGGTGAATATGACTTTGGCTGAACAGTAGAGTGATCTGTAGTAATCCAGATTTGTGAAGGGCAGAGGATGTCCCTTACATAGTCTGGTCTATTATTGTTGTATAAACTCAAACAAATCTGTACAACCTTGTTCAAATGAAGAAACTCCTACTTCAGCGTGTTAAGCTGCCATATTATACTTTACTTTTTGCACTTGCTTAACCCTTTGCCGAGCAAATATACCTGAAGTACCAACCTTGGCAGAGTTGCCAGCGGTTGCTGACCCCTAATGTAGATGGTAAGATAGTGGAATCACCATATTGGCACCCATAACCTTACATCTGTCATTTCTTTATGCCTATAAGATGGGACAAAGACACAGCCTAATAGATCAGCTGCCAGTTTATTACTTATAGACAACAATGCTTTATGCTTTATGGATTCCGAGTGCATTGAACAGCTGGTCTCTACCACTGTGCCTGGAAGTGAGCTCAGCGAAAACTGATATCTACCATAATTATGCGGGATGCAGAGGGGTACAACGGAAAATATAAATACACATTACATCATGGTCAGGTACAACAGGTGGGAACTTAATAATCCTGTCTAAACTTACACTAAATGCACTGTGGCTAATGCTAGGCTTTCTAGTCTATATATATGTTTTATCACCTATTTGTTGCCTTTCTTTGTAAGTTGTCACATTTGGACAATGGCTCTTTGCAACAAACCATGCCCCTTTCCCTCTAAGGTCGGGTTCATATCTGCATTCAGGCCATTCCGTTCTCCTATCTGCATGAAATATGCGGAAAGAAAAGTCCTGCAAGCAGCACTTTTCTCTCCACATTTTTCATGAGTAAACCAAGTGGAAACCATATAGACCCCATTATAGTCAATGAGGTCCATAGGTTCCTTTAGGTTACCGCTTTTTTATGTGGATAGGTTTCCATCTGGGGGGGTCCACAAGCGGACTCCCCTAACAGAAACACAAAAGCAGATGTGAACCGGGCCTAAGTTATATCCTATTTGTCAAATGAGGTGTAAAAAGTGTCTAAAGCAATAAATGTGGTGTGAAACATGTACCTCAGTTCTTTTGGTGCACACTGCAAATTCTGGTGCATTTTGATTATTAAAGATTTATGTACAATGCTATTCTCTCCTATGCATTCAGAGACATATAAAACTACTGTAAAGGCCAATACACACGAAAAGGAGCCCAATAACAGCTATATACAAGATGGAGCCATAATATGACTGTGCCCCTGAGGCTTAACAGAATGCGATTTCTGTGTAAGAGAGCAGTAGTCCATTTATATTCATGTACTTAACAAAAGCTACAACACACATGAATCTATAAAGCAAATAGAAGAAATGAACTTACAGTACTACATAAGAATATACAGTGAATAAAGGACTAAGAAGAAATTTCTGTGTATATTTGCAGTTACACATTAATAACACACCATAAACAAAAAGGTCAGTTACTTATATCCTATTAATATTATAAATGTGAAAGTTTGTGAGTTTGGATGTTTGTGTGTTTCTGTGTTTGGATGTTTGGATGTTTGTTCCTCAATCACGCAAAACCCGCTCGACCGATTTGGCTGAAAGTTTCCACAAACATAGTTAATACACCCGATTGCGCAATAGGCTACTTTTCGTCACAATAGCGCACATACGTTTCTGCCAGGACCCCCACAAAACCCAAATTCACACCACCATCTCTGCAATCTCACACACTTTGGACCATAGCAAGCCACAAAATTCATATTGCCCTCTACAGCCTAGCCCCTAACCCCACACAATCACATATACACTTTGCCCCTCACCTTAACGATACTCCAGGAGGCTCTCTTTAACGCTCTGGAGCAGCCATGTTTGCCGACCCCCACCGCTCTGACAATCCGCGACACCGCCCACCCATGTCAATACCCCTAGGAGGTCTAATAAATGCAAAAAAAAAAGTTTTAAAAAAAGTAAAAAAAAATATAAAAACAAATAAAAAGGATTAAAAATTCAAATCACCCCTCTTTCCCTAGAACACATATAAAAGTAGTTAAAAACTGTGAAACACATATATAATAGGTATCCCTGCGTCCGAAATCGCCCGCTCTACAAAGCTATACAAATATTTTTCCTGTTCGGTAAACGCCGTAGCGGGAAAAATGGTCAAAAGTGCCAAACCGCCGTTTTTTCACTGTTTTGATTCTGATAAAAATGTGAATAAAAAGTGATCAAAGCAATAACATTTCCCGAAAATGGTAGAACTACAAAGTACACCCGGTCCCGCAAAAAAAGACACCCTATACATCCCCGTACACACACGTATAAAAAAGTTACACCTGTCGGAATATGGCGACTTTTCAAAAAAAAAATTTTTAACACAGTTTGCCTTTTTTTAAGGGGTCACAATGTAAATAAAACCGTAGAAATTTGGTATCCCCAGCATCGTAATGAAACATAGAATATAGGGGACATGTCATTTTGGTTGCACAGTGAACGCTGTAAAACCAAAGCCCGTAAGAAAGTCGCAGAACTGCATTTTTACTTCAAATCCACCCCATTCCGAATTTTTCCCCTGCTTCCCAGTACATTATATAGAATAAATAATGGCGGCATCATGAAGAAAAATTCGTCCCAGGAAAAATTAAGACCTCATATGACTCTGGGAGCAGAGAAACTTATACACACTACGAAAACCTTTCCCACGCCTGTATATACCCAATTCTACAATCACCGCAGATGAAGTCGCGGGTACCAGCTAGTACAGAAATATTAACCATGTAAGAAATTTAACAAGACATTTAATGTCTTGAACAGTCTACTAAATAACAGAAGCAATGTGTGTAAATGAATGAATGAATGAATGAATGAATCCCTTAGTTTATGACTGATCAGTTAAGCTAGAAAGATCTTTTCATAATTACTCAAATTACTCAAATTAATGACATAAGAAACAATAGGAGATGGAAGTCATCACTAATATACCAAATACAAGATATGAAGAAAACTAGCTGGTTGTAACCACAAAAGATCCAACTCCACAAACGTAGCAGTGGGAATAAAAAAAAGAAGCCGTTATATTTCAGTTGTCCATACCTAATTGTATAAAATGTAAATTATATGCTTTTGTGTACAGTACCCTTTAAGAAGACAAGATTAAAATCCAATAAGTTAAGTGCTTATAAATGTTGACAGACGGCAGGAACCTATTATGTAATCATTAGAGATGAGTGAACAGCGTTCGATCGAGTACATGCAATGTTCGATTCGATACGAACACTGCGTTGCAAATGCACTTAAAGTTCGATTCCCCTCCCACCTTCCCTGGCGCTTTTTCTGCACCAATAACATCGCAGGGGAGGTGGGACGGGAACTATGACAACGGAGGCCAAAAAACTAGGAAAAAGCCATTGGCTACCGAGGACTTAGAGACAGACATCTGCTGAGGGCTACTTAGGTTTTAGATTCTGCTAGGCCGGAATAGCAAAGAAGAAGAACCTCAACAGCTCTTTTAAGAGCTACACTAAAGGGAGAAGCTGAAACAAGCTTGGCACAGTGTCTACCCACAAACGCTAAAGTGGGATTCACAGCAATTAAGCCAGGCTGTATCTGCACAACCCAGCTTTCCGCAGTGGGGATTAAGCTAACTGGGATACACTGAAATTGTATGCCCATATACCCTATATATGCTTAATCCAGGGATCAACAGTGTGTTTCCCCTCCCCCCCCCCCCTGAAACTAAGGGGTATACACTGAAATTCTCAGCCCATATACACTATATACACTTCATCCAGGTTGTCATGGTGTGTACCCACAAAAAAATCAGTGGGATATACATTCTAATTCTCAGGCTATAGATGCTTCATCCAGGCTGATGGTGGTGGTAGTTTTCTTCAAGGGTGCTTTCAGTTGGAGAGGGGTCCTCTCTTACCCTCAGCCATCTGGAGGTGCTCAGAAGGACCATAATGGTAAGCATAGAAATGACTCAGGAGGAAGTGGTGCAGTTAAACTAAGATGTAACTTTACTGCCACAACTTGTAACACATGCAGCTTCCTGATGAACGTTGTATTTTCAGACCTGGGGTGAGGGATTCACAGAATAAGATGCCATCCTCTCCAAATAATAAATACAGTCTTTGCCTCACCTACTATGGCTATGGGGCCTGAATCTTATGAAGTCCCAGGAACTCAGACACCTGGAGATAAAAGCGGTTTAAGCAGTGTCCACTGAAATGTTGCATAATGCCCCTACAGTCAGTGCCCCCACATGTAGTATAATGTCCCCTTCAGTGCCTGCACATATAGCATAATGGTATAAATAATACACAAAAGAGCTTACAGAATGGCAAAAAGAATGGTTTCCTTTTAGAGCAGTGCATTGTGGGAACACAAATGACATGATACAGGTATATGGTCCCATGTCTGATTTTGAAAGTAGTTGTGTATACTAATGGTAAAAATAAGAAAATGTGACTCAATCACAATCAGAACAAAACCTGTAAATGAAAGTGTTTGGAAGGTTTTTTAAAAAGTGTTGGAAGTTGTGTTTGTTTTGACTTCTGTTTCTATCTCAGTATCATGGAAACATTTCATTATACATGTGTATTTGCCTGCATTAAACACTATTTATGCTGGCTGTTTGTAAATGCAATCACAGCTGCTATATCACACAGTATTTTCCAAGATGTTTATGTTCAGTATTTTTAGAGACATCTGTAGTGTGAATGTTACATAACACTGCCTTAACATAATACATCTTGAGATGATATTTTTTCACATAATTTTAAGATCATATTTTCTCCTGAATTTTCTTCGTCAGTTGCTCATCCCATCATGTAGGCAGAGTTAATAAAAAAATAGAGCTGAAATTCATTTGATATAGGATTCATTTAAGATGGTCACGCCATCTTGCTATTTCTGTACTGAACTCCTTCCCACTGCCATAAGATACTACTTTTCAGTGGATTCTGAGAGTGCTGGAAGGAACATGCTCACTCGCTTGCTAAGTGAATACTGAAGCCACTTAAAAAGTAACTAAACTTTCGAACTTTTGATTTTCTGGCAGTATTTGTGTCATTAATAAATTCTGTAATATACTTTATTAACAAATTGTGCCTCCTTTCTGTGAAAAACTAAAATTTTTTGCTTCTGTATTGAGAGCTGCCCTTCCTTCTCACTATGTGCAGAGTTGGGGGCTATGTGAAATGAAGAGTTAATGAGGGGAGGGAATTCTCACTTCAAATGGCGATATCTTGGGTTTTATAAATGGTAGACACTTACTTTTGGTGTCATATGAAAGATGAGAATCACATCTTTCATATGACACTAAGGTTGTACACAGTAGATTTAAAGAGATATAACTGGTTGAAAACACAGTCAGGTTTGTGACATTTACATGCAGCTGCATATGAATGATATTTTCCTCTTTTATATGACACCAAAAGAATGATTCTACCATTAATAATGCCAAAGATATAGCCACTTAAAGTGACACTTCCCCACCCCCATTTTCTCTTCACTTTACACAAGCCCCATACACAATGATAAAATGAGAAGCAGGGAACGGTTCTTAATAGAGAAGCAAGGGAAATAATGAAAAAATGCAGAATTTCAGAAAAAGGAGTCAAAGTTAGTTAATAAAGTATATTATAAAATTTATTAATGACCCAAATGCTGCCAGAAAATCAAAAGTTGTACAAAAGTTTAGTTTTAAGTACAAGTAAGCATGTGCATAGCTTCAGATCATGGAAATCACATTCATCTTGTGCACACCAAAATCTAAGATGGTGGATGACAACAAAAAAAGAGGCGCATTATGAAGATGTCAAATGCCCAGACTGATGGGCATAAAACCTTCCATAAAGATCCAAACTTTTCAGACTTGATGCACTAATGTCTTTATCCAACCTCATCTAGTATGTGCTATGTATATATGTATTATTTAAGAGATATGTGTTGTGGACACACAGGCTATGAGTTACTTTGTTAAAGAAGTGGCAGAACCAAATTAAAGTAGCAAAAATTAAACCTTATATAACACAGTACTATTGCATCATGGAGACTATGAAGTTCCCACTATTGGCATACAAGATGTCAAAGTGATGGTGTGGGCCAGGAGTTGTTCCACTTTCGGCTGCCAAATTATGGTGTATTTTTACTTAAACTTCTCCAACCGAAACAAAGCTGCCCGGTGTGTTTGATATATTTTATTGTTGTTGTTGTTCTTCTTCTTTTTCTGTAAATGTCATTTTTGTGTTATGTTCTCCAAAAATCAAATAAAATATAATTTAAAAAAAAATGGGCATTAAGAGCCAAAATTATATTCCTTTATAACAGCTTGTTCTTATATGCTGTACACTATAGAAAGAGTTGGACACAATGATTCTCTTAGTGTGTCATGTCAGACAACGTTATTCCAATACATTTTTACATTTTTTTCTTACATTGTAACTCTTAAGATAAAAATATTGCAAAGCTCAGAGCCAACTATGTCGCCATTTCTGAGGATTTATTTCTGGGCCTTGTGACATCTGGCAGATAAATGCATTAGGTCCATTTTAGACCTCATTTCTGCTGCATAGTCACATCTGGAGTCTAGACTTTCTGACTCTAGTCAGGCCTTGAAAGTGTTTCTCCCTTTCCTGTAACTTTTCTCCTCACTCCTTTAATTCTCTTTGTTTACTTAGGTGGTTTTTGGCTCATCAGTACACTACTTATAGGCACACTTGTGAAGATCACTTGGGAAGAGTGGAAAGTATGCTGGGAGGAAAGCCAATTGTACAGTAGGATGAAAACAATTAAAATAACCAGTACTCCATCTTCGCATATTCTGATCCTCAGTCTGAATGACCAATCTGTACTTACATTAGATGTGATTAATGAGTGACAAAACACAGAAATGACAAGTATGTGGAAACTGATAATAACCATTTACTTTCCTGTTTGTGTAACTTTACATGTTGCTTTAGCTTTGCACATATCTGATTGTGAACTAGAAGGAAGTCATAAATTATAGGGGTTGCCTTCTTCTAGCTTCTCTTCTCATTATTGAGTATGATATAAATGGTATATTTATGTATTTATTATATAATGCATTGTGACTTAATGCAGGTAATACTAGATATGAGAGAAAAGTGTCAGTGTACAATGTATCATAGCTTTTTGTATATGGGGTAATGTTGCTACAGGCTGGTCAGAGAGACAATTCTTTCATGGAAAATGCCTACAATGGGCACAATGGGGTGTTCTCTGATGGATCACAGAAATTGTAAGGATAAAAGTATTGGGATACCTACACATTCAGGGATATCGCTTGGGGGTGCAGATGGTGTGGTTGTACCTGGCTCCAGGAGCATTAGGGGGCCCCTAAGATGTCTCTTCCCAATATGAAAAGACCAGTACTATAAAGAATATATTACAGTTGTGGGCCTGGTACAGATTTTGTATTCGGGCCCAGGAGCTTCATATTATTCCTTTGTACATATTACATCTTCAAGAGCTCTTATAACATACTATTCTAAATCCATAGGCATCAATATTAATATGGTATTCCACTTTGCTGCCAAAACAGCTTCTCCTCTTCTGGGAGGGAATCTTCTAAAAGATTGTGGAGTGGGAATATTTTCCCATCTAAAAGAGCATTTATGTGGTCAAATAGTGCTGTTTGATTAAAGAGCCTGGCTTGCAATCTTTCTTCTATATCCTCCCAAAAGTGTTTGGGTTCAGGTCACTGCACCACCCTCTGCTCGCATGCGGCGGTGCAGGAGGCGTGTGCAGTTTGGTTCTTGGCTTAAAGTTTTTGGTCGCACTGTGTGAACACGGCTCTAGCTCTGTGATTGAATTTCCACCACATCCGTCTTCTGCCCTTGTGTGCCTCTGTTCATTAAGTGTTTATATTTGTGATTGACAGCCTGCCTTCCTGTCAACTCCAGGGGCGGGTTCTTCCTCCCCTATTTAATCTTGGCTCTCATTCACACCAATTCTTGCTATTGCCTTGTGCATACTTGCTCCTTGCTGTCACTACTTTTGCTTGCATTCTAATCCTTGACCTTTGGCTTTCCTCACTGACTATTCTTTGAACTCCGATTTGGCACTGCATCGCTCGACTGTGACTGACCCTTGGCTAGCTGACCTCTCTTTGTTGTTGTCCGTCTTGTCTGCATTTTGTGTATCACATATCATAGGGAACGTCTTCGTGGTTGCTTCCTATTACCTGGGATAGGGTCTGGCAATAGGAAGGGACAGTTGGTGGCTTCAGCTTAAGGCTCACTGCCTCTTGTGTCCCGTCCCAGGGTTCAACAGCTACTGGGGAATTGCTGTCCTAGTATTCCCTAACAGTAGGTTGAAGTATTAAGTTTGTAAACTAAAGGTCTAGGCCAACTCCTAAGAAACAACAGCGTCATTCCCCCTCCACCAAACTCTATGCAGTTAGGTAGTTAATATTCTCCCAGCATTTACCAAATCCTGACTCGCCCATCAGACAAACAGATAGAAATGATATAGCGTGCGAGGTAGAGCGTGATTCATCACTCCACAGATCATATTTCCAAGGCCCCAGAGTCCAGTGGATGCATACTTTACACTACTAAAATTCTAGCCATCTTGTAGCTCCTACATATTTCAATAGTCTTATTTACTGAATCTTCAGGCCCAATGTGTCTTTGCTCTCTGAAGAGTCAGTACATAAGACTAGAGAAACATGTAGGAGCCACAAGATGGCTAACTTTTACATAATCAGGGTGGCCTGGGCACCTGAGAATCAGAGGTTGCTCTTTTAAGAGCAAATCAACAGCCTCTGATTGAGTATAGGGATCAGATTTATACCATTAACGACAGCACAGGGTTGTCTGAAAAAAGTTCCCCCAACGTACAAGCAGATTAGTGACAAAAACCGTGACACGTATTGGCTTTGGTGGTATGCCCAGTCACCAACGCTCAAGAACCTGATTAGTTGTTCTATATAAGGATTTCACTATATGGGATGTTCTTTGTATATTCATTTCTATATTCTCAAAAAATAAACATTGGCATCTATAATCTATCTAAAAATAAACAGACCCCTTCATTGCAACAAAGGTCCCCAAAGGCAGTTGCATCTTTTAGCAGGTTAATGTGACCTACTATACAAACTTGGTTAGGAATGATTTGAAGAACATGACAAAAAATTCAAGGGCTCACAACATTCACAAGATCCAAACAAGGATTTATGGGACGTGCTAGAAAAACAAGTCCTATCCATAGAAGCCCCACCTCAGAACTTGCAAGACTTACTGTATATGTACTTATGTACTTACTGTACATATTCTGATCAGTATCTTGTATAAGCACTGTAAGTCAACAAAAAATAGGCCCAAAACTCAGGAGAGGTACAATCTTTTTATTATGGTATGGTAACACAAAGCAGATTTTTAATTTTCTTTTGCAGAAATTTTGCAGACTAAAAATTAAAGGGAGTCTGCCACCTCCCCCAAGTTGCAGAGCACATTATAGTGATAAACATCATGCATTTGTTATGTATGTCACTTTTTCAGATTTAGAAAAAAACAAATTTGAAGTCTCAGGGAAATGAGGGAGTTTATGTACTGGGGGAGGGCTTTTAGCTCTTTAGAGAAATGTTCTTACTCCCTTTAAATTCCATACATGTATATAGAGATTGGACTAGCTACAGGGTGGGATGTGTAGCACCACCATATTCCACATTGCTTTAATTATGTTGTCATTGCTAAATGTATTATTCATATGTCTTCAGAATATAGGAGGGAACACATGCAAACTTGATGTTCTTGAAGCCAGATTTGAACTTAGGACTTCAATGTTGCAAGGTAGCAATGCTAGGCTCTGAACCACATTGTAAGATGTGTAAGAGGCTATTCAGATCACATTTCTTACATCTGTATAGCTAATGCAACACATGTATCTGCTAAACAGATGTAAAAACATGATCTGAATGGAGCCTGAGATGTATTTGTCACATTTACTGATACCATCAATATATCTTCCCAAAACCTGGGTTCATAAGATGATTTCTCTGTCCTCAAATGTGTCCAGTGATTAAATTCGTAATGCTTCTTTTTTTTCCCAATATACACTACAGCTGCTCTGAAACTACAACTTCCATCATACCTGCTGGGGGTTGTAGTTCCACAACGGCTAACACATTGAAGGTTGCCTATTCCTGCACTACACTATCTATTTAAGTAAAATTTTGGGAATATAGCAGCAGTCTTAGAAAAATATATTCTAGTGGGGAAGAGTCTACAGTTAACTAATATAAGGAACATTTGCTGAATAGTTCTTGTAGAGCAAAATCAGGTGTCTTATGAAACAGAGGCACAAATGTAAATCAATAAATCTAAATTGCTTCTATGGCAAATTACAAAGGACTTGAGAACGTGCACTTTCCTTCCATTACTCCAGCATTAGTTACTTTTGCAAAATTGCATTCAGGTTTTCTTTATACTTTCTGTGTCAATTTGGACCTTCTTCACTGAGATGCATGTGTGCACTTTTTCCTTTTCAAGTATATGAAACTAAACATAAAAACGACTGGAATAGACAGAGAAGATGAAAGGAAAATAGATTTAAATGAACCTCTTTAAGTTCTACCTAGAAATGATATCCTGAAGTACAGAGTTAGTAGCCCCGGTAAAGGTATAGGCTACAACACCACTGGTAAATGTCACACTAGCAATGCAAGATAGAAGGAGCCAGGATAGTATTAGGCTCCACGCCATTATCAATAGTCATTATGTTAAAAAGACATATATTGTAATTGTCTAGAACACAGTCAACATAAAAGCCAGTTCCATCTAAAAAGAAATACATTCTTATCACGACTGAGCAATAGCAAGAAAAAGTCAACCCCGCCGGGTCTCCATCCTATTCCCTGAGAAATTACATAGGAGACCTTTTGCTTGTGGTGAGTTTTAAAAACCATTCATTTGAATGAGTTTTAAAAGCAAACTGCTGGTGTCCGTATGCAGCCTCGTCACGGGGAGAACGTATTCTTTAGCGAACACACAGTTGGGTAAATAGGACGGATACCTGTCGGTGGACACTCTCGCAAGTGTGAACGCCCCCTCAAGGAGTACTTTTCTCTCCGTCGGTTTTAGTATAAAAGCTGATGGATCTTATTATAGTGTATTAGGTCCACAGTTGGCCACAGGTAACCGTTTTTTCTTCCCCATGCAGACCTGAACAATAGAGAGCCAAACATTAGTATGCGCCTAGCATTAGAGATGAGCGAACACTAAAATGTTCGAGGTTCGAAATTCGATTCGAACAGCCGCTCAATGTTCGTGTGTTCGAATGGGTTTCGAACCCCATTATAGTCTATGGGGAACAGATACTCGTTAAGGGGGAAACCCAAATCCGTGTCTGGAGGGTCACCAAGTCCACTATGACACCCCAGGAAATGATGCCAACACCTCTGGAATGACACTGGGACAGCAGGGGAAGCATGTCTGGGGGCATCTAACACACCAAAGACCCTCTATTACCCCAACATCACAGCCTAACAACTACACACTTTACACACTCAATACCACCTCTCTGACAGTAGGAAAACACCTTGAAACATGTGTATTTGGCACTTGCAGTGAGGAGAGCTTGTCACCAGCAGTGAATTTGGCCCTTGTAGTAAGTTGAGGTTGGCACCAACATTTGTTTTGAAAATCAGGGTGGATTGAGCCTCTAACCAGCAGAGTTTGGGCAAATTCATGGTGGAGGGAGCCTCTAAAAACCCCAGTTTGGACCAATTCATGGTGGAGGGAGCCTCTAAAAACCCCAGTTTGGACCAATTCATGGTGGAGGGAGCCTCTAAAAAACCCAGTTTGGACCAATTCATGGTGGAGGGAGCCTCTAACCAGCCCAGTTTGGGCAAATTCATGGTGGAGGGAGCCTCTAAACAGCCCAGTTTGGGCAAATTCATGGTGGAGGGAGCCTCTAAACAGCCCAGTTTGGACCAATTCATGGTGGAGGGAGCCTCTAAAAAACCCAGTTTGGACCAATTCATGGTGGAGGGAGCCTCTAAACAGCCAAGTTTTGGGAAATTCATGGTGGAGGGAGCCCCTAAAAACCCCAGTTTGGACCAATTCATGGTGGAGGGAGCCTCTAAACAGCCCAGTTTGGGCAAATTCATGGTGGAGGGAGCCTCTAAAAAACCCAGTTTGGACCAATTCATGGTGGAGGGAGCCTCTAACCAGCCCAGTTTGGACCAATTAATGGTGGAGGGAGCCTCTAAACAGCCAAGTTTGGACCAATTCATGGTGGAGGGAGCCTCTAACCAGCCCAGTTTGGACCAATTAATGGTGGAGGGAGCCTCTAAACAGCCAAGTTTGGACCAATTCATGGTGGAGGGAGCCTCTAACCAGCCCAGTTTGGACCAATTCATGGTGGAGGGAGCATCTAACCAGCCCAGTTTGGGCAAATTCATGGTGGAGGGAGCCTCTAAAAAACCCAGCTTGGACCAATTCATGGTGGAGGGAGCCTCTAACCAGCCCAGTTTGGGCAAATTCATGGTGGAGGGAGCCTCTAAACAGCCCAGTTTGGGCAAATTCATGGTGGAGGGAGCCTCTAAACAGCCCAGTTTGGACCAATTCATGGTGGAGGGAGCCTCTAAAAAACCCAGTTTGGACCAATTCATGGTGGAGGGAGCCTCTAAACAGCCAAGTTTTGGGAAATTCATGGTGGAGGGAGCCCCTAAAAACCCCAGTTTGGACCAATTCATGGTGGAGGGAGCCTCTAAACAGCCCAGTTTGGGCAAATTCATGGTGGAGGGAGCCTCTAAACAGCCCAGTTTGGACCAATTCATGGTGGAGGGAGCCTCTAAAAAACCCAGTTTGGACCAATTCATGGTGGAGGGAGCCTCTAACCAGCCCAGTTTGGGCAAATTCATGGTGGAGGGAGCCTCTAAACAGCCCAGTTTGGGCAAATTCATGGTGGAGGGAGCCTCTAAACAGCCCAGTTTGGACCAATTCATGGTGGAGGGAGCCTCTAAAAAACCCAGTTTGGACCAATTCATGGTGGAGGGAGCCTCTAAACAGCCAAGTTTTGGGAAATTCATGGTGGAGGGAGCCCCTAAAAACCCCAGTTTGGACCAATTCATGGTGGAGGGAGCCTCTAAACAGCCCAGTTTGGGCAAATTCATGGTGGAGGGAGCCTCTAAAAAACCCAGTTTGGACCAATTCATGGTGGAGGGAGCCTCTAACCAGCCCAGTTTGGACCAATTAATGGTGGAGGGAGCCTCTAAACAGCCAAGTTTGGACCAATTCATGGTGGAGGGAGCCTATAACCAGCCCAGTTTGGACCAATTAATGGTGGAGGGAGCCTCTAAACAGCCAAGTTTGGACCAATTCATGGTGGAGGGAGCCTCTAACCAGCCCAGTTTGGACCAATTCATGGTGGAGGGAGCCTCTAACCAGCCCAGTTTGGGCAAATTCATGGTGGAGGGAGCCTCTAAAAAACCCAGCTTGGACCAATTCATGGTGGAGGGAGCCTCTAAACAGCCCAGTTTGGGCAAATTCATGGTGGAGGGAGCCTCTAAACAGCCCAGTTTGGACCAATTCATGGTGGAGGGAGCCTCTAAAAAACCCAGTTTGGACCAATTCATGGTGGAGGGAGCCTCTAAACAGCCAAGTTTTGGGAAATTCATGGTGGAGGGAGCCCCTAAAAACCCCAGTTTGGACCAATTCATGGTGGAGGGAGCCTCTAAACAGCCCAGTTTGGGCAAATTCATGGTGGAGGGAGCCTCTAAACAGCCCAGTTTGGGCAAATTCATGGTGGAGGGAGCCTCTAACCAGCCCAGTTTGGACCAATTAATGGTGGAGGGAGCCTCTAAACAGCCAAGTTTTGGGAAATTCATGGTGGAGGGAGCCTCTAACCATCCCAGTTTGGACCAATTAATGGTGGAGGGAGCCTCTAAACAGCCAAGTTTGGACCAATTCATGGTGGAGGGAGCCTCTAACCAGCCCAGTTTGGACCAATTAATGGTGGAGGGAGCCTCTAAACAGCCAAGTTTGGACCAATTCATGGTGGAGGGAGCCTCTAACCAGCCCAGTTTGGACCAATTCATGGTGGAGGGAGCCTCTAACCAGCCCAGTTTGGGCAAATTCATGGTGGAGGGAGCCTCTAAAAAACCCAGCTTGGACCAATTCATGGTGGAGGGAGCCTCTAACCAGCAGAGTTGGTGGAAATCAGGGTGGAGGGAGCCTCTAACCAGCCCAGTTTGGGCAAATTCATGGTGGAGGGAGCCTCTAAACAGCCCAGTTTGGACCAATTCATTGTGGAGGGAGCCTCTAAAAAACCCAGTTTGGACCAATTCATGGTGGAGGGAGCCTCTAAACAGCCAAGTTTTGGGAAATTCATGGTGGAGGGAGCCCCTAAAAACCCCAGTTTGGACCAATTCATGGTGGAGGGAGCCTCTAAACAGCCCAGTTTGGGCAAATTCATGGTGGAGGGAGCCTCTAAACAGCCCAGTTTGGACCAATTCATGGTGGAGGGAGCCTCTAAAAAACCCAGTTTGGACCAATTCATGGTGGAGGGAGCCTCTAACCAGCCCAGTTTGGGCAAATTCATGGTGGAGGGAGCCTCTAAACAGCCCAGTTTGGGCAAATTCATGGTGGAGGGAGCCTCTAAACAGCCCAGTTTGGACCAATTCATGGTGGAGGGAGCCTCTAAAAAACCCAGTTTGGACCAATTCATGGTGGAGGGAGCCTCTAAAAAGCCAAGTTTTGGGAAATTCATGGTGGAGGGAGCCCCTAAAAACCCCAGTTTGGACCAATTCATGGTGGAGGGAGCCTCTAAACAGCCCAGTTTGGGCAAATTCATGGTGGAGGGAGCCTCTAAAAAACCCAGTTTGGACCAATTCATGGTGGAGGGAGCCTCTAACCAGCCCAGTTTGGACCAATTAATGGTGGAGGGAGCCTCTAAACAGCCAAGTTTGGACCAATTCATGGTGGAGGGAGCCTCTAACCAGCCCAGTTTGGACCAATTAATGGTGGAGGGAGCCTCTAAACAGCCAAGTTTGGACCAATTCATGGTGGAGGGAGCCTCTAACCAGCCCAGTTTGGACCAATTCATGGTGGAGGGAGCATCTAACCAGCCCAGTTTGGGCAAATTCATGGTGGAGGGAGCCTCTAAAAAACCCAGCTTGGACCAATTCATGGTGGAGGGAGCCTCTAACCAGCCCAGTTTGGGCAAATTCATGGTGGAGGGAGCCTCTAAACAGCCCAGTTTGGGCAAATTCATGGTGGAGGGAGCCTCTAAACAGCCCAGTTTGGACCAATTCATGGTGGAGGGAGCCTCTAAAAAACCCAGTTTGGACCAATTCATGGTGGAGGGAGCCTCTAAACAGCCAAGTTTTGGGAAATTCATGGTGGAGGGAGCCCCTAAAAACCCCAGTTTGGACCAATTCATGGTGGAGGGAGCCTCTAAACAGCCCAGTTTGGGCAAATTCATGGTGGAGGGAGCCTCTAAACAGCCCAGTTTGGACCAATTCATGGTGGAGGGAGCCTCTAAAAAACCCAGTTTGGACCATTTCATGGTGGAGGGAGCCTCTAACCAGCCCAGTTTGGGCAAATTCATGGTGGAGGGAGCCTCTAAACAGCCCAGTTTGGGCAAATTCATGGTGGAGGGAGCCTCTAAACAGCCCAGTTTGGACCAATTCATGGTGGAGGGAGCCTCTAAAAAACCCAGTTTGGACCAATTCATGGTGGAGGGAGCCTCTAAACAGCCAAGTTTTGGGAAATTCATGGTGGAGGGAGCCCCTAAAAACCCCAGTTTGGACCAATTCATGGTGGAGGGAGCCTCTAAACAGCCCAGTTTGGGCAAATTCATGGTGGAGGGAGCCTCTAAAAAACCCAGTTTGGACCAATTCATGGTGGAGGGAGCCTCTAACCAGCCCAGTTTGGACCAATTAATGGTGGAGGGAGCCTCTAAACAGCCAAGTTTGGACCAATTCATGGTGGAGGGAGCCTATAACCAGCCCAGTTTGGACCAATTAATGGTGGAGGGAGCCTCTAAACAGCCAAGTTTGGACCAATTCATGGTGGAGGGAGCCTCTAACCAGCCCAGTTTGGACCAATTCATGGTGGAGGGAGCCTCTAACCAGCCCAGTTTGGGCAAATTCATGGTGGAGGGAGCCTCTAAAAAACCCAGCTTGGACCAATTCATGGTGGAGGGAGCCTCTAACCAGCCCAGTTTGGGCAAATTCATGGTGGAGGGAGCCTCTAAACAGCCCAGTTTGGGCAAATTCATGGTGGAGGGAGCCTCTAAACAGCCCAGTTTGGACCAATTCATGGTGGAGGGAGCCTCTAAAAAACCCAGTTTGGACCAATTCATGGTGGAGGGAGCCTCTAAACAGCCCAGTTTGGGCAAATTCATGGTGGAGGGAGCCTCTAAACAGCCCAGTTTGGGCAAATTCATGGTGGAGGGAGCCTCTAACCAGCCCAGTTTGGACCAATTAATGGTGGAGGGAGCCTCTAAACAGCCAAGTTTGGACCAATTCATGGTGGAGGGAGCCTATAACCAGCCCAGTTTGGACCAATTAATGGTGGAGGGAGCCTCTAAACAGCCAAGTTTGGACCAATTCATGGTGGAGGGAGCCTCTAACCAGCCCAGTTTGGACCAATTCATGGTGGAGGGAGCCTCTAACCAGCCCAGTTTGGGCAAATTCATGGTGGAGGGAGCCTCTAAAAAACCCAGCTTGGACCAATTCATGGTGGAGGGAGCCTCTAACCAGCCCAGTTTGGGCAAATTCATGGTGGAGGGAGCCTCTAAACAGCCCAGTTTGGGCAAATTCATGGTGGAGGGAGCCTCTAAACAGCCCAGTTTGGACCAATTCATGGTGGAGGGAGCCTCTAAAAAACCCAGTTTGGACCAATTCATGGTGGAGGGAGCCTCTAAACAGCCAAGTTTTGGGAAATTCATGGTGGAGGGAGCCCCTAAAAACCCCAGTTTGGACCAATTCATGGTGGAGGGAGCCTCTAAACAGCCCAGTTTGGGCAAATTCATGGTGGAGGGAGCCTCTAAACAGCCCAGTTTGGGCAAATTCATGGTGGAGGGAGCCTCTAACCAGCCCAGTTTGGACCAATTAATGGTGGAGGGAGCCTCTAAACAGCCAAGTTTTGGGAAATTCATGGTGGAGGGAGCCTCTAACCATCCCAGTTTGGACCAATTAATGGTGGAGGGAGCCTCTTAACAGCCAAGTTTGGACCAATTCATGGTGGAGGGAGCCTCTAACCAGCCCAGTTTGGACCAATTAATGGTGGAGGGAGCCTCTAAACAGCCAAGTTTGGACCAATTCATGGTGGAGGGAGCCTCTAACCAGCCCAGTTTGGACCAATTCATGGTGGAGGGAGCCTCTAACCAGCCCAGTTTGGGCAAATTCATGGTGGAGGGAGCCTCTAAAAAACCCAGCTTGGACCAATTCATGGTGGAGGGAGCCTCTAACCAGCAGAGTTGGTGGAAATCAGGGTGGAGGGAGCCTCTAACCAGCCCAGTTTGGACCAATTCATGGTGGAGGGAGCCTCTAACCAGCCCAGTTTGGGCAAATTCATGGTGGAGGGAGCCTCTAAAAAACCCAGCTTGGACCAATTCATGGTGGAGGGAGCCTCTAACCAGCCCAGTTTGGGCAAATTCATGGTGGAGGGAGCCTCTAAACAGCCCAGTTTGGGCAAATTCATGGTGGAGGGAGCCTCTAAACAGCCCAGTTTGGACCAATTTATGGTGGAGGGAGCCTCTAAAAAACCCAGTTTGGACCAATTCATGGTGGAGGGAGCCTCTAAACAGCCAAGTTTTGGGAAATTCATGGTGGAGGGAGCCCCTAAAAACCCCAGTTTGGACCAATTCATGGTGGAGGGAGCCTCTAAACAACCCAGTTTGGGCAAATTTATGGTGGAGGGAGCCTCTAAACAGCCCAGTTTGGACCAATTCATGGTGGAGGGAGCCTCTAAAAAACCCAGTTTGGACCAATTCATGGTGGAGGGAGCCTCTAACCAGCCCAGTTTGGGCAAATTCATGGTGGAGGGAGCCTCTAAACAGCCCAGTTTGGGCAAATTCATGGTGGAGGGAGCCTCTAAACAGCCCAGTTTGGACCAATTCATGGTGGAGGGAGCCTCTAAAAAACCCAGTTTGGACCAATTCATGGTGGAGGGAGCCTCTAAACAGCCAAGTTTTGGGAAATTCATGGTGGAGGGAGCCCCTAAAAACCCCATTTTGGACCAATTCATGGTGGAGGGAGCCTCTAAACAGCCCAGTTTGGGCAAATTCATGGTGGAGGGAGCCTCTAAAAAACCCAGTTTGGACCAATTCATGGTGGAGGGAGCCTCTAACCAGCCCAGTTTGGACCAATTAATGGTGGAGGGAGCCTCTAAACAGCCAAGTTTGGACCAATTCATGGTGGAGGGAGCCTCTAACCAGCCCAGTTTGGACCAATTAATGGTGGAGGGAGCCTCTAAACAGCCAAGTTTGGACCAATTCATGGTGGAGGGAGCCTCTAACCAGCCCAGTTTGGACCAATTCATGGTGGAGGGAGCATCTAACCAGCCCAGTTTGGGCAAATTCATGGTGGAGGGAGCCTCTAAAAAACCCAGCTTGGACCAATTCATGGTGGAGGGAGCCTCTAACCAGCCCAGTTTGGGCAAATTCATGGTGGAGGGAGCCTCTAAACAGCCCAGTTTGGGCAAATTCATGGTGGAGGGAGCCTCTAAACAGCCCAGTTTGGACCAATTCATGGTGGAGGGAGCCTCTAAAAAACCCAGTTTGGACCAATTCATAGTGGAGGGAGCCTCTAAACAGCCAAGTTTTGGGAAATTCATGGTGGAGGGAGCCCCTAAAAACCCCAGTTTGGACCAATTCATGGTGGAGGGAGCCTCTAAACAGCCCAGTTTGGGCAAATTCATGGTGGAGGGAGCCTCTAAACAGCCCAGTTTGGACCAATTCATGGTGGAGGGAGCCTCTAACCAGCCCAGTTTGGGCAAATTCATGGTGGAGGGAGCCTGTAAACAGCCAAGTTTGGACCAATTCATGGTGGAGGGAGCCTCTAAAAAACCCAGTTTGGACCAATTCATGGTGGAGGGAGCCTCTAAACAGCCAAGTTTTGGGAAATTCATGGTGGAGGGAGCCCCTAAAAACCCCAGTTTGGACCAATTCATGGTGGAGGGAGCCTCTAAACAGCCCAGTTTGGGCAAATTCATGGTGGAGGGAGCCTCTAAAAAACCCAGTTTGGACCAATTCATGGTGGAGGGAGCCTCTAACCAGCCCAGTTTGGACCAATTAATGGTGGAGGGAGCCTCTAAACAGCCAAGTTTGGACCAATTCATGGTGGAGGGAGCCTCTAACCAGCCCAGTTTGGACCAATTAATGGTGGAGGGAGCCTCTAAACAGCCAAGATTGGACCAATTCATGGTGGAGGGAGCCTCTAACCAGCCCAGTTTGGACCAATTCATGGTGGAGGGAGCCTCTAACCAGCCCAGTTTGGGCAAATTCATGGTGGAGGGAGCCTCTAAAAAACCCAGCTTGGACCAATTCATGGTGGAGGGAGCCTCTAACCAGCCCAGTTTGGGCAAATTCATGGTGGAGGGAGCCTCTAAACAGCCCAGTTTGGGCAAATTCATGGTGGAGGGAGCCTCTAAACAGCCCAGTTTGGACCAATTCATGGTGGAGGGAGCCTCTAAAAAACCCAGTTTGGACCAATTCATGGTGGAGGGAGCCTCTAAACAGCCAAGTTTTGGGAAATTCATGGTGGAGGGAGCCCCTAAAAACCCCAGTTTGGACCAATTCATGGTGGAGGGAGCCTCTAAACAGCCCAGTTTGGGCAAATTCATGGTGGAGGGAGCCTCTAAACAGCCCAGTTTGAGCAAATTCATGGTGGAGGGAGCCTCTAACCAGCCCAGTTTGGACCAATTAATGGTGGAGGGAGCCTCTAAACAGCCAAGTTTTGGGAAATTCATGGTGGAGGGAGCCTCTAACCAGCCCAGTTTGGACCAATTAATGGTGGAGGGAGCCTCTAAACAGCCAAGTTTGGACCAATTCATGGTGGAGGGAGCCTCTAACCAGCCCAGTTTGGACCAATTAATGGTGGAGGGAGCCTCTAAACAGCCAAGTTTGGACCAATTCATGGTGGAGGGAGCCTCTAACCAGCCCAGTTTGGACCAATTCATGGTGGAGGGAGCCTCTAACCAGCCCAGTTTGGGCAAATTCATGGTGGAGGGAGCCTCTAAAAAACCCAGCTTGGACCAATTCATGGTGGAGGGAGCCTCTAACCAGCAGAGTTGGTGGAAATCAGGGTGGAGGGAGCCTCTAACCAGCAGAGTTGGGGGAAATCAGGGTGGAGGGAGCCTAGTATTAACAGAATTGTGCAACGCTTATGGTGGATGAGTATGAGGATGCGGAGGAATTGGAGAGGTTGAGTACAGACATGGAGTTTCATGTTGGGGTGCTTTACACAGGTGGGCACAAAAATGACGGCTCTACCCAGTGGTGGTTCATTTTTATCAAAGTGAGCCGGTCGGCACTCTCAGCTGACAGACGGGTGCGCTTGTCAGTGATGATGCCACCGGCTGCACTGAACACCCTCTCAGATAGGACGCTGGCGGCAGGACAGGACAGCACCTCCAAGGCATATAGGGCAAGTTCAAGCCACAGGTCCAACTTCGACACCCAATACGTGTAGGGCGCAGAGGGGTCGGAGAGGACAGGGCTGTGGTCGGAAAGGTATTCCCGCAACATGCGCCTATACTTCTCACGCCTGGTGACACTAGGACCCTCCATGGCGGCACTTTGGCGAGGGGGTGCCATCAAGGTGTCCCAGACCTTAGACAGTGTGCCCCTCGTTTGTGTGGACCGGTGAGAACTTGGTTGCCTACTGGAGGAACTGCCCTCCCTGCCGCCAACGTCACATGCTGAAAACATCTCCATCATATTCTGCACCAATTGCCTGTGGCAAGCATTGATGCGATTGGCCCTCCCCTCTACCGGAATAAAAGACGAGATGTTGTTTTTATACCGGGGGTCAAGGATAGCAAAGATCCAGTACTGGTTGTCCTCCATGATTTTGACAATACGCTTGTCGGTTGTAAAGCACCCCAACATGAACTCAGCCATGTCTGCCACAGTGTTAGTTGGCATGACTCCTCTGGCCCCACCGGAAAGTTCAATCTCCATTTCCTCCTCATCCTCCATGTCTACCCATCCGCGCTGCAACAATGGGACGATTCGAAGTTGCCCGGAAGCCTCCTGTATCACCATCACATCATCGGACAACTCTTCTTCCTCCTCCTCCTCCTCCTCCTCCATTAAACGCAGTGAAGCGGACAGATGTGTGGACCTACTCTCCAGCTGTGACGGATCGGATGCTATCCCTAACTCCTCTGTGTGATCTGAGTTATCCCTGATGTCAATCAGGGATTCTCTCAGAACACACAAGAGCGGGATTGTAAGGCTCACCATCGCATCCTCAGAGCTCACCCTCCTTGTGGACTCCTCAAAGACCCGTAGGATGTCACAAAGGTCTCTCATCCATGGCCACTCATGGATGTGAAACTGAGGCAGCTGACTTTGTGGCACCCTAGGGTTTTGTAGCTGGTATTTCATCAAAGGTCTCTGCTGCTCAACCACTCTATTCAACATCTGAAACGTTGAGTTCCAGCGTGTGGGGACGTCGCACAAAAGCCGGTGTTGTGGCACATGCAGGCGTTGCTGGAGAGATTTTAAGCTAGCAGCGGCTACTGTCGACTTGCGAAAGTGGGCGCACATGCGCCGCACTTTCACCAGTAGCTCTGGAACATTGGGGTAGCTCTTTAGGAAACGTTGCACCACTAGGTTGAAGACGTGGGCCAGGCATGGAACATGTTGGAGTCCGGCAAGCTCCAGAGCTGCTACCAGGTTCCGGCCGTTATCACAAACGACCATGCCTGGGCCCAGGTGCAGCGGCTCAAACCATATTGCCGTCTCATCGAGGAGGGCATCCCTCACCTCGGAGGCAGTGTGCTGTCTGTCCCCCAAGCTGATCAGCTTCAGCACAGCCTGCTGACGTCTACCAACGCCAGCGCTGCAACGTTTCCAACTCGTAGCTGGGGTCAATCTAACAGCGGAGGAGGAGGCGGTGGCGGAGGAGGAGGCGGTGGCGGAGGAGGAGGCGGTAGAGGAGGAGGAGGAGGGGGGTGTTCTTCTCGTGTCCCTGCCAGGAATGTTAGGCGGGGAGACGAGGTACACCGGGCCAGTTTGGGAAGCAGTCCCAGCCTCAACTACATTCACCCAGTGTGCCGTCAGTGAAATGTAGCGTCCCTGTCCGCATGCACTTGTCCACGCGTCGGTGGTCAAGTGGACCTTTGTGCAAAGCGCGGAACTAAGGGCCCGCCTGATGTTGAGTGACACGTGCTGGTGCAAGGCGGGGACGGCACACCGGGAGAAGTAGTGACGGCTAGGGACGGCATAGCGAGGTGCCGCAGTTGTCATCAGGTCCAGGAAGGCGGGAGTTTCAACAAGCCGGAACGCCAACATCTCCTGGGCCAGCAGTTTAGCGATGTTGGCGTTCAAGGCTTGCGCGTGTGGGTGGTTAGCAGTGTATTTCTGCCGCCGCTCCAATGTCTGAGAGATGGTGGGTTGTTGTAAAGAAGCGCCTGATGGTGCCTTTGATGGTGCAGGAGAAGGAGATAAGACAGGAACAGGGGAGGATGAGGGAGAAGTCAACAAAGTGGCGGAGGCAGATGAAGTGGTGTCCTGGCTCGTCCTCTGGAGTGCATCGCCAGCACAGTCAGCAGTGGCAGTGGCAGAGGCAGAGGCAGTGGCAGAGGCAGTGGCAGTGGCGTGAACGGCAGGCGGCCTTTGTCCTGCCGTTGCTGCCTGCCACTGATTCCAGTGCTTGGATTCCAAATGACGGCGCATTGAAGTGGTGGACAGGTTGCTCTTCTCAGAGCCCCTAATCAATTTCGAGAGGCAAATTGTGCAGACAACACTATATCTGTCCTCGGCGCATTCCTTGAAAAAACTCCACACCTTCGAGAAACGTGCCCTCGAGGTGGGAGTTTTTCGGGGCTGGGTACGAACTGGAACATCTTGGGAGATTCCGGGTGTGGCCTGGCTTCGCCTAAGCTGCTGACCTCTGCCTCTGCCTCTAGCTACCCTTTTTGGTGCTGCACCTGCCTCAACATCCACACTACTTTCCCCGCTTGACATCCCCCCTGTCCAGGTCGGGTCAGTGTCCTCATCATCCACCACTTCCTCTTCCAACTCCTGTCTCATCTCCTCCTCCCGCACAATGCGCCGGTCAACTGGATGCCCTGACGGCAACTGCGTCACATCATCGTCGATGAGGGTGGGTTGCTGGTCATCCACCACCAAATCGAACGGAGATGGAGGAGACTCTAGTGTTTGAGTATCTGGACACAGATGCTCCTCTGTTAGGTTCGTGGAATCGTGACGTGGAGAGGCAGGTTGAGGGACAATGAAAGGAGCGGAGAACAGCTCTGGGGAGCAGGGACAGTTTGGGTTATTGTTCTGTAAAGCTTCGGAATTTTGGGAGGAAGGAAGACAAGACTGTTGGGTAATAGGAGGAGAGGAGGCAGAGTCTGACTGGCTGCTGGACAATGTGCTGTAAGCGTTCTCTGACAGCCATTGCAAGACCTGTTCCTGGTTCTCGGGCCTACTAAGGTTTGTACCCTGCAGTTTAGTTAATGTGGCAAGCAACCCTGGCACTGTGGAGTGGCGCAATGCTTGCTGCCCCACAGGAGTAGGCACGGGATGCCCTGTGGCTTCACTGCTACCTTGCTCCCCAGAACCATTCCCCCGACCTCGCCCACGGCCTCGTCCACGTCCCTTTCCGGGAGCCTTGCGCATTTTGAATTCCTAGTTAGAAATTGGCACTGTATACCAGTAGTAAAAATTGTGGGTGCACGTAACCCCAATATATTCTTTGAATTACCAGTCAGAAACTGGCACTATATGGCAGTAGCAAGAAATGAGGGTATTTGTATTCCCAATATATTCTTTGAATTCCCAGTCAGACAATGGCACTGTATACCAGTAGTAAAAATTGTGGGTGCACGTAACCCCAATATATTCTTTGAATTACCAGTCAGAAACTGGCACTATATGGCAGTAGCAAGAAATGAGGGTATTTGTATTCCCAATATATTCTTTGAATTCCCAGTCAGACAATGGCACTGTATACCAGTAGTAAAAATTGTGGGTGCACGTAACCCCAATATATTCTTTGAATTACCAGTCAGAAACTGGCACTATATGGCAGTAGCAATAAATGAGGGTATTTGTATTCCCAATATATTCTTTGAATTCCCAGTCAGACAATGGCACTGTATACCAGTAGTAAAAATTGTGGGTGCACGTAACCCCAATATATTCTTTGAATTACCAGTCAGAAACTGGCACTATATGGCAGTAGCAAGAAATGAGGGTATTTGTATTCCCAATATATTCTTTGAATTCCCAGTCAGACAATGGCACTGTATACCAGTAGTAAAAATTGTGGGTGCACGTAACCCCAATATATTCTTTGAATTACCAGTCAGAAACTGGCACTATATGGCAGTAGCAAGAAATGAGGGTATTTATAACCCCAATATATTCTTTGAATTCCCAGTCAGACAATGGCACTGTATACCAGTAGTAAAAATTGTGGGTGCACGTAACCCCAATATATTCTTTGAATTACCAGTCAGAAACTGGCACTATATGGCAGTAGCAAGAAATGAGGGTATTTGTATTCCCAATATATTCTTTGAATTCCCAGTCAGACAATGGCACTGTATACCAGTAGTAAAAATTGTGGGTGCACGTAACCCCAATATATTCTTTGAATTACCAGTCAGAAACTGGCACTATATGGCAGTAGCAAGAAATGAGGGTATTTGTATTCCCAATATATTCTTTGAATTCCCAGTCAGACAATGGCACTGTATACCAGTAGTAAAAATTGTGGGTGCACGTAACCCCAATATATTCTTTGAATTACCAGTCAGAAACTGGCACTATATGGCAGTAGCAAGAAATGAGGGTATTTGTATTCCCAATATATTCTTTGAATTCCCAGTCAGACAATGGCACTGTATACCAGTAGTAAAAATTGTGGGTGCACGTAACCCCAATATATTCTTTGAATTACCAGTCAGAAACTGGCACTATATGGCAGTAGCAAGAAATGAGGGTATTTGTATTCCCAATATATTCTTTGAATTCCCAGTCAGACAATGGCACTGTATACCAGTAGTAAAAATTGTGGGTGCACGTAACCCCAATATATTCTTTGAATTACCAGTCAGAAACTGGCACTATATGGCAGTAGCAAGAAATGAGGGTATTTGTATTCCCAATGTATTCTTTGAATTCCCAGTCAGACAATGGCACTGTATACCAGTAGTAAAAATTGTGGGTGCACGTAACCCCAATATATTCTTTGAATTACCAGTCAGAAACTGGCACTATATGGCAGTAGCAAGAAATGAGGGTATTTGTATTCCCAATATATTCTTTGAATTCCCAGTCAGACAATGGCACTGTATACCAGTAGTAAAAATTGTGGGTGCACGTAACCCCAATATATTCTTTGAATTACCAGTCAGAAACTGGCACTATATGGCAGTAGCAAGAAATGAGGGTATTTATAACCCCAATATATTCTTTGAATTCCCAGTCAGACAATGGCACTATATGGCAGTAGCAAAAATAGTGGGTGTATATAGCCCCAATTCTATTGCTAGGGGACTTGCAGGGTATTTCTGGGGTGAAGGTGGGGGGGCACACCGTTGGAACGGGTATCGGGGGTATATATCGGGTATACGGGAATACACTGACAGTGTATTCCATTCAGGATCCTGGGAAAACTGGGTTGCGGCGATTGAGCCCGTCAGTGCCACGTTACACTGACAAGCTTCTCCCTGGAATTTAGCTCTTACAAGAGCTGTTGTGGTTGTCTTCTCCTTCCTATCCTAGCCTGTCCCTGCCTACCCAGAATCTAAGCCCTAGCTAGCTGGACGGAAACCTCCGTCCTCGGTGAATTGCAAGCTCAGAATGACGCGAACCTGGGCGGCGCTGTTCTTTTAAATTAGAGGTCACATGTTTTCGGCAGCCAATGGGTTTTGCCTACTTTTCTCAACGTCACCGGTGTCGTAGTTCCTGTCCCACCTACCCTGCGCTGTTATTGGAGCAAAAAAGGCGCCAGGGAAGGTGGGAGGGGAATCGAGTAATGGGGCACTTTACCACGCGGTGTTCGATTCGATTCGAACATGCCGAACAGCCTAATATCCGATCGAACATGAGTTCGATAGAACACTGTTCGCTCATCTCTACCTAGCATCATTTGACAGAAATATAATATAATATGTCTTGGTTCTTAAAATGTGGCTAGAAAATTTTTTGAAGCAAAAGTGGTAAAATATTTTAAAAAACTGTATACTGTACTATAAATTTGCAAATCCTAGCGATCACCAAGAAACCATAGTAAGTGGCACTCATGATTGGTTGTAAAAATCCTTCTTTATGCTCCTTAACCCATGTACAATGTGCTGTATGTTTTTCTGGGTAACTGCTGTTTTGTGGTCTCTGGCTTCTTCCGGCCCCATTGTTTGTTTTTGGACTCTGTATACACTGTAGTACCCATTCTTAGTTTGTGGTCCCGGTATACTATGTTTTATGCTTTGCCTACCAGATATGTAGTTTGTTGTTTTCACCCAATTTGGAAATTCTAATAAAACAAATCATTAAGAAGGTACGTTATGTTTATGAAAATGTACAGATTGATACCATACCATACCAAATGTCAGATTGATCTCTACCAGATCAGAATATAGAACAACATTAGAGTTTCACCATCTTTGCTCCATTTACATAGGATCCTCATTTTATTTACATTTGAGTATTTTCTTCGAGAAGCATGGCGGCCTTTGTGTTATTAATGAGCTTGGCTGTTGATCTTAGCTTTCTGTTCACAGACTCTGGCTGCCTTCTGTTTCATAGCTGTTGCCTCAACATTTCATTTTCAACTGCCAAAATCTAAGAGATGACAAACCTCTTATTATTTTGCCGCACTTGTATATATTATCAATGTACATATAAGAGGGAATATACATGTGTACCTTAGTCCATTGGTACACTAGGGATATAGGTATGAAGGGGACCAAGATATTTAAAATGTCCCTATATACTAATACCCTCACTCCCTATATAGTATGTGCGCATGTCAAGGGATCCTGGTTCTGAATACATTTACTCTGAAATCCCATATATCGATATCAGCGAGAGTGCCGATCCCCCCTGAGGATACTGGCCTAATGCCACACCAACAGGGAAGGAAATCGCCACCCTACACCAATGGATATCAGAGCTTCAGACCAGTTGCCCCAGCCACACATATAACTTCTGAAACAGCCCTACGCGTTTCGTCTTATTCAAGACTCTTCAGGGGCAATTTACAAATGTTGTTAATCACGGCAGCATAGAGCTGCATAGATAGATTCTTGGCGGTAGATGTGCTGACCGTCGGCAGGACCGCTCACCGGCAGCGGTGAAGCGTACTGCTCATGCCGATCTATTTAAACCTGTAGCCACTCCCCCCACACCATGCTAAGCCAATCACGCTTAGTATACAAACTCAACCCACTTGTTTGCCCACGTGTGTAGGAACATACGATTCTACATGGGCGGCATTATAGTTGTAAATTACAACTGCCGAACCCTTCTCTAACATCATCCTATATGTACTCCAACTGTCCATTCAGGATATAGGGTGCTGGTTATATTCTCCACTTCTGTACATGATCCGTGTCCAATACGTCCCCAATGAGGTTGACACGCCCCCTTCTTTACGTCACGCGCATGCGCGCGGACCTTTTAAAACAGCTTTTGTTTCTTTTCGCTGTTTCTACTGACAGGAGCTGCAAATATAGGACCGGATCCCGGGAGATAATGATTAACCAATACACAACTTCATCCTTAGTCCCAGGACATTAACACACTATAACAAACAACGGGAAACATATATGTGGGAACCAGATAACTGGCCAGGTTATAAATAATAGGGAAACCTATAAACAGACTCTGATTGTACATAACTCGCTGGACCTACAGCTAAATGACTTAGTGCATCCCAAAGGGATACATTCGACAGATTAAGATACATCTACTAGATACTGTGTAACAAAGGTATACTCTGGTAAGTATAACACCCATCTCAAAACCTATCATGTATACCACTGCCTTATTAAATCACTTTGGGAAAAGGGCTAGAGAGATAGAGGGCAAAAGACCATTGGTGACATCTCAAAAATGTTGTTTTACACTAAATTTACAGATGGCAATTAAAACTGGTGTTATCTTTTTTATATGAAGCAGGTAAAATCCAGCTGCTCATTCAGCCCCTTCGGGGATACAGTATCCAGTCTGTATATCCATTGAGCTTCTTTCTGTAAAATCAATCGGTCCCAATCCCCCCCTCTCTCCTTCCCTGTTGGTGTGGCATTAGGCCAGTATCCTCAGGGGGGATCGGCACTCTCGCTGATATCGATATATGGGATTTCAGAGTAAATGTATTCAGAACCAGGATCCCTTGACATGCGCACATACTATATAGGGAGTGAGGGTATTAGTATATAGGGACATTTTAAATATCTTGGTCCCCTTCATACCTATATCCCTAGTGTACCAATGGACTAAGGTACACATGTATATTGGCTTTATGAACGTCAGGTTGGCCGATCAATATTAACGTTCTACCTTTTATATATACAGTTAGTTTTTTAAACTAAATTAAATAAAGGTGAAGTTTTATATATATAATTTTTTTTTTTTTTGTTTATACCCTATCTTAGGGATCTAGGTCCTTTCAGTGAATTTATGTAATGATATGGGTCTCTGACATCCGATTTTCAGTGATTTTTTACATATAAGAGGGACCAACATACGCCTCCAATAACTATATTACAGCTACTATTATTATAAATGAACAAAACTTAATCTCAGAAAAAAGGCGCACATAGTTATAAAGGGGCAAAAAAGACGCAAATAATAAATTCCACCCAAAATTTGAAAAATATTTATTTTAATTTTAGCTTTTTTTGTTATGTACTATGATTCCAGATATAGCAATATGTCTAGATTCATCTTTAAAAGCGTAATATACTGTTATTCACTGGAGTTTACCATAGTGTATGAATATGTCACTAGGATTTTGCTTTAAACAGATTCATTTTTCTGCATTATCAGCTAAATCTAACCCAAACTAATGTCACCTTAGGCATATGACCTGACCTAATAAAATTCCCATGGCCCAGCCAACAGATGAATTATGCAATGTGAACGTTAAATGAACATTTTTCTAGCTGATATGACTTTTTAACTAATCTAGAATATATATCTTAATCTTCACATCAATAATTACAGGAACTATTATGAAGGAGAGATGTGAGATTAAATAAAAATGACTTCCTGCCATCAGATAGCATACAGTAAAACTAACATAAGCTAAAACAAAGACGAGGAAGCAGGAATATGTTGTTCTAATAAAAGATTCTTGTGAGTTCCCTGAACTGACTCCCTCTGTGATATAAAAGGCTTTGGCTACTGTTCCATCAGCTGGCTACACAGAAATGTATTCACAAATATGCCAGCGTTCCTATATTACTCAACATACAGTTCATAAGATGGGATATCCAAGTAACAAAGTTGAACAGCACTCCAATAGGTTATGCTTCTTAAAGTTTTATTGGCAGTCGGCTCAAGAAGTGGGTGTTTAATGTTCACTTTAGTGGAATGCCATTGGAAATGCTAATATGGTTGGTCAGGCTGGAAGTGATTAGAAAATGAGATTATCATATAGGAACAACATAAACGAAAGCAAAAACAAAAAGCAAAGAGAGTCATCTAGCTAGAAGGTACAAGGCTTACTAAAAAGAACATACATGAAATCTAAGGACAAAACAGGCAATGAGGGTACTTAACTTATTTTGGGCACATAGCAATGAGATAAAAAGATGGGGATATATGACAATGACGCACCCCACTGCTGAAGATGCCAGGTGGACTGCTTGTGGGACTGCCCCATGATACAACAATTTTGGGTGATACCTTTTTCAATCACCCGTGTGATCACCAATGTCCCAAGGAATCTATTATGGGCAATATTCGGTTATGTTGACGCAGAGACAGAGATGCTCTAGAGAAGGTGATGATGGCCAATGTCCAATCCCTGACACACCTTCATTTAAGGTTTTCATGGAGAAACTGTTCTTCATTATAAAATGCATTGGATGGAGGATTCTTTGTAGAAATAGAGCAAAGTGGAATCTTTCTTCCATATGTGGAAGAGCTTCATAGAAATATTGACAGCTAAGATTCACCAAGATACCTGACAATGCTTGTTTACACTACCTGGTACCATGAATGACTGTTAGCTGGGGATTCCCCAATGTCAGCACCACACACCATGTCACCTTCATCACATCTTATATCACAATCTGATTACTGACTAGGTTTATGGTTATTGTTGGTATACTGAGTTACTTGTCACCTTTACCACAATTCCATGGTTTACCATTTCAGACCTTGCATAGGGTTTGCTGGTTATCCTTGATATCTGGACACCTGTCACTCTTACAAACTGATGCGTTATGCGTTACACTTTATGTTCTATATATCTAATACTATGCATGTTTGGTTATGCAATGTATCATAACTCATGGATACCCACACAAATTACTGCGTTTGTTATTTGTTTTTGGAACATTTTAATAAAAACAGTTTTAGGGTGCATTCACACTACGTTTCCTGAAGCTTATTCTGAACGTGAAACACGTTCAGAATAAGCGGCGTATAAAGCAGCTCCATTCATTTCTATGGGAGCCGGCATGCGAGCGCTCCCCATAGAAATGAATGGGCTGCTTCTTTCACTGCGAGCACTCCCATTGAAGTGAATGGGAAGTGCCGGCGTATACGGCAAGCTCTGCTCATGCCGAGCCGTACATGCTGGCACTTCCCATTCACTTCAATGGGAGTGCTCGCAGTGAAAGAAGCAGCCCATTCATTTCTATGGGGAGCGCTCGCATGCCGGCTCCCATAGTAATGAATGGAGCTGCTTTATACGCCGCTTATTCTGAACGTGTTTCACGTTCAGAATAAGCTTCAGGAAACGTAGTGTGAATGCACCCTAAGGCTAAGGCCCCAGAAGTTCAGTGGAAAAAACTGTGTCGGAAATGAATCACGGTTTTTCCAGCAATGCTTTTCACATAAAGTCCGCTGAGTTTTCCTCTGTGGACTTTCTATTTCAATTATACCTATACAGAAAACATCAGTGTTTCTGCAGGTATAATTGACATACTGCTATTTATAAAAACGCAATGGTCATTGAAATCACATTATGTCCACTGCAGATATTTTTCTGCAATGTGTGATACTGTAGAATGCCACAGTTTTTGCCACTGAGTTTACGCTGTCGCAATATGGCATAGTTTACACTACATTGGGTAGTTTAATTAGGGATCATTTATCTAACCTGCATGTTTTTGATCTTTTTTTCTTGTCCCTTATTTCTGTAAATGCACATTTTCTCTCCATAACCATGCCATTGGTGGTTACATACTTGGTAAGATGATGGAGAACTGATCTGTGTGCTCCAACTCGAGAGATACCTGCTATCATAAATTCCTTTTCTGTATTTTCATTTCAATAAACATTGCTAATTTTTTATACAGCATTTTTGTTTTATCTAAAGATGTTAAGAAAATTGTTCATATACACCATGTTGCTACTATATTATGAAAACAGAGGCAAGACTATGTGTTCCTTGCATTGTATGGAAAACTGCACTTGCATTTTTTTATATTGCTGTTTTTATTGTCACTTGGAAAAACAGGAGAAATATTTATGCGAGTTGAGGAAACAACAATTATTTTTCAGCCATATTATATCTGCTCACTGCAATATCAAATGTGTCTGCTCTAGGTAAATACTGCATTGATCTAAATAAAAAAGAATTGTATATGCACAGCATCTGGAGGTAAGGACATACACTCAGGCTTTTAGATGTAGATAGGAATAATACACAGGCGGTGGCTACCACTCACCATTAATAAAAATCTTTGGTGGTTATAATGATCCGTGTTGCTCTATTATGGAGTGTCCTTCAAGCCATGCTCTTGTGAAAGAAAGCTACTTTAGCTCAGCTCGAAATACTCTTAAAGCCATCTTAAGCATCATCTCAAAAAAATATGACTTCTGTTTCTCAAATTTCCACATAAGAAATAGAAGCTACTGTAATTTGTTTATTTTCCAGTTTCCCACAATAAACTTACTGCATAAATGTTCTTTCTGCTGCCTATGAAGATAACTTCCCACATGAAAAGTCTGAGAATGGACTAATCAAATTAATAATAAAGTGATCAGTACGAGCTCGGCCCGTAAATAAGATCCAGCTGCTCATTGGTGACTGCCAGATCATTTCAACATGTTGTGTCATGACATCTGTGGTCGCCTGACTCACTCGATTGCTATCTTCATTTGTTTGATGCAATCTTCTAGGTGGTTCCAGCTTGAAAGCAGACTACAATATGACATGACGAATCTCGCACATTCAAAATGTAAGTCAGCTTATAACATACAACTATAATTCACATGTACTGTCACAAGGATGACTATACAAGAATACTGTGCTTCTCACAATAAGAAAAAAAAATTGAATCACTTCCCATGTAATTTATAGCAAAATAATATTAAGCATCTACAAATAAAAGCATTGAACACAGGGACCAAGGATTTCCAATATTAGTTGTCACAGTATTTTCAATCAATAATAAAGTAAAAACTTTACCATTTGGTGGTGAGCAGCTAAATCCAATAATGTTGCACTCTGTGTTGTCACATTTGCAAAAAAAATAGCTCATGCAGCCAAACAGAAAATATAGATTTTGTATCGATTTAGATTTGAAAATAACTAATGAAAAAATATTTTATGGAATTTTCCTTTTGCTCAAAATAACTACATGATAAGTTTTAAAAAATGATTTAGTCATTTCATCTAAGGAGGTATCGGTTCTCTTACAGGGCTCTACTTGGTGTAGAACGTCTTACAGACAGTGCTACCTGGAGAATAGGTACGTGATACCTACGTGATGACCAGGATGTTGGCCCGTCTCTTTGCTCCACCCTCATTTCTGGTGCCCCTCTAGTGAACCTTGTGGCATCTGGCGTCTTTCGACTCTAGCCCTGTTTTTTGGTTACCGGTTTCCATTATACCCCGGACAGTGTGTTGCTGTGGTGCAGTGGTGTTGCGGTCTTGTGTTGGTGGATCCGCATCCCCAGGATTTGATGGCGCATGGTTGATTTCTTGCTACTGCCTTGGCTTGAGAGTTTGTGGAACTGGTCTGAGTGAATATTTGGGTTCCAAGTGTTCTTTGTCAACAGCTCTGCTCTCCTCTTCTCCTCCTGCATATTGGGTCCTTGTTAATGGAGGAAACAACATGGATTCATAATTTAATACCTATTGTTCCTGCTATTCCATGTTCTGATGTGATTTTTGGAACAAAAGTATATCATATAAAACTTTAGGATTAAGTTACTCTATCTATTTCTCCAATTAATTGTGGAAAGCTAACGACTGCTCCAAAAAAATTTTGGAAATCAAAGACTAAAGGGTATTTTGAAACATTCAGAATTTTTTTGCATAATCTATATGGACATATGTGCTTTATAATATATTGACACTAAGATTACCTTATTCAAACATAATTTAGGGATTGAAAAGAGTTGGAGATGTCCACTTTAATCTGTTGGATTGTATACTTTTTTCATTTTTTTTGTAAAGGGATATTTGAACTTTCACTTAAGATATCACTTGTAAAGAATTTTAATATAGGAAATGGCTTATAGGGAAAGAAAAAACAGGGAAATACGTCATCTGGTATTGGGACATCATCACCATTGAATCCCTTAATGAAGAAACTTGATATGGAATTTTGATAAGCTGTTTGTAACATCTCTGCCTGTTCGGGTCTTTGCACCACCCTCCACTCGCATGCTGTGGTGTAGGAGGTGTGTTCAGCTTCATTCCTAGCTTAGAGTTTTTTGATGCTCCGTCTGAACACTGCTCTACTACATATCCTCTGTAATTGAATTTATACCACACCCATCTCCTGCACCTTGTTTACCTTTATTGTTCATCAAATAGTTAATCTTAGCCTTGCCTGTGTGATTGACAGCCTGTCTACCAAATAAGTCTGGTGCAGGTTCTGGGCTTCCTATATACAGGTCATCAGCTCACACAGGTTTGCTGGCTATTGAGACTCTGTCCTGTGACTTTGTCCCTGCTAAGCTTCTCTTTCTGCTATTATTCTATTCTGTCTTCTGACCTCTGCTTAACCTTTGACTATTCTCTAATATTTCAATTCTGTACTGTGTTGTTCAACTGTCACTGACCCTTTGGCTTGCTGACTTTGCTTCTGTGTTGTTTGTCTTGTCTTGTTCTGTGTGACACTTACTTCAGAGAAGGGATCGCCGCCCAGTTCCTCCTGTCATTAGGACAGTTGTGGCAATTAAGTAGGGAGACAGGCTGGGTTGAGTTTTAGGGCTCACTGTCTGTCTTTCCCTTCTTCCATTTTTCCAGCAGCAGCACTAGGAAATTGCACAACTAGCAATTCCATTAGGCTGTTAACTAGGTACACAACCACAGCAAGTATTCAAATGAGCGAGTTGCTCAACAGAAGTTATGAAAGCAAAGATGCAAATCTGTTTAAGGCTGGGGACGCACCTTGGGAGAATGCTGTGTTTTGGCAGTGGCAGAAACATCACAGCAAAAAACGCCATGTTTAACCCCTTCCCGACATGCGCCATAATAGTATGGCGCATGTCCGGTCTGTAACTATGGCGACCGCCCGGGAGCCAGGCGGCCGTCATAGCCGCCGGGTGTCTACTGCTTTAAGCAGTAGACAACCGGCTCTAATGCCTCCGATCGTTCCCGGACCGATCGGAGGCATTAACCCCTCCGGCGCCACGTTCGAGAGCGCCGGAGGCGCCATTTTCCCGGCGGCGCATGGGCGCCGCCATTTTGCCCAGGATCGCCGGCTCCTGGAGCATGCTCCAGGGCCGACGTCATGTTGCCATGACAGCCGGGAGCCTGTTTAAGGCTCCCAGGCTTGTCTGCAAATTCTCTCTTTTGCAGGCTGGTCTATGCAGCCTGCAAAAGAGAGGATGATTTTTTGCAATGCATTGCAATGCATTAGCATTGTAATGCATTGCATTAGTGATCAGACCCCCTGGGGTTCAACACCCCTAGGGGGTCTAATAAATGCAAAAAAAATAAAAAAAAAAGTGAAAAAAATATAAAAAAAATATAAAAAGTATTAAAAGTTCAAATCACCCCCCTTTCCCTAGAACACATATAAAAGTAGTTAAAAACTGTGAAACATATACATGTTAGGTATCCCCGCGTCCGAAATCGCCCGCTCTACAAATCTATAATAATATTTTTCCTGTTCGGTAAACGCCGTAGTGGGAAAAATAGTCAAAAGTGCCAAACCGCCGTTTTGATTCTGATAAAAATTTGAATAAAAAGTGATCAAAGCAATAACATTTCCCGAAAATGGTAGAACTAAAAAGTACACCCGGCCCCGCAAAAAAAGACGCCCTATGCATCCCCATACACTTACGTATAAAAAAGTTACGGACGTCGGAATATGGCGACTTTTAGAAAAAAATTTTTTAACACAGTTTTGGATTTTTTTTAAGGGGTCAAAATTTAATTAAAACCATATAAATTTGGTATCCCTGGAACCGTACCGAAACACAGAATACAGGGGACATGTCATTTTGGCTGCACAGTGAACGCCGTAAAACCAAAGCCCGTAAGAAAGTCGCAGAAATGCATTTTTTCTTCAAATCCACCCCATTCTGAATTTTTTTTCCTGCTTCCCAGTACATTATATAGAATAATTAATGGTGGCATCATGAAGAAAAATTTGTCCCACAAAAATGAAGACCTAATATGGCTCTGGGAGCGGAGAAATAAAAAAAGTTATGGGGTTTAGAAGGAGGGGAGTCAAAAACAAAAAACGAAAATCAAAAAATGCCATCGGCGGGAAGGGGTTAACAGTACCTGTAGAAAAAATTCCATAGCAAAAATGCTGTGATCTCAAAAATGGCCTTAGCATAATATGGATAAGTAAATATCAATGATTAGGCTAGGTTTGTGATTATTTGTGGGAAATGTAAGGTTTGTAAGATGTTGCTGTTTGCAATATAAATATATCCCCTCTCCCTTTTTTCAAAAAACATTGGGGTTAGTAAATAATATAAATTTGAATAGACTTGGTTACCTTCTTTTCATGATGATAGATGTGAATGGTGTGCTTAACCTAGATTTGGACAGACTAAATCGGGTATATAAACTCCATGTATAAGTTTATGCTAAAATTGTGAAGGGATTTAGATTGATATGTGGAGGGCCAAAAACATTAATAAAAAAAGGTATATTCATGTTTTTAAAGTCACATTATTCATGGTCAAGGATATGACACAGTTTCGGTGGATAGATGTATGTCCTCTATGGTAGCATGAGTTATGTAACAGGGGGTTTATCAGATCATTCTCCAGTATTCTTTTTTTTCTTTTTATTTAGATTGTGAGCCCCTTATAGAAATCACAATGTACATTTTCCCCCCTATCAGTATGTCTATGTAGAATTGGAGGAAATCCACGCAAACACGGGGAGAACAAACAAACTCCATGCAGATGTTGTTACTGACAGGATTCCAACCCAGGACTCCAGCACTGCAAGGCTGCAGTGCTAACCACTGAGCCACCGTGTTGCCGCCACAATTCTCCAGTATTCTGTGAAATATACTCTCAAATATCAAACACCAAATAAGGATGAATCTATATTGGATTCACACATGGGAAAATTTATTAGGGAAAGAAGTGACTGAATTTATGGTTAATAATATGGGTTCAGCGGGTAAAGAGATTATTTGGAATACTCTTAAGGGTTATATTAGAGGCTTATATGTTAAAAGGGTATCTTATTTTTATTTTATTTTTTTAAATGGATGGTTTATTTGAAGAATGAGGTGGATTTAAGAGAAAAGGATTGCCTTAATTAAAAATGTAAGGAGGATAGGGATAGGGTTCTTTGGTCTATGGCTCAAGAGGTGTATGGCTGAATTCGCACGGAATAAACTGGCGCGCAATCTGGCACGTATACGCGTGTCAGAGTTTGCGTGCTCAAAAAAGATCCCATTGATTTCAATGGGGGTTGCGATTGTATACGGCGCGTAACAGATTGTGCGCCAGTTTACTCCGTGTGAATTCAGCCTATAATTGGTATTTAATAAATAGGGCAGAGGAAGAAATAGCTAAGTTAAATTCTCAAGGAGACAAACCAGGTAAATTCTTGGCTACATTACTGGGAAATCATTCATCTTCATAGACAATCAATGCTTTGCAAGATCAATTGGATGCTATTAGACTGACCTAGCTGGACAAGCTTGCAGCTAACATCCGAGTATATAAGTGGGAAACAGCGCCCCCCACCATGACGTCGGCGGCCACGTGTCTCACTCTGGTTGAGCAGATACAACCCTGCCTTGTACCTTGTAGGGGAACCAGGTAAATACAATAGGTGAAATGTAGCAAACAGATATGCTGAAGGAAAACTAAATCAAGAACATCCCTATATACAAAGGGGCTCTATCACTGGGAAAAGTCATTTTTATCTAAACACATGCTTGCATAGGCTTTAGTAAGTCTATTCCACACTTACCTTTTGTATGTAGATTGCATCAGTGGTGTCTGAATAAGTCCATTTTTATTCATATGCTAATGAGCCTCCAGCCAGCACAGGAAGTTCCCAGCAGCCTCCTCTCTCCCATTATCTTCTATGTGTGTGAAGCAAACAGGAAGCAGAGTCATCAGCAGCAGCAGGAGCAGTCTCCCATAGAAAACAGCAGAGAGAAGTGTGCACCATCTATCGTGCACTAGTCTAATTAGAATATGAATATAAACGGACTTATTCAGAAACCACTGAGGCAATCTACATACAAAAGGTAGGTGTGAAATAGACTTTCTAAGGGCTATGCAAAGGTGTGATTAGTTAAAAATGACTTTTCCTAGTGATAGAGCCCCTTTAATGAGGAGACAGCATGACAGATATAAACAGTGCCAATCATAGTTTATCTGGGATTTATAAATTCACTACAGGTCAGTTTGCAAAAAATATACTAGCCTGTCAATTGTTTTTTCTATTCTTAATATATTGTATTATTGTATTATAATAGTATAAATCAAATTGTGTCTTGTTGTTTTGACCCTAGAGTAAATTTTACATGGAATGTGTGCCTCATGTTCTTTGTATCCTGAAAATACGTAATATGTAACCCAAGCATTTTGCTAAGTTAGGGTCTATATCACTGACCAAGATTTCTTACAGACGCCTTAGAGACAGGAAACTCATTGTAATATATAGCATGCTACATAACAAAAAAAATAATTAAAGTTGTGTGTATGAATGACCCCATTGAAATACTTCACCACCATATCCGGGATTCACATCATGTGCATGAGTTCAAAGAAACTCCAATCCCAGTTTCCCATACAAATGTATTAATGCTAACATAACTTCCCTATGGCATCAGAAGTCTGATTCTATCTGCGCGCAATATACGGCTACTACAGCCCTGCGCATCATTTACAAAGGAAAGCAGCAATTTTCTACGTTTCCAGGAGAACAGAGGCAACCGAATAAAATCAATAGATATCCAGTTAAAATGGTACCTCATTGAGAAGAAATACGACATGTGTGAGGTGCTACATTAGTTCTGGCTTAATGTTCTTCGCTACTCGTGAAGACATTGGTCTTTTAAATAAAATATGTGAATGTTCTATGTGAATCTTAGTCCTTATAACTCTCTAGAGAACGTCAGTGTGGGACTTACAGAAAGTGTTGGAAACAGCCCAAATAACAAATGTCACTGATTGTCCTTCTGTAATAGTCTTTAGACTAGCAAGAGTTCCTCTGAAGAGCTGACAGGTAATGGATAGGTAGGAATCGCATACACACCAGATGTTCAACATTTCGGTAGTCTTGTACGGCTGGAAAATAGAGCAGAAACATTTCATTGCCTTTCTCTCCTTTGTCATACTTAACTGTTAGGTATGACATACTCAGTATAGAAAAAAAAAACAGATATTGCTAAACAAATAGAACTATTTAAGGTAGAAGGCGTGTTGTAAGATCACAATATATATGAACCAGAAGAAATTATTTAGTATTTAGCAGAGACGGTTTGCAGGGAAAGGTTCTCTTAGGTCCTGTTCGCACTGGTTTCATTCTGTCAAGTTTCCCTCACCCTTGACCATCAGAGTAGTCTACTCAGTTAAAATATGACTGACTCATTTAGTTCAATAAGGTCCAGTAGCGTTTGTTACATTTTGGCAATGCAGAATTATGGATTCTGTGAAAACGACAGATTAGCCTTAAAGTGAACCTCCAATTACATCTTTTCATTAATGAATAGTATGTGTGACTATAAAGACGTTTGTAATATCTCTTGTAATATCTCTGTTTCCTTTTCCACTTCTTAGTCTGCTCTCTCCCTCCTAATCTTCGCTGGGCCTGTTTGCTTACATAGAGTCCATATCTGTATTCAGCTCACAAGCAGAACTCTATGGAGAGGGGATGAGGAGGCTGTTAATTGATTTATTGGCTCATTATATGCAGTGGTAAAGCCTATCTTGAACATATAAGTCCCTAGTTGAACACTATGTATAACATAACCTATAAAAAGAAATATAGAAACAATAAAGAAGCATAACTTTATATTATTTTGTAAAAGTGTATCCTCTATAATGTAATTGCCACTTAAGCAATTCTCTAGTAAGGGGATTGTTGATTAAGCTGTTTCCACATACACTGCAGAAACCAGAAGATGAAAGATAGCAAGCAGAACAAGCTACTTATAATCCTACACCAGTCTGGCTGGTAGGGATTAAGGTTACCCCTGAGGACTTTACCAGAGCCCATCGCAAGACAGGTTGAACTTTACCATCAGAGACCCAGGTTACCAACAACAGGATCAAAAAAAAAAAGGTGTACATGCAGAGAAATACCAGACGAGCAAACTCACAGTAGAGCAAAACCAAAAGAGCAGAGGAGTATCTATCAAATCAGTAGCAGAAGAATAAGAGTGTCAGAAGCCAGGAATGAAGCCAAAACAGTAAGAAATTGGACAACCAGGAAAGCAAGACAAAGGCAGTCACCAGGAATTCAGTAGATTAAGCGATACATTCTGGGAATACAAACCTAACTACAATCAATGGCAGGCACCTAAGCAGCCTCAATGCAGATTTTAACCACTTAAGGAAACAGCCTAAGGCTGATACCCCACAAGGCTGGCCGCAGAAAAAAAAAAAAAATGCTGCATAATACACTGCAGTAGAATCGCATGGCATTTTTTATAGGCAGTGTTTTCAACAGAAAGTCCACAGAGTTTTCCTCTGCTGACTTTCTGCTTCAATTATACCTATACGGAAACCACCAGCATTTTCGTAGGTATAACTGACATGCTGTGATTTCCACAAACGCAACGGTTTTGGAAACTGCAGCTTTTCCGCTGTGGGTACTCTTCTACAATGTATAGATGAAATTCGCTATAATCCCATCCACTTTGCATGGACTGTAAAATGCCACGTGGGGCCCCGGCTTTAACGTGGTTTCTGACGAGATTTCCCCAGTTTCTACAGCTGTGCATTTGGATTCTAGTACATTTTTTAATAATAAATAATTCTGAATTTCAGAATGATATAGCAAGGATGTATGTCTCATGCCTGGAAAGCAATCTTGGAAATGGATAGTGGGTGAACAGTTTACACTTTTATTAATGATCTACAATACATGCAAATGTAAGATTAAATCTATATATTTGATCCTTTCAACAGAGCTATGTTCACACCAGCATTGGAGACTCCATCACAGTGTCCTCCTGAAGATCGTCGGAGGAAAAAGTCCTGCATGGCAAACTATTTCCTCCACTTATTTCTGGTTTAAAACAATTTAATTTGTTTTTTTTAAAAAAACAATGGACAACCGACAGACCCCAATATAATCAATGAGGTTCGTCACGATCTGTGTAATCACGTTTTTTCAGACCGCCTATCCGTTATTCTGGTCCTCCGACACATAACACAAGTATTAAATAACAGCCTTAAAAATTAAGTTTATATGAAAAGTCTACTGAACCTAAATTTTTACCTTATATTATTATATTATATACTAGAGGGAGGACCCGGCTTCGCACGGGTATATTACATTTTATGTGTGTGTAGTGGCCCCATAAGAATTGTCCAGTTTTGCACTGATGTATTTTGTATGTGGTTTGTGTGTATGTCCATAAGCGTCATGTGATTATGTGTATCTCATTTTGGATATCAGTGAAAAACCTGTGATCATTTGTTATGGATACCTGGAGTAAAGCTGTATCTAATCCTTCCCCGTGTAGTACTGTGTTTAGACGCAAGTATCTAATCCTTGTTGGTGTGGTACTGTGTGCAGATGCACATATCTAATCCTCCGGCATGTGGTACTGTGTGCAGATGTGTGTATCTAATCCTCCCCCGTGTGGCATTGTGTGAAGAGGCACATATCTAATCCTCCGGTAAATGAAACTGTGTGCAGACGTGCATATCTAATCTTACGGCATGTGGTACTATGTGCAGACGCGCGTATCTAATCCTCTGGCGTGTGGTACTGTGTGCAGACAGGTGTATCTAATCCTCTGGCGTGAGGTACTGTGTGCAGATGCACGTATCTAATCCTCCCCCGTGTGGTACTGTGTGCTGAGACGCGTATCTAATTATCTGGCATGTGGTACTGTGTGCAGAGGCATGTATCTAATCCTCCAAAGTGTGGTACTGTGTTCAGACGCACGTATCTAATCCTCCCCTGTGTGGTATTGTGTGAAGAGGCGTGTATCTAATTCTACGGCATGTGGAACTGTGTGTAGACGCACGTATCTAATCCTACAGCATGTGGTACTGTATGCAGACGCGTGTATCTAATCCTATGGCGTGTACAACTGTGTGAAGATGTGCGTATCTAATCGTCTGACATGTGGAACTGTAAGCAGACGTGCGTATCTAATCCTACGGCATGTGGTACTGTGTGCAGACGTGCTTATCTAATCCTCTGGTGTGTGGAACTGTGTGCAGATGCGCGTATCTAATCCTCCCATGTGTGGTATTGTGTGAGGAGGCGTGTATCTAATCCTACGGCGAGTGGAACTGTGTGTAGACGCGCGTATCTAATCCTACGGCATGTGGTACTGTGTATTGAGACGCGTATCTAATTCTCTGGCTTGTGGTACTGTGTGCAGAGGCTTGTATCTAAACCTCCAAAGTGTGGTACTGTATGCAGACACACGTATCTAATCCTTCCCTGTGTGGTATTGTGTGAAGAGTTGCATATCTAATCCTACAGCGTGTGGAACTGTGTGTAGACGCGCGTATCTAATCCTTTGGCATGTGGTACTGTGTGCAGATGCGTGTATCTAATTCTTCCCTGTGTGGTACTGTGTGCTGATGCGCGTATCTAATTCTCTGTCTTGTGGTACTGTGTGCAGAGGCATGTATCTAATCCTCCAAAGTGTGGTACTGTATGCAGACACACGTATCTAATCCTCCCCTGTGTGGTACTGTGTGAAGAGGTGCGTATCTAATCCTACAGCATGTGGAACTGTGTGTAGATGCGCGTATCTAATCCTACAGCATGTGGTACTGTGTGCTGAGACGCGTATATAATTCTCTGGCTTGTGGTACTGTGTACAGAGGCATGTATCTAATCCTCCAAAGTGTGGTACTGTATGCAAACACATGTATCTAATCCTCCCCTGTGTGGTATTGTGTGAAGAGGCATATATCTAATCCTATGGCATGTGGTACTGTGTGCAGACGCGCGTATCTAATCCTCTGGCGTGTGGTACTGTGTGCAGATGTGCGTATCTAATCCTCTGGCATGTGGTACTGTGTGCAGATGCGCGTATCTAATCCTCCCCTGTGTGGTACTGTGTGCAGATGCACATATCTAATCCTCTGGCATGTGGTACTGTGTGCAGATGCGCGTATTTAATCCTCCCCCATGTGGTACTGTGTGCTGAGACGTGTATGTAATTCTCTGGCTTGTGGTACTGTGTGCAGAGGCATGTATCTAATCCTCCAAAGTGTGGTACTGTGTGCAGACACACGTATCTAATCCTCCCCTGTGTGGTATTGTGTGAAGAGGTGCGTATCTAATCCTACGGCATGTGGAACTATGTGTAGACACGCGTATCTAATCCTCTGGCATGTGGTACTGTGTGCAGATGCGCGTATTTAATCCTCCCCCGTGTGGTACTGTGTGCTGAGACGTGTATGTAATTCTCTGGCTTGTGGTACTGTGTGCAGAGGCATGTATCTAATCCTCCAAAGTGTGGTACTGTGTGCAGACACACGTATCTAATCCTCCCCTGTGTGGTATTGTGTGAAGAGGCGCGTATCTAATCCTATGGTATGTGGAACTGTGTGTAGATGCATGTATCTAATCCTACGGCATGTGGTACTGTGTGCAGATGTGCATATCTTATGCTCTGGTGTGTGGAACTGTGTGCAGATGCGTGTATCCAATCCTTTGGCATGTGGTACTGTGTGCAGACGCATGTATCCAATCCCCCGGTGTGTGGTACTTTGTGCAGACGCGTGTATCTAATCCTTCGGCATGTGGAACTGTGTGCAGAAGCGCATATTTAATCCTCTGGTTTGTGGGACTGTGTGCAGACGCGTGTATCTAATCCTCTGGCATGTGATACTGTGTGCTGATCTGTGTATCTAATCCTCTGATGCGTGTATCTCAGTTTGGATATCAGTGTTGGGTTGTGTATGTGGAGTGACCATGTGTATTGCAGTTGGAATATGAGTGAAAGACTTGCAGGTTTGTATTGGCTAAGGGGGGGCATTGTGTTTGGAATGCTGTATCTCAGCAACGGTACGTCTGAGTGAGTTGGAGTCTCATCTTAAACCTTCCCGGATACCTGAAGTATCTCTGTGCCAAATTTGGTGAAGATCGGTCCAGTCGTTTGGTTCGCATTACAGCACAGACAGACAGACAGACGGATGGACAGACAGACAGAAATTCATTTTTATAATATAGGGAGATTATATATATGGATTTTACCTGAGTAAAGTAAAAAATAAAAAGACTTTCTCTGTCTATTACCTTTCCAGTTATCCAGTGTATGAATATATAGTATGCATTATGATGCTTTAGTTTTTTGCTGTTCTGTAAAATTAGACTAATAAATTGCTGCGCTCTCTCCTTGATGATAACGCACTACATTATGTACCTCCGATATCTGCATTACTATTTGTAATGGGGGAGAAATTACATATTAGACGTGGACCAGATGTTCTCATATACATTTACATTTATATATATCTAGCAGGACATGAAGTATCACACTGTCATTGCTTGGTCTCAATGGGACTACATAAGGAAGGGGGAGTTTCAAATGAATTACAAAAAAAATCTGGGTCACTGCGAAGAATGGATGCATATACACTTGTGTGTATATGTATACATGCGCACACTTTGCTCTTGAGTAACAATATGCAGGCATACTGTATAATAAAACAATATATCTCTAGGTTATATCATTTGTCTTGTTATCTGCTTTGCAAAATGACTATATAGTAGATAAACGTATAGTACATTAAATCCCATTTTATCCACTCCAGTATAGTGTCTTATAGTGTGTTAGTGAACTATTAGAAAAATGAAAACAGCTTAAACCTATTTCATTTATAAGGCCAGGGCAATATTACTCTATACATACTATACCATAAGTCTGCATATGTACCATTATTAAAAAGAAGGGCTATCCCACAATAGATCTGTCACAATAGGGAGTTAGTAGATTACAACATATTGACATGGGACTCTTTAAATAAGCTAGAAGAGTAAAATAATCTGGTACTTTATACCAAAAATAAATGAAAAATAAAATTTAATACCCAAAAAACACTGCAAAATTATACCTATAAACCCTCATGACAGTGACTATAGACATAACTGTTATGTTGTAGCTTGAAATATAGACTTCTGTGATTACATGAACTGCCCCATAGTATGAATTCTATTATAGATGATTCTTTTATATAGCTCCTGTATGTCTTTACTAGGTCCATATTGTATAAATTAGCTTTAAAATGTACTATTATTATGTGGACAGTGTATGATCCTATTGTCTAAGAATGGTATGGCACCATTACATCTCAAGCATATGACCCAATAATTTCTAAGAATCAATGCACATGACCATGATTTTCACAGGTTCATTTGGGGGCTGTAAACCTGGGTTGCAAAACTCAGAGCATGTCCTGTTCTTGTCCATTTGTAGAATGGGCTTATTCATTTAAGTGTAAGGATGACACATGGATGCCATGTACTAGGCATGGTGTTAGGAAATTGCTTTGATGACAATTCCCCAGTAGCTACTGGAAACCCTGGAGAAAGGGGCTCAAGAGACAGTGAGCCCTAAACTGAAGCCCCCCCCCCCTTCCTCTTGCCAGTCCTATCCTAGGTAATAGGTGCCAACTTTGAGACGATACCTTCCTATATACGTGAAACACAAAATGCAGATAAGACAAAGAACAACAAAGGAGGTCAGCTAGCCAGGAGTCAGTAACAGTCAAGCAACGCAGTGTCAAAATTGAAATCCAAAAGAATAGTCAATAGGGAAAGCCAGTGGTCAAGAATCAGAATACAAGTAATTAAACAGCAAGAGAAAGCCAGAAAGCACGAGGCAATAACAGGCACCAGTGTGAATGTGAGCCAAGACTAAATAGGGGAGGATGAACCTGCCTTGGACCCGACAGGAAAGCAGGCTGTCAATCACAAGGCAAGACCAAATTTAACTACTTCATGGACAGAGGCAGACAAGGGCAGAAGACGGGTGTGGTGCAAATTCAATTAAAGAACTAGAGCCGTGTTCACACAGTGCAACAAAAACTCTAAGCAAGGAACTAAACTGCACACGCCTCCTGCACTGCCGCATGCGAGCAGAGGGTGGCACAGTGACCTGAACAGGTAGAGATGTTACACATGGTCTATTATTATGACACTAAATGACACTACTAAAGGGGCTCTATCATTGGGAAAAAGTCATTTTTAGCTAAGCACATACTTGCGTAGCCTTTAGAAAGGCTATTCCAAATATACCTTTTGTATGTAAATCCCCTCAGTAGTTTTTGAATGAGCCTGCTTTTATTCACATTCTGATTAGCCTCCACCGTGCACTCCAGAAGTGTCTGTGATCACTGTCTGCTATTCTCTATGTGTATGAGAACAGAGACACTGCTGTACTGATAACTCATCTCTCTGCTCTCATACACATAGACAATAGCAGAGAGGGTGCACGATGAGACCTCCATGTGGATGGAGAAGGCTAATTAGCATATAAATGAAAACGTACTTATTCAAATACTACTGAGGCGATTTACATACAAAAGGTAGGTGTGGAATATCCTTTCTAAAAGCTATGCAAGTATGTGCTTAGCTAAAAATGACTTTTCCCAATGATAGAGACCCTTTAAGTTCTGCTCACACTGTTTTCACAGCTTGTTCCATGTAAATAAGTTAAACATTTTAAAATGCCCCATTCAACCAATATGAGCCAAAAGAATGGATAGAACAATACCCTGTTTTTTTTTTTGTTTTTTTTTTTTTTGGGGGGGGGGGGGGTTAAATGTAGTTTGTGAGCCCCACATAGAGCTCACAATGTACATTTTTCCCTATCAGTGTGTCTTTTTTGGAATATGGGATGGAAATCCATGCAAACACGGGGAGAACATACAAACTCCTTGCAGATGTTTTTTTTTTTGCCCTTGGCGGGATTTGAACACCAGGACTCCAGTGCTGCAAGGCTGCAGTGCTAACCACTGAGCCACTGTGTGGCCCCTCAATACCCTGGTTTTGCATGCAAAGGCATTGTACAATAAAGTTGTGGTGCACTGACAATGGCATGATGGTAACCCTCTACTTACCTTTCTCTACCTATTTCATGTTTAAAAGTGCAGCTTTTTCCATCCTTGCAATACAATATTGTACTTATGAAAGGAGACTAATACATGAATAACATGTTAAAAATTCAATTGCAATGTCATTGCAAAAAATACAAAATGTGATGATTTGTCTGTTATGTGTCTAATATCTAGCAAGCAGTAACAAGGTGATATGAACGCTACATCATGCAATGCTGTGATATTCCTATCTATAAATAAGCATACCTATGCCATTGCATAAACTCATTAAATCACAAATGACCCCCCGACATTGGCTCACTGATAATTGTACCAGTACAAGGCACATTTCATCCTTAGGGATTGCACTGACAATAAGCAGACAAGCTAAATGAACAAAAGACAATGTGTGACAGATGTGGCTCTCTGTAAACCATGTAGAAAGATTTTGGTAGCATAAGACACAATGTCACTGGCTGACTTCAAGAAATGTTCTGCTCTTTAAAATTTGTCACCAGCAATATTGATGACTTCGGTGCAAGTACAAGGTGAAATTTACTTGTTCAGAGTAGCATAATGTAACACTAAATACAGTTTTTATCATTAGCAGTTCATGCTAAAGTAATTTTTGTTAAAGTTAACAAATCTAAGCAAAACTTGTTATGTATTATATCTTGTATTAAATGCATAATCCATATTTTACTGCAACAACCAGATGGTGCCTATTTGTGAACAAGACTCAATAAGGGGTGTGCACCCTATGAGCAAACCATAGGTTCATATCCTGGAATCTAAAGATAATCTACAGCAGAAACCTGCATCTAAAAGTAAAATTCTTATGGATTTTGAGGCAAATTCACATATCCATTAGTTGTAATTACTTTGAGAGTAATTTGCAATTAATCTTTTATTTTGGAATCTACTATAGCAATACAAATACCATGGGACCAGTTTTTCTGGAGTAGGTGAATGGGGTAAAATGCACCCTGAGCTCTGTTGTAGAAGGCATGTATTTAGATATGGATTCTTTAAAGGGTTATTGGATGGATTCACCTGCTTTTCAGAAGCATTTCCACCTTACTTATGTTGTTTGTGTGGATGGGGGCTCTCAATAACTTCATTGACTTTGAGTGTGGACACATTCTAGTTTCTTAGATGATTGGTTCTCCTGTTGGAAAAGCAGTGTCGGATCCAGGCTTTGCGAGGCCCTGGGAAATTGACTTTGGCAGGGCCCTACTTACCAGGGGAATCTGAGGGGTATGGAATACCCCCCCCCCGCCCTGGGGGTCCTCCCCCAGAATTTTTTGAAAAAAATTAGCCCTAAAATGCGTTTTTCAAATGCGATTCATATTTTCTGCCATTACATTCTGACATTACAATAAATACAATGCAGTAATACTCACAGGAGATGTCTTCCCCGTCTCTACCCTTTGGACCGCCATGAACACTTCTTTCAGCAGTGACTTGACTCTTGACATTTTTGACTTCTCACTTCTCCACACACCCAACCCCTATATATATATATATATATATATATATATATATATATATATATATCCCACAGCAGCCCCTGCAGCCTATATTATGCCCCACAGTGGCACAATAGACTGTGGGGCATAATAGAGGTTGCAGGGGTGCCTCTGTGGGGCATAATAGAGGTTACAGGGGCCACAGTGGACCCTTCAAGCTCTATTATTATACTCAGGGGTCTTTTCAGACTCACGAGTATAATAATCGGAGCTCCAGGGGAGATGAGAGAACATAATAAAAACTGTTACTCACCTCCCCGGGATCCGATGTTAAAGAGGACTTTTCATGGGTTTGGGCAAAGACAGTTCTATATACCGCTGGAAAGCCAACAGTGCGAGTATAATAATAGCAGCAGTGGGATCGCAGTCTGACCTGGGCCTATTCACTGCCGGCCTCCGCGGCCTATAGTACAAGGGGAAGCGGGGGTGGCAGTGATCAGGTCCAGGGAGGTTGGTAAATAAAACAAAAAAAATGTTATTATACTTACCGATCACGCTGCTGCTGCTCCGCTGCCTCCACAATTCTCTTCTCTCTGATGACGCTGCCTACGCTGATACGTAGACGTCTCAACCAGCGCACGGAGAGCGGCAGCTCTCCTGCGCTGGTTCAAAGAAAAAAAAAAAGTAAAAAAAATCGCCCGGGCTGCCGCCCACATTAGAGGTGCAGTGCTTGGTCCGGGCCGCGCCTTGGGGCCCCGCTGGGTGCAGGGTCCCGGGCGCTTTCCCGGCTCGCCTTGCCCTGGATCCGCCCCTGTGGAAAAGCACACATTTTCTGAAAAGAATACTGCAGTTAGCACGAATAGTCAAATAACAGCTCGTCTGGGATCTAATATTGTAAAAGTGGAGAGAGATTGTTTGTAAGAACTAACCATAGTTTCCTTCTCACCTGAAAAATGAAACGAATAAGCTTATCCTTGGCAAAAGGAATCTCTTCAGCATTCTTACTGAGGATAGCATCTCATGGATAGTTATTAAAATTGTAATCTATGACTTTGCAAATGAAAAATAAGGCTTTGATAGAAAGCCAACTATCTAAGGGCAGGACCACCACTTGTGAAATTTGATGCCAGTATAGGACTAATCTCTGAAAGGCCATTCAGTCATTAACACTATGTAAGAGGTTTTAAGCATGAACAGGTTAAAATATCTCTCTGCAGTGGATTGATACAATAGCTTTAAAGAGAGCTTTCAGGTTCTCATGCACATGCGGTCGGCTTTATACTTCTAGACAGCAGACAGTGCACTGAATTCATAACGGCTTTCCCGTTATGTGCCATGGGGCTGGAGATATCAATGCAGTTACCGACCTCTGCCTACTGTCAGAAGGACCATCCTGACAGTCTATATGGGCTGTGAGGAATGCCTCGCCTGACAATACTCATCCATAGACGTGTACTGGGGGAAGGGGGGGGGGCATTCCTCACCGCTCAGCGTCATCACCGGGCAGTAAGGAATGCCCCCTCTAACAGTACAGAGCTATGAACGAGTACTGTCAGGAGAGGCGTTCCTCACAGCCCGGCTAGACTGTCAGTGGGCAGAGATCAGTGCCTCAACTAATGGCACCGATATCTCCAGCCCCCTCTCAATGCCTGTCAACTTGGTAAAATGTCTTCATGATTTGCTTCTTCCCTGTCATTAGTGTTGCTTGCAAAGCCTTATTGAGATGTGTGCCTGATCTTTGAGGTCATGTGAGCGTTCTCAGTTTTTACATGACGGCTACCATTTTAGCTTTTTTATTTGAAAAAAATCACAAGAATTTTTGAAAAGTTCAAGCTGAACCTGCCTTATTCATCTCTACACCTAGCCCTTCAGTCTGACTTTACAAACATTTGTGAAAGGGTTTTTCTATGGAGCACACTGAATTCCGCAGTGGTACTGCAATAGGATGCTATCGTTGAAAGTCAGTTGCAACAGTCAACTGTGAGTGGTAATATTGAAAAGGGGAATAATTTATGAACCACAGCAACTCAGCCACAAAGTGGTAGACCTCTTAAAGTCAGAGAATGCTGCCGAGTCCTGAGTGTATAGTGATTACTCAATTACTCCAAACATCCTCCATTAACATCAGAAGAAACTGTATCTCAAGAGCTTCATGGCATGAGATTTCATGGCCAAGCAGCTGAAGACAAGGTTTGCACTACCAGGCAAAATGCCAAGTATCGGATAGAATGGATTAAAGCATGCCACCATTGAATCTGTGGCAACATCTTTTTTTTGAGTGACAAATCATGTTTGTCTATCTGAAAGTCTGAAGGACAAGTAGAAGGACTTGGGTTTGGAGAATGACAGGAGAAACTTACGTGCTTGACTTCAGTGTCCCACATTTAGTGGCAGAGGTATAATGCTATGGGGCTGGTTTTCAGAGGTTGACCTAAGTTCCTTGATTAAAGTCAAAGGAAGTCCTAATGCTTCGGCATACCAATGCATTTTGGACAAATGTATGGTTCCAACTTTGTGAGAACAGTTTGGGGACTAACTTCCAAAATGGTTGTAATGTGTAAGTATCTATCCCAATACTTTTGTCCATACAGTGTATGTACAGCTGATATAATACAGATTTTGAGCACTACTGATATATCACAGATCAGATTGGTTACTTGGTTATAAATAAATATCATATATTTGGTACTTATTACGCCATGCATTAGTATATGGACTGGCAACAATCTCCTCTGGGAGGTTGTTTTCTAAATATATATATATATATATATATATATATATATATATATATATATATATATATTATTGAGCTAAAACAAATTTTGTCATGTTTAATTTTTTTTTTTATTATACTGCTTAAAATTACATACAGTATGTAGAAGGCTACACTGTTCTGGCTGCTGTCTTCAAAACTGTCTTACAATATGAACAAACATAGAAACAAGATCCTCTTCTGGTGTATTTTCCACCAATCATTCACTTCTTGCTTCAAAAATAAATTGTTTTATGTAAAAATTGTCCTCCACACTGCCCTTGAGAGCTTCAGAGGGGTCCCAGATAGTCTGCCATTGTAACGTTCACCTATGTTCAATGTGAATCAGAACAATAAAAAGCTATGGCAAATGCTAACCAGCAGTTTGCTTTCGATATATTGCAAATTGGACAAATAAACAAAACATTTGTTGTACAAAAAATAGCAGGTACAGTATATATTATTACATTATTCCCTATATAAGTCTTAAGTTTCTGGAATCATGTATGCTTCTAAATCTATAATTCCACTAGTGATTTACATGCTTCACCTGAATCATTTGTGAACTTGGCCTTATTCTCTACATGTTACTGTACAATATTTATTCACCACATTAATATTCGGTAACTATTGTAAGTACAGTATACTCCCCATAAGACATACTTTGTGTGTTATGAGGAATACACAGAACTACTGCAAGTGCATCCTCTACAACAAATACTTTGCTGTAAAGAATTACCATTAGACTTTAGATGAATATTGAAAGAAACATGGTGAAAGGACCAAGGGATGTATGAAAAAGACAACTGCAAAAATCCATTTTGCTCTAGGGTATGCCCCAAGAAGCACAGAGATGATGTAAAAGGCTTGGTCAGATGCAAAAAGGCATGTCAAATATTAAAAGCATTAGTGAGTTGTTATGCCTCAAAGATAATTTCTTCTGAGTTCATTTATTATGGCACAGATCAACATTTTCAACCTTATAGGGCATTGAATGCTAAAATCTAAATTGACCTAATATGAATTTAACCCAGCAAAAACCTTAAATCCAGTATAGAGCATGCTTTTGTCAGTATGTATTTGTAGATGGCAAGAGATGAATGTCCTATATAATATAAATATACCCTATGCAACAGTGAGGTGGCATTCTAGACAGGCACGTTTTAGGATCTATCCTGGATTACAGTAAATGTCTACACTATTGTCTAGTTTTCTGAAGTGATAAACTCTTGAAAAACAAAGAAATAAACCTGACCCTTGTACAAAGTTGTTTAACCCAGAAGAACCCTAAAACTCAAAATAATCTTTAAAAATATTTTAGATCTATGTCAAAAAAAATATTTGGGATTAAATTAACACATTTTACATTTCACTTAACTTTAACTTGCATCTTTGACCAATCTCTATTTTTTCCACTTCCACAAAATTAAGGCAAAAAGTCCTCGGTTTACTATTTTGTCACTTTTAAAGGAATTAATTGACTTGCCAGAGAGCAGAATTTATAAAATATCATCCTGAGGTCAAGGCCTATTTAGCACATTAATGGCAGGGCAAAACATGGTTACCAGGTGCCTGCTCCTCAGCTCAGGTTTACCCCTTGGGATCTGCACCTTCATCAATGGCACATCATGTGATGATCACACAGCTGTATTTCAGGGGGTTCTGGTGCATTTGCACCCTTTCTGCTATGTATAAAAAACAGAGGCCCTTATTAAAAGAGATTTCAAGGCTTAAAATATTGATGGCCAATCCTGGCCTAATCTATGAATAGGGCTTCAATATCAGATTGGTGGGTCTCTGACTACTGCCACCAACGCCATCTGGCTGTTTTCAGCATTTCATATGGAGGAAGCAGTTAGCTTTATGGGGGAAGATGCTAGCTTTATGTAGGAAGCTTTTAGCTTTATGTAGGAAGCAGCTTTATGGGGAAGCTGCTAGCTTTATGTAGGAAGCTTTTAGCTTTATGTAGGAAGCAGTTAGCCTTATGGGAGAAGCAGCTAGCTTTATGGAGGAAGATGTTAGCTTTATGGAGGAAGCAGCTAGCTTTATGGAGAAAGCAGTTACTATTATGGAGGAAGCAGCTAGCTTTATGGAAGAAGCTGCTAGATTTATGAAGGAAGCTGCTAGCTTTATAGAGGAAGCTGCTAGCTTTATAGAGGAAGCTGTTAGCTTTATGGAGGAAGCTGCTAGCTTTATGGAGGAAGCAGCTAGCTTTATGGAGGAAGCTGTTAGTATTATGGAGGAAGCAGCTAGCTTTATGGAGGAAGAAGTTAGCTTTATGGAGGAAGCAGCTAGCTTTATGGAGGAAGCAGCTAGCTTTATGGAGGGACCAGCTAGCTTTATGGAGGAAGCTGCTAGCTTTATGGAGGAAGAAGTTAGCTTTATGGAGGAAGCAGCTAGCTTTATGGAGGTAGCTGTTAGCTTTATGGAGGAAGCAGCTAGCTTTATGGAGGAAGCTGCTAGCTTTATGGAGGAACCAGCTAACTTTATGGAGGAAGCAGCTCGCATTCTACTCTGAGCAGTGACTGAACTGAGATGTGCAGTAACCTGGTCTGGCTGCCATGAGAATAGAGCTATCTGCTTCCTTCTCCATTCTCTGTATATCATCTGCTAAGAACAGCTGATCATCGGGGGTGCAAAGGGTCACACATCCACATATTTGATATTGATAACCTATCTTTAGGATAGGTCTTCAATTTTTTTAGCCTGGAAAACCCTTTCAATGATCCATTCAGGGCTCCATCTTTCAGCCCATCACTCCCTTTAAAAACTGGGACAAAAGCTCTATTATGTAGAGTCAGCTGTACTTCTATAAAGCAGCATTTAAAGGAAAGGCCCTCAAAACATTGGTAGCGTCCTCTGAAATCCACACTCACTGTACAGCATGAAAGAAGGATTTCCATGTAGAGTTCTTCCATTAGTGGATTAAATGCAGTTCTGTACCACTTAGTGTGAATTTTTTTGAAGATTTTGGACATCTTATTCACTACAATAAACATCTGGCAGCTGTGGTATATATTAGAAAATCCCTTATACTGCTCTTTTTTTTATATTTTGCTGTTGTATGCTATTTTAAAAGCGCCTTTCACTTCTCCGTCACTTTTTCCCCTTCATAGCTAATGCAGGTGTTTCTAGCGTGTTTCTTTCCTGCTTTTTTTCCTTTCATCTAATCCTATTGACTGCATCTACTTCTTTACTTACAATTACAGATGTCTATAATGGAAATCATCATATGGTATATACATCATTGCCTTTTATAAAGTAGGGTATTATGTTTGAGCAATTTTCCTTATTTTTGACAATTATCCACATAAAGACATATAAGAGTTGTGCATTTTAGGAGTTTGTGAGAATAAATAGGAGGTTTAATAATGTTAATTATAATTACTGGTCTAAAGTCTGTCTGCAAACAATACAATGCACAATGTATCTTAATGAGTCACACCTGAAAATTCACATTTTTTAACTATATCAGAGTTATTTTTTATAGTAATATATGAAGTAAGGAAAGGTATAAGGCAAATTGGAACACAGATCTTTACCAATGGTAAGATTGACACACTGTCTCCAGAAACCTTGATATCAGACCAGCCCATTGTAGGAGATGTTGAGCATCAAACAATTATGTACCTACCCTGGAGGCAGGGTAGGAAATTGTTATAGAGCCTATGGAGGGAGGGGCCCCAGGTGTCACTCACAAAGTTTTGATCTCATTTGACGTCTGGTGGTCTAAGTAGCATAAATCCTTCCTCTTGCTGTATAGAGATTCCTACATTTTCTCAGATATGTGCTATATCTGTCCAGAGGTCACTAAGCCGCAGTAGTTTAGGCTATACCGGTAGTCAAGTAACGGAGACTGGGGAGAAAAATGTAACAAAAAAAGTTACTAGTCTGTCAACTGGAATCTGTAAACAGAGACAAGCACACTACTGTTGTAATTGTTGTTATTTTTATTTTTTATTCTTAAAACGCATTTAAATTTATGACATTTGCTAATGAGTCTGAAGTACAATGGCCGTGCCAAGGCTTTGTATTCAGGTTTAAAAACCTGAAGCTCCGGAATGCCACATTGTATTTGCGATCAGTGGAACCATATAATTCATGTTTGCACCAGACGCATCAGTGAACCAGCTGCTCTGGATCATTCAGTGGGATCCCAAGCAGACAATCCTCCTTCTGATGTTCTTTTTCCATAAAGGAAATAGAGAAGGAGGTTGTTTGCATGATAGTTATTGATCTCACTTTCTAATTTATACACTGTATATAGTATGTTAACATTCCAGCTGTGAGTGTTGATATAAGGGGCCTTTGCTGCTATATATTCATTCCTTATCTTCATGCACACCCTGCTGACTCATGCATGTAGACTTCTGGATAACATAAGGACTTATTACTTCTGCATATGCAGGTAGAGAATGATCAATGATTGATAATAAACCCATCAATAGATGCTTATTTGCATTGAGTTATTTTACAGGCCAATACAAAATCATTAGGGAAGGAATGACTACTATAACAGTCTATCTCCCCCCATTCAGCCACTCTGGATATTATACAGGGTGATGTGCTTAATATAATCTGCATCTTTTAGGGTGCTACTAGTCTCTGATCCATTGTAGCTGTATCCCAGCCTGAGTCCAATCCTGCTTTCACCTCAGTAAGTGAAATATGGGTTATGGGTTATTTTTTGTTACTGGGTGGATGTCTTTTTAATGGTGGATCACGACTTTGTAAGATGTTATTAAGATGTCTGATGTCTTTTTATGTTATTTTTACTTACTGACAAAAATGGTAACCAACAAAGCAATCATTCTCATGCTTGGTAAAAAAAGAAAAAAATCATCAGCCAACAAATAGAACATGCAATCAGCCAACCATCGTGCGACCACTTAGAAGGGGCAAAAATTGACAAGAATTGAATAAACACTATCCTTTAATGTAAACTGATTCCTTGGTCTATTTATAGTTATTTTCACTTTGGTGGTGAGGTCATAATGTACAGCACCAGTATATGGGTGTTATATATCACTCTTTCCAATTAAGCATTTATAGCAGGGGTAAGGAACCTTGCATTTCCAGCTGCTTTGAAACTACAACTCCCAGCATGCTGCATTTACTTCCTTGGGAGTTCCAAGAACAGCAGAGCAAATATGCATGCTGGGAGTTGTATTTTTGCAACAGCTGGAGAGCCAAGGTTCCCTACCACTGATTTATAGGATCACTTGTAGCCAATAAAGTCTTGAATATTAGGCCATCTAATAGTTCCCTTATATTAACTTTTTGTCTATGGAATAATGATATCAAACATGTAAAAGTGAGAGACAATAACAGACAACCACTTGCTTCTTCTTTTATAGATAGAAACAAATTACTGTATGGCTCCACATATGTACACAGCAATATGAATTCTTAGCACTTCAGCAAAACAGAATTTAGCTTTTTAGGCCACTTTCACCTTAAGCTACTTTTAATAGAGGAATATACTCTTATTTTGGGGTGCATGCAGCCTGTAGTCTCCTGTCACTGCATCATAGGGTGAAGCCCTTCACTCTTTTACCAGACAAAGGAGAAGTCAGAATTTCTCCTGTATTCAATACACTCTACATCAAGCAGCTTCTTATAGGCCTAAGTTCTGTTCCCATGACCATACCAAGTGATATTGAGATCTTCTCTGTCCCTATAGACATGGCAGCTATTCATCCAATTGTCAGTAACTATCCCAGTACCAAACTATGCAGATAATACTTAACCGCTATCTGATGAACTACCACACTATTTAAATAGGCTTGGTCACCATTCACACACCTATATGGCCAGCAGTTATAGTCTTTCAGATCAGTATATAGCATTTGAGTGTGCGTTCACACCAGTTTTAATTGGGAAAAAAACTATCTATACAACTTAGTAACTGTAAATAGAGGATCATGTAGATAAATTCCTAGAGTGAACAATTTTACAATCCTATTGCATATCATAATGGATTAGAGTCATGATCCACAGAACTCCATCAATCTACAATTTGGGTGGGATATAACATTACATATTTATTTTAGAAGAAGAAGAGTAGCCAGTAAACACTGAAGATGAGAAATTTATAGAAAATAACACTTATGTAAAATAATTAGTAGAATACTGTTAATTTAATATCTAGTGTACATCTATGCAAGACAAAATGAGTTGTATTTGCTGCTATGATGCACAAAAAGGCAAGATAGGTCAATGCATTGAGAGAAACCAGGATGTGAACGCTACAGCTGTGATCCACAAACATTTACTTTAGTTGCTGCATTGCTTTTTTTCATAGCGGTTCTGTAATTGTGCTCAGTGAGACCTTGTTAACATCCCAGAAGGAGATAGTTAAACAGAGGCACTGCTGGTGGCTGACAACAGATTGCCTCCCCCGAAGGGTTGAAAAGTCTCTGTAGATTCAGGGAGTTTTGGCATATTGCCAAGATACAAGCCCCATGTCAGGGCTGACAAGAAAACATAAAGAGCACAGATTAATTTTTCACAAGCATTACCTCTGTATACCATAATTTCTTGGCAGCAATCCTGCTGGAATGCTACCAGTTACAAATCTAAGAGTGCTCACATTACTAAACAACAACATTCACATTTCGTGTTAGTCTACACAGAAAATGTACTGTAGTAAGATTTTTACCTTTAAAAAAAGCCTACAAAACGGGGTTTTTTGTGATCATGTAATTGAAAATTTTAATAATTTCCTAATAATTTTTCTTTTACATCTATAAGTAATGATGTAAAGGACCGTAATGTAGTTTCTGTGTGCAGGGAAAAAGTACATTATTTATATGTGTCTCCCATATGGGCTAGTGATACCCAAAGCCTCTAACCATAAAGACATTTGCCCTGACTCTTTAACAGTCATGCCTCCTGAGGTCAGATTATTGCAGCAGACAATCTATTAGAAAATCAGATTATTTCTGTTAATTGAGCTTTTCTTACAAACAAGACTGTACCTAGCCTTTTTGCTGCCCCCCCATAATACACACCTCTCCCCAATCAAGAATATTATACCCACCATACGTGCATACAGAATAACTGCAGATTTGACAAGAGAAGTGATACTGTACAGTATATATAGATACAGTCCTATGAAAAAGTTTGGGCACCCCTATTAATCTTAATCATTTTTTGTTCTAAATATTTTGGTGTTTGCAACAGCCATTTCAGTTTTATATATCTAATAACTGATGGACACAGTAATATTTCAGGATTGAAATGAGGTTTATTGTACTAACAGAAAATGTGCAATATGCATTAAACCAAAATTTGACCGGTGCAAAAGTATGGGCACCTCAACAGAAAAGTGACATTAATATTTAGTAGATCCTCCTTTTGCAAAGATAACAGCCTCTAGTCGCTTCCTGTAGCTTTTAATAAGTTCCTGGATCCTGGATAAAGGTATTTTGGACAAACAATTCAAGTTCAGTTAAGTTTGATGGTCGCCGAGCATGGACAGCCCGCTTCAAATCATCCCACAGATGTTCAATGATATTCAGGTCTGGGGACTGGGATGGCCATTCCAGAACATTGTAATTGTTCCTCTGCATGAATGCCTGAGGATTTGGAGCGGTGCAACAGAAAATGTGCAATATGCATTAAACCAAAATTTGACCAGTGCAAAAGTATGGGCACCCTTATCATTTTATTGACTTGAATTCCCCTAACTACTTTTTACTGACTTACTGAAGCACAAAATTGGTTTTGTAACCTCAGTGAGCTTTGAACTTCATAACCAGATGTATCCAATCATAAGAAAAGGTATTTAAGGTGGCCAATTGCAAGTTGATCTCCTATTTGAATCTCCTCTGAAGAGTGGCATCATGGGCTACTCAAAACAACTCTCAAATGATCTGAAAACAAAGATTATTCAACATAGTTGTTCAGGGGAAGGATACAAAAAGTTGTCTCAGAGATTTAACCTGTCAGTTTCCACTGTGAGGAACATAGTAAGGAAATGGAAGAGCACAGGGTCAGTTCTTGTTAAGCCCAGAAGTGGCAGGCCAAGAAAAATATCACAAAGACAGAGAAGAAAAATGGTGAGAACAGTCAAGGACAATCCACAGACCACCTCCAAAGAGCTGCAGCATCATCTTGCTGCAGATGGTGTCACTGTGCATCGGTCAACTATACAGCGCACTTTGCACAAATAGAAGCTGTATGGGAGAGTGATGAGAAAGAAGCCGTTTCTGCACGTACGCCACAAATAGAGTTGCCTGAGGTATGAAAAAGCACATTTGGACAAGGCAGCTTCATTTTGGAAACAAAAATTGAGTTGTTTGGTTATAAAAAAAGGCGTTATGCATGGCGTCCAAAAAGAAACAGCATTCCAAGAAAAACACATGCTACCCACTGTAAAATTTGGTGGAAGTTCCATCATGCTTTGGGGCTGTGTGGCCAATGCCGGCATCGGGAATCTTGTTAAAGTTGAGGGTCGCATGGATTCCACTCAGTATCAGCAGATTCTTGAGAATAATGTTCAAGAATCAGTGACGAAGTTGAAGTTACGCCGGGGATGGATATTTCAGCAAGACAATGATCCAAAACACCGCTCCAAATCCTCAGGCATTCATGCAGAGGAACAATTACAATGTTCTGGAATGGCCATCCCAGTCCCCAGAACTGAATATCATTGAACATCTGTGGGATGATTTGAAGCGGGCTGTCCATGCTCGGCGACCATCAAACTTAACTGAACTTGAATTGTTTGTCCAAAATACCTTTATCCAGGATCCAGGAACTGATTAAAAGCTACAGGAAGCGACTAGAGGCTGTTATCTTTGCAAAAGGAGGATCTACTAAATATTAATGTCACTTTTCTGTTGAGGTGCCCATACTTTTGCACCGGTCAAATTTTGGTTTAATGCATATTGCACATTTTCTGTTAGTACAATAAACCTCATTTCAATCCTGAAATATTACTGTGTCCATCAGTTATTAGATATATCAAACTGAAATGGCTGTTGCAAATACCAAAATATTTAGAACTAAAAATGATTAAGATTAATAGGGGTGCCCAAACTTTTTCATAGGACTGTATATAGTGAATTCTCTCCAAAAGCCCACCCCCTTACCCAGACCACATTTTCTGTGACAGATTTTCAGTTTTCCATGTCAGCCACCTTCTTTGAGGAGACCACCCCCTTGGAAGACTACTTTTTAATGCAATTTTGGGTTCTCATCTCAAAGTGATTTCACTATATATAATATATATATATATATTTATATGCGGTGTCACTGTACACACATACTGCATACATACACACATATAGCACACATATACACAGCGAACATACACACAACACACATATATCTATAGCTCACACTCTTAGACAGCACACAAACACTTCTTCTCTTCCTATTTGGAGGATAGATGCTAGAATGGAGTGACTATCCCCTTAAATCAATAATGTCACCTTAAATGAACACTGTCTAATTCCCCAGAGGTTAATATCCCTATTGCCCTCTTATATTATAGCAGGGTTTCCCAACTTTTTCAGACTTGGGGCACCTCTCAGAGCACAACCATTAAAATTTTCCAACCAATAGGAAAAAACATAAGAATCTTGCTCGATCTTCCTGTAGTTTCTGCCACTGGTCAGCCACAGAACCCTCAGCAGAAACTTTTCCACTTATTGGCATCATTCACCTATAGCTAATCAGCGAGGGAGAGGAGGGAGACAGAGGGCCAGAAGATGGAGAGGAATCTGAGGAGGAAGTCTATCTTAATTCCTCTTCATTTTCCATCATGTAAATGGGTTCCAATAGTTCCCTTACTTATTACTGTCTATTAACATTTGGGGGCACTATTAAACTAAGAGTGCCCTAACAGTGTCCTCCCACATAAGTAATGCTATTAATAATTAATAATTAATAATTCCCTAATAGCGTCCCCCTTCCCCCAGGTATAAGTTTCCTCCCACATAAGCAATGTTATTAACTGGAGGGTCAATATTACAATAACAGTGGATTCACACATAAGTATTGCTATTACCTGTGTGGAGGCACTATTACTAGCAGTCGGCTCTGCCTAGGCCAGATGCCTAGGCAGAGTGAATTCCACCCGGAAGAAGACGGGGAGAAGACTTCGGAAAGGTAAGAGAAGAACCAGCGTTGATTGACAGAATGTATAGCATTCTGCCAATCAACGCTGGTTCTGCATCGAACATTAAACTTCGAACAGCTAGTAGTATTTGATCGAGTACGAGTATTTCGAATACCGTAGTATTTGATCGAACACTTACTCGATCGAACACTACTCGCTCATCTCTAATTGTAATATATTGTACTTACAGTTCAATTATGGACAGCCAGGACCTGTTCTGAAATACAGAATGTGTGCATCTTCTATTGTGATCCCAAAACCATGCCTCCAGCTCCATGGTAAGATGGGACCTGGAAGCAGAATAGCAGATGCACAAATCCTGTGTGTCAGAACAGGTCCAGAGCACCTCATAAATGAACTGTAAGGAGGATATATTATAGTTCCAAGCTGAGGAACCTTTGGAGACACCCAAAGGCATCTGTAACACTGTAGGAGCAGCGGGGATATTGGGGAAAATGTTCACATTGAGGCTCAGGTGCAGGCATTGGTGCAGCTTGACCACTACTCTATTATGCCATATGTATTTTTTTTAAAAAACTTTATATAACATCATCCTGTAACAATAAAACCCTTGAATTTATGTGATCTTTTGGTTCATTGTTTTGCTTCTCTCTTCTTTGTGTCATACAGATCCTGTCTGCTTGGAGCATAACTGTCCTAGCAAATAATGTTTGAAGCTCTCCAAGGTGCTGCAGGTGAAAAATTGCCTTTTTTCTGACCTCTGTCCAGGGTCCTGCGTCCTGTGTTACTTAACCCATTTGACAGTTGATTTATTACAGACATAGTTAAAATACAAACATTGTATATTTATATATAAAATAAATTGCGTGCACATTAAAGCTATATGAATAATATAATTGTTTCTATTGGTTTCCTAAGCAAACATTCAGTAATATGGAATGCCTGTGTTTATAAAAAATGAGTTTTGAGTGCTATAACAATGCATGGCTTTCATGGCCCACTGGGTCAATGTTTTGAGCATGCTTTCTAGTACTGGCATCACCTTTTGGTATGCACAGTTTCAACACCAGATGGGACCCACCTGCCTCCTCCAAATTGGAGCTTTTCCCACCCCAACTTCACCAGGCAAGCCATTGCTTACAATACCCTCCTTCATTTCAAGGTTTTTAGGTGAAGCACACATTGAGTGGCACTGTAACATATGCTGGAGTGTCAGTTTGATGAACAATATATGCCAGTTGATAACTGCATGTGCAAACCATAGACGCAATGGAGTGGATAACTGTCTGTGACAGGAAGAACAAAACCACACTAGACATTAGGCGCACTAATAGTCTGCCCCAAATTTTTGCTTAAATTATGTAAATTGTCACACATGCACACATAGAGGGGTCTTTTTGGTGACTTTTTTTTTCTACACTCAATTCTCAATTATTACTTTTTAAAATGGCAGCAACACTGATGATGTGCCACAAATTTTCTCTTAAAGGGGTTGTCCACTTTCAGACCAATATTGAGAAACAAATGTTATTGTTTATACAATAAAAAGATACACAATTTTCCAATATACTTTCTGCATCAATTCCTCGCGATTTTCTAGATCTCTGCTTGCTGTCATTCATTCTGTTGCTTCTGGTGGATAAAACTCTGACCATGGTCATGTGATTTACGGTCCATGGTCATGTGATGAGTACACAGGTGTACAGCTGATTACCAGGCAGATGTCTGATTACTGTGCTGTGACTATAACGAGCGGCACCTGTGTGTTCATCACATGACCATGGACTGTAAATCACATGACCATGGTCAGAGTTTTATCCATCAGAAGTAACAGAATGAAAAGAAAATCGTGAGGAATTGATACAGAAAGTATATTGGAAAATTGTATATCCTTTTATTGTACAAACAATAACATTTGTCTCTCAGTATTGATCTGAAAGTGGACAACCCCTTTAACTTCTGTGAATTGCTTTTTTTACCAACATGATGTTGTTGTGGTATTGGTCCCATTTGGGAGGCATAACTAGCAAAGACTGGGCTCCATAGCAAACTATTGGCTGCGGCTTTGCACCCTCACATGGTGTAGTGCCCCCTTTTCTGGCCCCCAAATGGTATACTGCCACATTACTTGCCCCCATATTGTATAACATCCCATTCACCAGCACCCACATGGTATAACATACCCTTTATTGGCCCCAACAGGATATAATGCTCCCTTTACTGGCCCCCACGTGGAATTATGCTCCTTTTACTTGCCACAAAGGGACAATTGTGGTTAAACTTAGAGGTTGTATCCACTGCTCGCCATCCATTTTCATACATTTTCCATTTTCATACCTATCACTTTAACTTTGACTTAGAGAGCTAAACAAAAATTGACAGATAGGTTCCTATGATCCCTGATAGTTCTATACACTATGTTTTAAGACAATTTAAGTTGTGGTTTGTACCAAACTTATTTGACCCAAAATGAATCTGGGACCTGGACACCCGAGCCACCAGTCCTTGAAATGAAATAAATCTTGAGAGGTTCACCCATCAATACGTAAGGAGATACAGGTACATCCTTGCAGCGTTAAATAGTCAGAACAAGGGGTGTACTAATGAATATATATGCTATCTTGATAACTTTATATGAAGCACTTGTCTATGAAAGCACAGAACCTATTAGAGCCACATCAAAATATTAAGGTGGTATTCTAGTCAGGAGGATCAGTTACTTGATTTGGGAGCCAATTCGTGGGATTTTGACTGATCGCAAAAATGATGGGGATTTCTTTCCTAACGTCAAAGTCTACCTACTGTGCTTAGAAGGCATTTAAATCAGTGGCGTAACTACCAGGGTAGCAGGGGTAGCAGCTGCCACAGGGCCCGGGACATTAGTGGACCGGCGACAGCTGCTAAAGCTGCGGTTTTTGGGTTTTTTAACAGGCCATTACTGGCCCTACTTACTTACTGATCCTAGCAAGTAACGCAGCGGGCCCCACAAGCACTATTATTCTCAAGGGGCTTTTCAGATCCCGGAGTATAATGATCAGAGGCCCAGGAGAGGTAACGGAACGTAAAAAACAGTGTTACTTACCACTCCTCACTCCGGGCATGCTTCGAGCATACTTGCCTGATGTCACATGACCAGGACTTGTGTCCATATGCATCGCGATGCAGGCCCCCCGGTGACATGACGTCCTGGACGTCATTGAAGATGGACAACAGCCATGCGGGGGGGTTGTAGGGGTCAGTTGGTCGAGGTCTTTGGCATCGGTCGGGGGGCCCTATGTCAAAAATTCGCCATGGGTCCTCGCCATTCCTAGTTACACCACTGATTTAAATGGTGAGGTGGCCAAACATGTGTCCTGCACTCCAATAGATAGGTGATACATTCTTATAACGGGAATATGTTTAATTAATCTTTAGTAAAATAAAGCAAACAATGATGTATCTATTAAATCACTTCATGTACAGTTCTATATTTGAACATACTCAAGGTATAATGTTTACTTTATATAACTGAACAATGCGTAGCTACTACTACTTAACAAGGCCACTTGAAAGGAAGACAGATACATGAGAACAAAAGATAGATGGCAGCTGAACAATCCTGTCAAGTTTGTTTATATAAAGTACTGCGGAAAGGTTAATGGATCAGATGAAGCATGTAGGCAGGCAGGTGTTATAAAAAAGCACATACAAAGTCATTTTGCTAGCTCAGAATTCTTCATCGGAGGGGCATAAGTAGTGCTGTTAATGTGTCTTACCCTTCTTTGACATTTAGGGCTTGTCTTATTGCAGATGAAAAACTGAGAAAAAAAAAAGACTTGTCCTTATAATACTGAGAGTTTAAGAAGGGCAAAGCATTTCCCAAGAAGTCAGTAAAAGCAGTAATGGCCATTAATGATTGCAGCAGAGAGGTTTTCTGAGTGCCCTACTAAAAAGCTCTTTGTCCTAGTCTGAACGAGAGTATGATCTTCTGCTCAAAGCACCTTCCCTGTACTTTGGTTATAATGAGACATCTAATGAGTACAAAGTGTTTATGTTTCCCGGAGAGACTCATCACGATCCTCATCCCAGGCTGGTTTTGAATATATGGAATAAAGATTTTTTTTTTCCTTCAATATAACTTTTTTTGGATGGCATATGGAGTCCTCAAGGACAAAGTGTTTAAATGTGAAAGAGCTAAGGGAAATATACAGAATATATCTTTTTCTGATTCAAAGTTAAATGTTACACATCTGAGCACAGGGAGAAAAGAAATGCCCAAAAGCATTGAGAAATATGGCTTACTTTGTACATTATGAAAAGACTTTTCTTTTGTTTAGTTAAAGCTTCATTTGAGAAATTTCCCTGTGGCTAATTACTGATTTGACATTGAAATGCAGAAGCCTAAATGCGGTTCTCATGAACAATTCTAATATATGGAAAATTAAAAATAGTTCATATTGAATTACATTGCGCTTTCATTTGCTTTCTTATTATGTGCCTCAGTATGTTCTTTCATTGATGTTCTCCTTTATAAGTAAATTCAGAATTCTTTGCAAGCCTTTGTTATTATCAGAATATATATTTTTTCATCTCTGTTTAGAAAATGACAGGCTCAAATGAGAGGAGAAAGGAAACGGGTATCTGAATTTTAATTAAGACATTTTCGATTTCAAAGAAACATCATGAAAACAATTTTAAGCGCAGTACAGCTATCCACATTTCTCACAATAGAACGTGAGATCAAATTGAATCTAAGATTTCAAGCTATTTATTATCCTCTGCAGAGCATTAAAACGTGCACAATGTACACTTGTTGGGCTTTGCAGGTAAATCAGAAAATAATAAAAGTCGGTAAACAGCAGAGACCTTATTTACTTAATGATTTTATAAATCCTCCAACAATAGAAATGTGGGAAAACAATAAATACAGTACTTACACTTAGAGTCTTTATTACTCTACTCAGATTCTCTCTTCATTTTATACACCTATGAGAATAGTGTTATTATCTTTACTGGCATTGTTATATGTAGTTCAATCTAGTATGATGCATGTTTTTTAGAATTATTCAGAGGTCATAGGAAAATCTAATCTTATATTATAATACTATACTGTATATTTTCCTCCTATTTGGAGGTCTATCTAGCTAACAGGAGAATATCAAGCAAAGACAATAATTATTCTTTGTGTTACACTTACAATGTTTTAGCTTTCCACTTATATATTCTTATCTTGGCTATGACATAAAATTCAAACTCTAAAAATCATATAGTTGAAATTGTCCACAACCAATCTGTGACCTGAACATTTGGAAAAGCAAATCACTCTTCCCTAGAACAGAAGGCTGACAGCTGTGTGTCTTAACTCACATCCCACTGATAGCTATTAAGTAGAGATGAGCGAACAGTGTTCTATCGAACACATGTTCGATCGGATATCAGGGTGTTCGCCATGTTCGAATCGAATCGAACACCACGTGGTAAAGTGCGCCAAAATTCGATTCCCCTCCCACCTTCCCTGGCGCCTTTTTTGCACCAATAACAGCGCAGGGGAGGTGGGACAGGAACTACGACACTGGGGGCATTGAAAAAAATTGGAAAAAGTCATTGGCTGCCGAAATCAGGTGACCTCCATTTTAGACGAATAGTGGATTTCAAATCCGGGTCATATGAGAATGTGAACTTTGTGACTATGAGACAGGGATAGCTGTACAGGCAGGGATAGCTAGGGATAACCTTTATTTAGGGGGGAATGTTATTAAAAATAACTTTTTGGGGCTCTATCGGGTGTGTAATTGTGATTTTTGTGAGATAAACTTTTTCCCATAGGGATGCATTGGCCAGCGCTGATTGGCCGAATTCCGTACTCTGGCCAATCAGTGCTGGCCAATGCATTCTATTAGCTTGATGAAGCAGAGTGTGCACAAGGGTTCAAGCGCACCCTCGGCTCTGATGTAGCAGAGCCGAGGCTGCACAAGGGTTCAAGCGCACCCTCGGCTCTGATGTAGGAGAGCCGAGGGTGCACTTGAACCCTTGTGCACCCTCAGCTCTGCTACATCAGAGCCGAGGGTGCGCTTGAACCCTTGTGCACACTCTGCTTCATCAAGCTAATAGAATGCATTGGCCAGCGCTGATTGGCCAATGTATTCTATTAGCCTGATGAAGTAGAGCTGAATGTGTGTGCTAAGCACACACATTCAGCTCTACTTCATCGGGCTAATAGAATGCATTGGCCAGCGCTGATTGGCCAGAGTACGGAACTCGACCAATCAGCGCTGGCTCTGCTGGAGGAGGCGGAGTCTAAGATCGCTCCACACCAGTCTCCATTCAGGTCCGACCTTAGACTCCGCCTCCTCCGGCAGAGCCAGCGCTGATTGGCCGAAGGCTGGCCAATGCATTCCTATGCGAATGCAGAGACTTAGCAGTGCTGAGTCAGTTTTGCTCAACTACACATCTGATGCACACTCGGCACTGCTACATCAGATGTAGCAATCTGATGTAGCAGAGCCGAGGGTGCACTAGAACCCCTGTGCAAACTCAGTTCACGCTAATAGAATGCATTGGCCAGCGCTGATTGGCCAATGCATTCTATTAGCCCGATGAAGTAGAGCTGAATGTGTGTGCCAAGCACACACATTCAGCACTGCTTCATCAAGCCAATACAATGCATTAGCCAGTGCTGATTGGCCAGAGTACGGAATTCGGCCAATCAGCGCTGGCTCTGCTGGAGGAGGCGGAGTCTAAGGTCGCTCCACACCAGTCTCCATTCAGGTCCGACCTTAGACTCCGCCTCCTCCGGCAGAGCCAGCGCTGATTGGCCGAAGGCTGGCCAATGCATTCCTATGCGAATGCATACTTAGCAGTGCTGAGTCAGTTTTGCTCAACTACACATCTGATGCACACTCGGCACTGCTACATCAGATGTAGCAATCTGATGTAGCAGAGCCGAGGGTGCACTAGAACCCCTGTGCAAACTCAGTTCACGCTAATAGAATGCATTGGCCAGCGCTGATTGGCCAATGCATTCTATTAGCCCGATGAAGTAGAGCTGAATGTGTGTGCTAAGCACACACATTCAGCACTGCTTCATCAAGCCAATACAATGCATTAGCCAGTGCTGATTGGCCAGAGTACGGAATTCGGCCAATCAGCGCTGGCTCTGCTGGAGGAGGCGGAGTCTAAGGTCGGACCTGAATGGAGACTGGTGTGGAGCGATCTTAGACTCCGCCTCCTCCAGCAGAGCCAGCGCTGATTGGTCGAGTTCCGTACTCTGGCCAATCAGCGCTGGCCAATGCATTCTATTAGCCCGATGAAGTAGAGCTGAATGTGTGTGCTTAGCACACACATTCAGCTCTACTTCATCAGGCTAATAGAATACATTGGCCAATCAGCGCTGGCCAATGCATTCTATTAGCTTGATGAAGCAGAGTGTGCACAAGGGTTCAAGCGCACCCTCGGCTCTGATGTAGCAGAGCTGAGGGTGCACAAGGGTTCAAGTGCACCCTCGGCTCTCCTACATCAGAGCCGAGGGTGCGCTTGAACCCTTGTGCACACTCTGCTTCATCAAGCTAATAGAATGCATTGGCCAGCACTGATTGGCCAGAGTACGGAATTCGGCCAATCAGCGCTGGCCAATGCATTCTATTAGCCCGATGAAGTAGAGCTGAATGTGTGTGCTAAGCACACACATTCAGCACTGCTTCATCACGCCAATACAATGCATTAGCCAGTGCTGATTGGCCAGAGTACGGAATTCGGCCAATCAGCGCTGGCTCTGCTGGAGGAGGCGGAGTCTAAGATCGCTCCACACCAGTCTCCATTCAGGTCCGACCTTAGACTCCGCCTCCTCCAGCAGAGCCAGCGCTGATTGGTCGAGTTCCGTACTCTGGCCAATCAGCGCTGGCCAATGCATTCTATTAGCCCGATGAAGTAGAGCTGAATGTGTGTGCTTAGCACACACATTCAGCTCTACTTCATCGGGCTAATAGAATGCATTGGCCAGCGCTGATTGGCCGAATTCCGTACTCTGGCCAATCAGCACTGGCTAATGCATTGTATTGGCTTGATGAAGCAGTGCTGAATGTGTGTGCTTAGCACACACATTCAGCTCTACTTCATCGGGCTAATAGAATGCATTGGCCAATCAGCGCTGGCCAATGCATTCTATTAGCGTGAACTGAGTTTGCACAGGGGTTCTAGTGCACCCTCGGCTCTGCTACATCAGATTGCTACATCTGATGTAGCAGTGCCGAGTGTGCATCAGATGTGTAGTTGAGCAAAACTGACTCAGCACTGCTAAGTCTGCATTCGCATAGGAATGCATTGGCCAGCCTTCGGCCAATCAGCGCTGGCTCTGCCGGAGGAGGCGGAGTCTAAGGTCGGACCTGAATGGAGACTGGTGTGGAGCGACCTTAGACTCCGCCTCCTCCAGCAGAGCCAGCGCTGATTGGCCGAATTCCGTACTCTGGCCAATCAGCACTGGCTAATGCATTGTATTGGCTTGATGAAGCAGTGCTGAATGTGTGTGCTTAGCACACACATTCAGCTCTACTTCATCGGGCTAATAGAATGCATTGGCCAGCGCTGATTGGCCGAATTCCGTACTCTGGCCAATCAGCACTGGCTAATGCATTGTATTGGCTTGATGAAGCAGTGCTGAATGTGTGTGCTTAGCACACACATTCAGCTCTACTTCATCGGGCTAATAGAATGCATTGGCCAATCAGCGCTGGCCAATGCATTCTATTAGCGTGAACTGAGTTTGCACAGGGGTTCTAGTGCACCCTCGGCTCTGCTACATCAGATTGCTACATCTGATGTAGCAGTGCCGAGTGTGCATCAGATGTGTAGTTGAGCAAAACTGACTCAGCACTGCTAAGTCTGCATTCGCATAGGAATGCATTGGCCAGCCTTCGGCCAATCAGCGCTGGCTCTGCCGGAGGAGGCGGAGTCTAAGGTCGGACCTGAATGGAGACTGGTGTGGAGCGACCTTAGACTCCGCCTCCTCCAGCAGAGCCAGCGCTGATTGGCCGAATTCCGTACTCTGGCCAATCAGCACTGGCTAATGCATTGTATTGGCTTGATGAAGCAGTGCTGAATGTGTGTGCTTAGCACACACATTCAGCTCTACTTCATCGGGCTAATAGAATGCATTGGCCAGCGCTGATTGGCCGAATTCCGTACTCTGGCCAATCAGCACTGGCTAATGCATTGTATTGGCTTGATGAAGCAGTGCTGAATGTGTGTGCTTAGCACACACATTCAGCTCTACTTCATCGGGCTAATAGAATGCATTGGCCAATCAGCGCTGGCCAATGCATTCTATTAGCGTGAACTGAGTTTGCACAGGGGTTCTAGTGCACCCTCGGCTCTGCTACATCAGATTGCTACATCTGATGTAGCAGTGCCGAGTGTGCATCAGATGTGTAGTTGAGCAAAACTGACTCAGCACTGCTAAGTCTGCATTCGCATAGGAATGCATTGGCCAGCCTTCGGCCAATCAGCGCTGGCTCTGCCGGAGGAGGCGGAGTCTAAGGTCGGACCTGAATGGAGACTGGTGTGGAGCGACCTTAGACTCCGCCTCCTCCAGCAGAGCCAGCGCTGATTGGCCGAATTCCGTACTCTGGCCAATCAGCACTGGCTAATGCATTGTATTGGCTTGATGAAGCAGTGCTGAATGTGTGTGCTTAGCACACACATTCAGCTCTACTTCATCGGGCTAATAGAATGCATTGGCCAGCGCTGATTGGCCGAATTCCGTACTCTGGCCAATCAGCACTGGCTAATGCATTGTATTGGCTTGATGAAGCAGTGCTGAATGTGTGTGCTTAGCACACACATTCAGCTCTACTTCATCGGGCTAATAGAATGCATTGGCCAATCAGCGCTGGCCAATGCATTCTATTAGCGTGAACTGAGTTTGCACAGGGGTTCTAGTGCACCCTCGGCTCTGCTACATCAGATTGCTACATCTGATGTAGCAGTGCCGAGTGTGCATCAGATGTGTAGTTGAGCAAAACTGACTCAGCACTGCTAAGTCTGCATTCGCATAGGAATGCATTGGCCAGCCTTCGGCCAATCAGCGCTGGCTCTGCCGGAGGAGGCGGAGTCTAAGGTCGGACCTGAATGGAGACTGGTGTGGAGCTATCTTAGACTCCGCCTCCTCCAGCAGAGCCAGCGCTGATTGGTCGAGTTCCGTACTCTGGCCAATCAGCACTGGCCAATGCATTTCTATGGGGAAAAGTTAGCTTGCGAAAATCGCAAACTGACAGGGATTTCCATGAAATAAAGTGACTTTTATGCCCCCAGACATGCTTCCCCTGCTGTCCCAGTGTCATTCCAGGGTGTTGGTATCATTTCCTGGGGTGTCATAGTGGACTTGGTGACCCTCCAGACACGAATTTGGGTTTCCCCCTTAACGAGTTTATGTTCCCCATAGACTATAATGGGGTTCGAAACCCATTCGAACACTCGAACAGTGAGCGGCTGTTCGAATCGAATTTCGAACCTCGAACATTTTAGTGTTCGCTCATCTCTACTATTAAGCTATTCAGCCAATAAGACAGACTCAAGTTTTCACATATAGCTGTAAAATGGTGGAAGCGTTCCCTGTGTTGTGATCCTGGCAGATTATCGATGAAGAGAGGTTCTTGTTGAACTCAATATGTATATGTATGTTTTATTTGGCAAACATTTGGTGAGAGACTTTTAGTCTGTTTTCCTTTGTATACTTTATATATCTCTTCAGGTAGCACCAAACGGTAGAGCTATAGGAAGTGTGACCTTACTACAGCTTTTCCATTACCGCAGTTGGAGCCCCATGTACTTTTTATAGGTGTTATTGTCAGGATTTTTAATCCAGCTGTTTCACCTACTCCTTCAACCTGGGAAACTTCTACAGTTTCAGAAGTTCCCTGGGTTTGTCCAATTAGCAGCTGAGAAGGCCTATATGAGACCCCACCCTCCTGACATAGGCACCGACTAATTGTTATTCACTCCCTAGTTTGGCTCTGTATCTGATTGCCTTGTTTGCTTCATACTGATCCCCTGGCTTGTTTTTTTGATTCCCTATTGTCTGTTTATTTTGCCTGTGATATGTGCGTTTTAATTTTTGACCCTTTGCCTGTTTCCGGATTTTGCATTTGTCTTTTAAATTTGCCTCTGACGTCCTCTCCTGGTTCTGACCTGTGCCTGTATAACTTGTCTTCTGCCTCCACTCCGCTGTGTACCGTATTTTTCGGACTATAAGACGCACCGGAGGAGGAAAATAGGGAAAAAAAAAATTTTAAGCAAAAAAAATTGGTGAAATATTTAATAACCTAATAATATAATATTTCACCAATGTAAATAGAACCGGGGGCTTTCGGACACAGGGATACCAAATGTGTATGTGTTTCAACAGTAATGTTTTTGTTTTATATGTATTCTAGGGATATGGGGGTGATTTGAACATATATATATATATATATATATATATATATATATATATATATATATATATCTCATCCATGGATGGAAAGAGACACCCTGCAGTGAAGCTATGCAAGAAGAGAAAAAGGGGCAGGCCAGACGGGTGAAGGAGGTGTGGTTTTCTAAGCAAACTTGAAAACACGCCTCTTTCACCCGTCTGGCTCGTCCCTCCTTCACTGCCTCTCAGATCTTGCTCCTGCAATGAAGCCACACAGGAAGACACACACACATTTTCCTCCCATATTGGGAGGAAAAAAAGTGCGTCTTATAGTCCGAAAAATACGGTAAGTTAATTGAGGGTTTTGTTTTAGTCCCAGTCAGCGGTGCATTTATTATTGGTACATTCATCTATTTGGTGACAATTCAGACTTCCAGATTCATCAAAAGTCCATCCAGCCAGGTTCTGGAGAAGGAATCTGGAGGTCTGTCTTGCTGGTTTTAATAGCTGTCTCTACTGCTGACTGTTATCAGCCAACTCCTGCCATTGCTTCTGTGAGGCCTTGCATCAAAACCATTTTACCATAACAGTTATGCCTTTTCTGCTCTCAGTTCATTACAAGTGTTGTTCAATAATACAATGGTAATAGCCAAGAATGGCCACGTTTCAAAGGAGCCTGGTATATAAAAATCAATAATGATGACTTGCACACTCTATAGTGTGCCAGTGTGCTGGTGCCAAGCAGGATGAGCAGCATCTACCTACCGTTTACCGGTTGAAAGGCCGACCAGACATAGAGAGAGTGCTCCCTCGGGAGTATCAGGAGTCCGTTGGACAAGAGTAGTAACGAAGATGAATTTATTGATATAAGATAACGCGTTTCGGCGTATTGGTACCTGACTAAACAGGCACCACCACTTCTTCAGATCTTATTTCACCCTGAGTCAGAACCAGTATTCAGGTCAATCCAGTTCTTCCCTACTCTCCTGTGTTCACGGGTAGCTTAGAGGCTGTACAGGAGGATGGGAGGTAGCTTAGAGGCTGTATAGGGAGAGACAGAGCCCGGGGAGGTGAATAACACTGTTTGCTATGTTTATTCAGCTCCCGTAGGCCTCTGCTTGTATACTTATTATACTATGGTACAATAATAGAAGTTCTGCTTCAGACCCAACAAGTTCGGCCTAAAACTAAGTAGGTGGGTGAACCCACCAACATTTGGTGAAATTGTTTGAGGTTTGCCCATCTCTTATAGGTATGTAAAGTTATTTTTTACCAACATTAAATGAGTTTTCCGCAGTGCTGATCAGCAGTTCTTCCTTTCACTCCTGTGAAACTGCTTAAAATGTCAGTGGCTGGGTTTTCTAATTTAAGGAAGTGATTTAGTATTTTTTTTTCAAGATCTAAATGAGCTGCCGTCTGCCGGAGTGTTTCTACCTGGTAGAATTACATGTGACAAGTAAATAAACCATAAGCGTGCGACTACGCTTAATGTAATAGCTTGAAAGAAGGGACCTCAGCTAATCTATACATTTCTATATGTAGCCACTCATCCATCATCTAGAAAAAATAGGATAGAAGCTAGAACTGGTAGTGTTACTTTCTTCTATAATCACTGGGGTGAGAACTGGTCACTATATGGGGGAATAGGATAACATAAAAACACATAAAAGAGAGTGAGACAAATGTGGTTTCTAAAAAATGTATGTAGTTTTGCAGTTGGCAGCTGCTATTAACAGGGGATGTGAACATTTGCTTCATTGTTAATATACTATTGTATACTGTGTATCATCAATATTTAGCAAAGCTAAAGTAAATATTGCACATAGGAATTAGGCCACAATCAATTAGCGGATTTGTAGGTATATTAAGAAAAAATAAATGAATAATAAGAAAATTTTGGCCAGTGTTACACAAAACAGTTTGAGGCAAAGCTCCATGTATCAGGCTGCGGCAAAAAAGCGCTGCGGGGAAAACTGTGGCGCAAATGCATCACAGTAACTGCCGTCATTTCCATAGGAATAATTGACATACTGCAATTTTTTAAAAATGCAACGGTTTTGGAAATCGCAGCATTTCCACTGCACATATTTTTGGATGGGATTTGTTAGAATCCAATCCACCTTGCAGACACTGTAAAATGCCACACTGAGTTGCTAAACCTCTACATGTTTGTACTATAGCTTTATGGAAAATACCATATGAAGGTTTACCGTCGCCATTCATGGGACATATTCAGTGTGTTTATCCCATCTGGACCTATGTATTATAGGTTGTTATTTATAACTTTCCTAGATCATTTTCTCATTATTAAACAACAAAAAGTGGAAAAAAATCCTATACTTACTGGTGTATAGTGCCCAAACAGGGGGTACTACAGTGTATATAGTACTAGATGAATATTACAGCTACATAGCCCAAGATATATACTGCCATACTTTACATGTTTGGCAAAATAATGTGTGTACTTTTTATATACTTTTGAGATCTATCCAGAATCATTAAATTGTGATAATTTTCAGATGAATCCAGCTTATTTTGGTCATTTTTGGAGATGAGCGAACAGTAAAATGTTCGATATTCGTTTCGAGTAGCTGCTCAATATTCGACTATTCGAATCGATTATCGAATCCTATATGGAGGGAAAATGCTCGTTTCAGGAGTAGGCAACATTTGATCAAATTACACTTACCAGAAGTGAGGGTCGGGCTGGATCCTCCGAGAAGTCGATGCCTGGCAGAGTGAATTCAGCGCTGGAAGACGCCGCGGGGAAGCTGCACGGAGAAGACTTCTAAAGGTAGGAGAAGAACCAACATTGAATGGCCGACTGTATAGCATTCGGCCAATCAATGCTGGTTCTGCATCGAACTTTTCCTTTTGAATAGCAAGTGGTACTCGATTGAGTACGAGTATTTCGAATACCGTAATATTCGATCGAATACTACTCGCTCATCTCTAGTCATTTTAGCTGGTTCTAAAAATTGGAATAATGATCAAAAATCATCCATCATGAAATAAGTTTCATTTTGTGTGAACAGTAGTCCTATTCTTTTGTCTTAAACTATATACCTACATACTATATCTACATTAATAGTGAGGTATAGTAATGTAAATGAGATACTTACTGCTATATTATGTATGCTTTAGTGTTAATTAATGTGCAAATTAGTCATACCAAGAAGTGAGGTATTTCATTTGTTAAGAAATCTGCTGTACATATTTCTTAGATGCCATGAATGATATGCTCGACTGCAGACTCACTTGATTCTAAATTAATGTATTTAAGGTCTTACCAGATGTGCTCGGTCTTCATATAGATTTTATGCATGCTAATGTCTCATTGTTATTCTGCCGTGCATTTTATACACTAAACTGGTATGTCATTGTTCACATTTTGCCTGCTGATTATGTTCAAGGGCAAATTTTACATGTTTTATCACAAGGGTTGTTCCAATGTTGAAAAAGAATTAAAACTATAGTTTATTATTTAAAAAATATATAATTTTACCTTAAAGAATACTATTTGTAGTGAAATATTCATAGGATATGAGTCAAACTGAATACATAGTTTATGATGTTATTTATGTAAAATTATGAACAATACCTATTTTTAAGCTTACGGGACCTGCACTAGCCTTTTTTCTGTCTGTAACACAAAGTAAAATATCTTCTGCCCCACCACATATTAGAAGTGGTCCCATCAACCAGTATCTACTGTATATCATGCACAGGTATATTAAATACTATTCAGCCACGACCATGTTATGCTCTGGCCATGGCTAAGGCAATACAGGACATATCCTCAAAACAGCATAGATATTTCTTTATAGTATTGTTTATGGCCCAGCCTTAGGCCTGGTTCATATCTGTGTTTGGTATTCCGTTTGGGAAGTCTGCCTGGAGACCCCAAATGGAATACCAAATGCATTGACAAGCGGTGAATTTATGAAAGCACACGAACCTCATAGACTATAATGGGTTCTGCATGTTTTCTGTGCGGTGTCCGCATGGAACATACGGAGAGAAAAGTACTTCATGAACTACTTTTCTCTCTCTATGACTCATGCAGACACCGTGTACAAAACACTTGGACCCCATTATAGTCTATGGGATCCATGTGCTTTCATTGCTCACTGCTTGTCAATGCATTCGGTATTCTATTCGGGGTGTCCCCAAGTGGATCCCCTCTCAAATCATGAAGGACTAAAAGGTCTAAGGCAGTGGTTCTTAACCAAGGTTCGATCAAACCCTAGGTCATATGCTCAGTTCATTTTTTGTACCAGTAAAAATCATATTCCTTTGTCTTGAATTTGGAAAAAAATCATATTTGATTTATCACTAAAGAAGGGTTCGGTGAATGTGCATATGAAACTGGTGGGTTCGGTACCTCAAACAAGGTTAAGATGCACTGGTCTAAGATCACTGATGATACAGCCAGAAGAAAAATGCAGTAATAGTACAGCCAAATACATCTCAAACACTCAGAAGGACAGTAGGAAATAATACACGGATCATACTGTGTGGGGATTATTGTATTTAGACTGTAGAATATTTAGATTTAATGAATACATTGATTAATAGAGATAGAATAGGAGAGTAGAATAGGAGTCTTGCTGGGCCTATCTGCCATAGACACACACTCTATGAGCACAATAGACAGCACAAACACTAATGCAAATCTACTGCCTTGGTGCATGCTGCGTCTGATGATCTATGATATGTAACATAGGAATTCAGAAGTGAAATTAACCATTTAGGGATGGGCTTCACCTTTCTCTATCACATGGAGATGTTTGCAACTCAAGACCTCCACCCAGAGATGGCATTGGCGCAAGTTTGCAGGCTAGAATATGCGCGCTATTAGCACTAGTGTTTAGATGTGTACTGGGTGATTTACAGCGCCGCACCTCCCATGAGGCGACCTGAAGCGACCACTTCAGGCGGCGCTATGCCAGGGCCATGGGGAGGGCGGCATTTTTGCTGACCTAAGCCAGTCCAGGACAAGCTGTTCCAGTGGCCGCCCCTCACGCTCAAGCATAGAGCAGGTCCTCTCCCTGCCTGCTCTCTGCCTGCTAAAGATGCCCCCTCCGCTCGGCCCCGCCCCCTCCGCGCGGTCATGTCCCCTTCCACTCGGTCCTGCCCCCTCCGCCCCGCCCCCTCCTTCGGGGGGGGGGCAGCTTTCTGACGTCCGCCTCAGGCGGCAGAAAGCCATGGTTCACCCCTGGTGATTTATTTATAGGGCAAACAGTGAATTGCTAATCCTCTAGGAGATGTTTTTACTATAGCTTTATGGAAAATGCCATATGTAGGTTTACCATCACCACTCATGGGGCATGTTCACTATCCTATGTATTATAGGTTGCTTTTTATCATTTTCCTAGATAATTTTTTCATTATTGTATTTCATCTTTGTGAACTGAATCCTCATTACTACCTTTGCAGACTGTATTTAAGTTAATATTGATAGATAGATAGATAGATAGATAGATAGATAGATAGATAGATAGATGATAGATAGACAACAAAAAAAAGGTTAAAGGCATTCTCCCATTAAAACTTTTCTTTTGTTGATAAGACGTTGGAATAGCCTTTAGAAAGGCTATTCGTCTCTTACCTTTAGGCGTGGTCTCCGCCCCGCCATTCCTCAGAAATACCATTTTTTACCGGTATGCAAATGAGTTCTCTCATAGCAATGGGGGCGGGGCCCAGTGCTCAAACAGCGATGAGGGCGTCCCCACCGCTGCCAGAAAAGTGTCTCCAAGCGCCACCTCTTTCTTCGTCCGCCGCGTCATGTTCAATGTCTTCTTCCGGTGCAGGCTCGTAATCTAGCAGAGCAGACTGCGCAGGCGCACAGGCCACGGGAAAATGGCCGCTAACAATACTGTGCAAGCAGCCATTTTCCTGTGACCTGTACGCCTGCGCTGTCTGCTCTGCTCTGCTAGAAGTTACAAACCTGCGCCGGAAGACATTGAAGATGATGCGGCGGATGAAGAAGGAGGCGGCGCTTGGAGACACTTCTCTGGCAGCGGTGGGGCCCGCCCCCATCGCTGCAGGAGAACTCATTTGCATACCGGTAAAAACGGTATTTCTAAGGAACGGTGCGGCGGAGACCACGTCTAAAGGTAAGAGATGAATAGCCTTTCTAAAGGCTATTCTGACGTCTTATCCATAAAAAAAATGTTTTAATGGTAGAATCCCTTTAAGTCTGCACATCCAAATGTGAACAGGTGCTCACTGCAAAGTAATATATATATAAAAATACAAAAATGCAGGGCACTCCGCACACAGCACAAGAGCATATGAAAGCCCTAAAGGGCAATACCAATATAATAAAAATACCTAATATGCTATACAATATAGAGGTTCCTTATTATACATATTTGATCAAACAGTATGGAAGCCCACCTGCCACGACAAGGCGACCTCATTTAGACGGGAACCTACACTAAATAAACATACCATTTTGCTTACACTCATTTACATATTGCGGACAAAAGTAGCTGCGGAAGAGCTGCTTGTTCAAAAACACACACGGCTTTGAAAAAAGCAGCATGTTAATTTTACCTGCGAAATTGTGAGCGTTAAAGGGACTAATCCAGTTATGAAGGGGTTTTGAAAGACCCTTGTATTAAAAACACCCATAAATCACTCACAGGTGAGGCTTCCTCATGGTCATTACTGGGGAAGGAAGCCTAGTAAAAGGAGGGCTGGTACTCACACAGCCAGAATGTGAGAGGAAACACTCCTGGGATAAACCTGTACAGTGTGGACACTATATTTGGTGATGTATTCACTTGACCTGCTCTATATTAGAGAGGTAACCTGCTTTGTAGTTAGTTTTTTTTTTTTTTTCTTTTTACTTTGCATGCACCGTGTTTTATGCTGGAGACTAAATAAAATACTCTGGACTTTTAATCCTACTGCCTGTCTGCATTGAGTCATTGCTGTTCCCCAACCGTGTGAGCTGGACCTCCTCACAATATATATATATATATATATATATATATATATATATATATATATATATATATAGTATAATACGCACTAGTTTAAGACAAAATGAAAGAATCAAGAATCTAATTAGGTGGTGTGTTTGTTACCAGCAGTCGCTGTAATATGGATTTAAGTCTTCAGAAATATCTATGTGGTGCGTTGGTTGAAAACACAGCAAGATCCTTCTTCTAATTAGATTGTGTTTTCATCAAGTATTCAGCCTTGAGCAATTAGTCAAAGCTAGCCATGCTAAGAAGAGAAATCGTGGGTCTCTCTAATGCTAGCCCTTTCAAGTTGTTAACTAAAGACAAGGTCAACATCTAGGACAGTATTCTATTAAATCAACAAAATGCCTTATATACATTGCAGATTGACTGCCCATGAGATCACATGTCTATAGCAATCTGCTGAAAGGTGATGAGGTTGAAGTGTAGCTAAATAAGATACATATGGCATAGAGTTTGTTAGATTCCTCGTCACATGAACTCTTCTCCCTTGTGTCAAGACAAAGAGCGCATTGGAAAATCAATAGTTTAATCCAATTGAGACAAGATGGCTTATCCAGCCTCTTATTTTCCGTAAACGCTGTTCTATCACACAGAACTGTATTTCAGTAGAGTAGAGAATCTATTTTATGACAGCTGACAAATAAGATAATTATTTCAAAGCCTCAGAATTATTGCAGGACTGTAATTGAATAGTCAGAAAGTCAGTTTACCCTGAAACTATACAAGACATAGGACTGAAAAGAAAGACTTTTTATGCATTTTATTGCGGGTCTTGTTTAGTTTTAATTAAATGGCATTATCATCTCAGGCGGCATTCTGTTATATATTGTTGTTGACTAGGCTATTCTGCACCTAGAAACAGGGAGCATAACCTCCAAGCCATAAATAACAATTCAATACACAGAAATGGGTTAAAAAGAATCCTGTTATACATGTTCCAGTTTTTTTGCATGTTGTTGTACAGTATGTTGCAAATATTGTGCTACTTTTTTGTCTCCAGAATTTTTATTGTAATAATACAAGGAGAATGTAAATATCAAAATTAGAATATTTTTTTACATATCTCACTTAGACAAAAATTTTCCTACTTTCTTGACACTAATGAAAACTTTAAAAAACACAAAAAGCCACCACATTCTAAAACGTTGGGCATACCGAGAGTATTCTTTTCAAAGGTATTCAAGATACAAATCCATCTCCACTTTACTCCCAAAATTAATTCCAAATAAAATTAGAAAATATCATGACTCGATTCCCTCAACTTCTCTATCCTATGAAGTTAGTGTTAGGATTGTGAATTATGCTGTGGCTGCTGGGTCCGCAAGGAAAAATGCCCCTTTAAGAAATTGTACTTCAAACAATGTGCCGGTCCAGGTTTTTATAATCCTGTCCATCTCCTTACTCTCTGCTGACTATTAGGTTTTTCCTTAGTTTAGGCTCAAGTTCCTGTTTCCTGTTTGTTACTGACTTTGAACTTTTGGCTTGCTTGCTGGATTGTGATTCTGCTACCTTGCTCCCATTCAGCTTCTGACCTCTGGCTACATTCCATTGAGTTGTCTATGTCTCCCGTTATTGTACCTTTCTTCTTGCTCCATTGCTGACATGTTTGTCGACTATTCTCTGTGGTTAGTCAGGTGTAGGTCTGATGTCTGATTCCTTCTAGTAGTGTAACCAATGGCAATAGATTTCTCTGCGGTGTCATTCCAGTCAAAGAATTCTGTAAAGTCCAACACTACCACTAGGAGTTCTGGTGAAGGTGTCTGGAGGATGGTTTTGGCTAGTTGTCTAGCCTGGTCCTGCTAATGCTTTCTTGCATAACTCACTATTCTGTTATATGTACTGTATCTGAACCACAACATTTAGGCTGTTTCTTGATAACCAATTTTATATAATCATTACCCTTGCTTCAGACACAACTGTAATACATGTCTCTTAAAATAATTAGCACATTTTGACTGCCATATTTAGAACCAAAACTTTCTTCTCCCTTTAAGATGAGGAAACTTAGTTACCTTATATAGGATGGGGGTTGACTGGTTCAATATTGCAGTTTAATAGGTTGGATTGGATGGATGTCTTTTTTCCGACTTATATGCTATGTTCTTATCAAGGCTGTGCGGTTGGTAGGCAAAACCTTCAACGCTGACTCCACTATTTTTTCACAGCTCTGACTCCTTCATAAATGGCTCGCAATATGGTCTGAAAGAAGCAGTAAAGAATCTCTAATTCATGAAAAATCTAGTAATTGAATTATGAATGTATACATTTATTTCATTATACAAAATCAACATGTATATAATATCATTAAAAATAAATAATGAACAAGTTTAGTTTGACTTTGTCTGGCTTTTTCCGACTTTGACTCCTACTTCACCAAAAACTGGCCCACGACTCCAACTTTACAACTCCAACCCCACAGCCCTGGTTGCTTTGACTATCCAGGAATTCATACTTTACTCTGATTCAGTCCTGTAGTACATCCTGACAATGCGCACCCCTCCTGTACATCCCTAATTTGTTTTGGAAATGATATTACCAATGCATGACCCCCATGATATGACTAATAAAATATAGCTTGCATGAGTTTGCATTCAGTGCTGCACATATAGCATCTCTATGATAGGATTGCAAACTATACTTATTTTACATGAAGGATGCTATACATTCTGCTAATCAACGCTGGTTCTTCTCTTACCTTCAGACATCTTCTCCATGCAGCGTCCCCGCGGCGTCTTCCGGATGGAATTCACTCTGCCTAGGCATCCGGCCTAGGCAGAGCCGACTGTGCATGCACGGGCATGCCCTCGCATGCGCAGTCGGCTCTGCCTAGGCCCCGATGCCTATGCAGAGTGATTTGCAGCCGGAAGACACCGCAGGGCGCTGCACCGGGAGAAGACTGCACGGAGGATCCAGCCCGACCGTCACTCGTGGACTTGTTAAGTATAATTTTATCGAATTTTGCGTACCCCTGAAACGAGCATTTCCCCCCATAGACTATAATGGGGTTTGAAATCCGTTCGAACAGTCGAACAGTGTGCGGCTGTTCAAATCGGATTTCGAACCCCGGACATTTTAGTGTTCGCTCATCTCTATATAGAATGCAAAAATGTGTTAAATGAATATAGCTGAAGAAAATATTTAATTTCCAATCTGCCATGGTGAATTATTTGGAAAAGGTTCTAATTAGAATTAAACCTTTTGTTCCAGCTGTATTTCTTGTAAGACTTTGTTACGATAGATCCATTTATAGTATTGACCAGTATTTCTTGGAGTCATGAATTACATCAGGTGCAAACGCAAGAAAGGGGCAATTAATTTTCAATCTTTTTTTAAGTCATAGAATAGAACGGCTCTAAATGGAATTGTGAGTCTTAGCAAGAGCCGAGTGATACATTACCCAAGTGCAATTTCTCAAGTCTTATGATACCACAGCCATCTCTTCTCTTGGCAGAAGCTTTGTGCTTTTACCCTTTTATGCCCATTTCAATACCTTTGTTCTTGCTGCTAGGAAATTCGGAATCGCTTCTGCAATTCCTTTGGCTCTCTGTACTGTAATTTAAAAGAAGATAAGGAAAGTAGCGTAGAATACCCTTAAAAGACCGAGCAGATGTAGTACTCTCCACTGTAATATAAACCTTAACACTAATGGAGTTAAGGCAATAAGATGTACTCTTGAAAGTTAGCAAAAAAGAACTTAAAGGTCACATTTCCTTTTTCCTTTTCTGCCATTTTGCTTTTCTCAACATGACATTCATAAAGGAAAACAAAATATACTTATAAAACAAAAGGGAATGCTGAAAATGCTTTATGTAGCTTCACAAAAGCTTAGAGTCATGTTTCTTATAACAAGTAAAATTCATCTTAAAACTTGTTATGGAGTGAAAAGAAAGAATACAAAGAAATTGTCATTTTAGTTGAAGTAAGATGTTAGGTTTATTTATGACTGTTCTTAAAAACTACTTTGGTAATATTAAAGGGATATTTTAAGAGTCTTTCAAAATTGGGACAGAAAGCAATATAAAAAAAAAAAAAGACAAATAAACTAACTTGCCTGCTAAAGGTCATTCATTTCCAATGTTTCAGGGTTTGGTTCTTAGGTGTTTCAATTCAAAATGATGCCATTAAAAAATACAGTTCATCCCACAAAAAACAAGTTCTCAAACAGCTACATTGATGGAAAAACAGAAAAACTTTCAGAATACAAGCATAAAAAAAGAATTACCGAGTTCAAAGCCTAAAATTGTCCGCATCCTTAAGCTGTTAAGCCTCATACAGATAAGAATATTTTCTGTTCAAATTTATTCTTCTCAAGAACATAAAACTAAAGCTCCATTTACTTCTGCATTTGTATTTCCATTTTTCAGTGGGTAGTGCTGAAACCAATAACTAACAGATCCAAAATGGCACCTAACAGACTTCAACGATTATAATGGGGTTGTAACGTCTCTGCCTGTTATAGTTGCTGCGCCACCCTCTGCTCGCATGCGGCGGTGCAGGAGGCATATGCAGTTTAGTTCCTTGCTTAGAGTTTTTGGTTGCACTGTGTGAACACTGCTCTAGTTCTGTAATTGAATTTCCTCCACACCCATATTCTGCCCTTATTTGCCTCTGTTCATGAAGTGGTTAATTCTAGTCTTGCCATGTGATTGACAGCCTGTCCACCTATCATCTCCAGGGTGGGTTCTTCCTCCCTATTTATTCTTGGCTCACATTTACATTGGTGCTTGCTATTGCCTCGCGCTTGCTGGCATTTCTCTTGCTGTTCTGTTACTTGTATTCTTAATCCTGGCCTTGGCTTTCCCTATTAACTATTCTTTTGGACTTCTATTTGTCACTGCATTGCTCGACTGTTGTTGTTTGTCCTGTCTGCATTTTGTGTTTTCACGTACATAGGAAGGGCCTGTCACCCAGTTGCCACCTATTACATAGGATAGGACCAGACAAGCAGGATGGGACAGTGGGGGGCTTCAGCTTAGGGCTCACTGTCTGTCTTTTTACCATGATAGTGGCTGCCATTTTCCTGCTGTACTATTTATGTTAGTCTTTTTTTTTTTTTTTTTTTTTTTACAAAATCTGTGTTCAAAGCTTGTAATGGACCCTAAATTTCCAAATCTTAATCAAATTAAATTAAATTAAAGTTGAAATTGATGATTTAAAGGTGCTGACCAGCACCAAGTCGAAGGGATGGGTCATCAGTATGGACCCAATTCACATCAGCTGTTGGTGTAGTTGACAGAAGCTATAGCAGAGAATAGTAATAGGAGCATAATGGCAGCCAAATGCACTCCATAGCAATGGTTCCAGGTTGCTCCTAAAACTAGACTATTAGTTATTTAGTTATTCTTTATAACTTTAATGGCTATTAAAAAAAAATAAGATATATTGCAAATAGTCTTCTTAAAATCTGTTGTAGTGCTATGTGTCTAGAGTCCTATGTGCATTCATGGTAAAACACTACAAAAAAATCTCTATATGGTGTGCCTCTGTACTATCTTTTATCTGTCTTTCACTTCTTGGGAATTGCCTAGATCAGCAATAATAAGGCAATTAGTATTCTAGTCAGTACTAAAATTTGTGAACTAGTTTCATCCAAGATATTCCATCACATAAAGCTGGATACATTCCTTTCCTATTGATTTTGCAAAATCAATTTTATTTTGATTTTATGAGCAAAAACAAATTAAATAAAATTAAAATAATGCATTAATTCTTCTCCGTAGAAATGTCATCTTGTCCAAAATTGAATCCATGAAATGTATTTAATATTTTAAAAGGTTCATTACCAAAGTAGTGAACTTTCCTGTACTGAATTATTGATCCACACAAGTTTTCTTTGTTGTTTTCATGCACCATTTAATACAGTCCTTAAATGATGAAGGTGATGATGAACTTTCTATAGGCTATATAAAAAGGAGATGGAATCATGCCTTCTTACACATACACAAGCATTCCCAATAGTCTATCTGATGCTATCAAGCAAACACAAAACATCAACCAGCACATTCTGTCGACATGTTTAGCTAAATGGAACTGAAACAGTCACAGATGACAATTTCATAAATACATTAATTAGAAGTGTCTCCAAATAGCATGCAATTTTAAATTATTAACATAAAATACTGCATTATAAATGACTGCAAATTGCATTCTGGGTGCACTACATGCTTAATTTATTATGTCGTAGGAAAATTTGTAAATTACTTCCCTGTTTTATTTTTAATGGGTAGTTTATATGTATATTGTTTCATTAAGCCAAGCCTAATTCACGTTTTATATCTTATGTGGTTCACAATAGACAGGACCAGTTTTTTTTAGGCAACAATGTATTTTTATTCTGCTTCATCGAATATAGTTTAAAATGGTTGTACTCTAGTTAATAAAACACAATTAAGATGACAAAGTACACTTTATTTTTTGAGATATTTTTTCCCCTCAGGTTCCTCACCTAATATTATAGTAAAAGCTATTCTATTAGTTAATGTTGAAACATATGCTCATTACTTGGGGCATCAGTGCCACAATAATATGAAGAAGTAATATTATTTAAATGGCTCAAAAAAGAAAAGAGGGGAACACCGAGCTCCCCATAGCATAGTAGGTTCAAAGCTGTTTTGGTAAGTGTATTAGGTCAGAGGTCCTCATCTGGTTGAGTTGTGGACAGACCACAACTTCTTGAAATGGCGTTGGAACCGATTGGCCAGAGGGGCCCTCTCTGAGTGGGGTGCAGCATATTCCCAACACCTGAAGGAAAATGGGCAGTGGATAAGGACCAGATCTAAACCTTACTTGGAAGGTAGAGATGAGAAAGAATCGTGCTTCCACCACAGTATGCTATAAAGAAATGACGGCTTTATTGACAAGCTTTACACAAGTGCAATGTCCCTAGCAGCTGGGCAATCTCTGTTCCAGGAGTCAGCCCGAAACATGTTGTGTAAAGTTTGTCAATAAAGCCGTCATTTCTTTATTGCATACTGTCGTGGAAGCGCAATTCTTTCTCATCTCTACCTTCCAAACAAGGTTTAGACCTGGACCTAATATTATTTAAGGCAGTGGTTCTTAACCTTGTTTGAGGTACTGAACCCACCAGTTTCATATGCACATTCACCGAACACTTCTTTAGTGATAAATCAAATATGATTTTTTTTTCCAAATTCAAGACATAGGTATATGTTTTTTTTACTGGTACACAAAATGAATCGTGCATATGGCCTAGGGTTCGATGAAATCCCGGTTAAGAACCACTGATTTAAGAGGACCCTATCATTTGAAAAAGTGCTTTTGAGCTAAACGCACGTCTGAATGGAATGAAAAATGTACACAGTAAGTTATTAGGATTGGGTCCTGCAGGGTTCTCTGTCAGCGCACTGCGCCACCTGCGGGTCAGTCTAAGCCCAGCTCTCGCCCTACTGAGCATGCTCAGACTTTTGGAGCTGCCCACAAGCTAAGTGTCATTTCTCCCCTACTGAGCATGAACGGTGAGGTCATGACCACCGCCCCTATTGGGCGGGGTCTTCCCTTTAAATAGTGTGAGCCGACGCCTGCCGGGTGCTCACACTTTGACTGAAAGTCCACGGAAGTTTGTTTATGACAGTAGGGACAGGCTCCAGGATTGCAGGCAGGTTGTCAGACTAGGCCGCTGTGTGGGGTTACCTCTGCTTCTATCTGGGTGCTGTTAGTTAGGACCTGTAAACCCTGAACTGTCAGCTTTGCACCAGGGCTAGGAGCAGTAGAAACTGTTCCAGGCTGTGGAGCTACAGCAGGTTTGGACTCTGAGATAGCCTGTGTAGACTGTCAAACTTCCGTGGTGACTCCTAGCTGTTGCAGAAGCATGTTTGTTGCTGACCTGGGCTGATTTAACCCTTGGCAGCCTTGTTTGTTTCAGACCCTTTTCATATTGAGTACCACACCGCACCACTGCCCGTGTTTGTTGCACTCTGTTCACAGTGAGTACCGCGCCGCACCTCGGCCAGTGTTTGTTGCACCCTGTTCACATTAAGTTCAGACATACAGCCGCCCACTGGGCCTGTGGATCTCACTGCAGTGTTCTGCAGACTAGAGATTCTGTCGTTTAATATATATATATATATATATATATATATATATATATATATATATATATATACACATAAGTAAGCAGCCATTTTCTTGTGAGCTGTGGGCATGCGCAGTCAGCTCTGCCCTAGGCCCAAAGCCTAGAAGTTTGACTGCCAGCCCCGGAAGAAGACGCATGAAGAGGCCGTTTCTGAAGAAGACGCATGAAGAGGCCGTTTCTGAAGAAGTTGGAGGCATCACTGGAGAGTTCTCTTGCAACATGGTGGATGCCCCCAGTGCTGTTTGAGTGCTGGAGCCCATCCCCAGTGCTGCGAAAGAACTCATTTTCATACCGACAAAAACCGAGATTTATACCAAACGGTGGCGCAGAGAAGACATCTAAAGGTAGGAGAAGAATAGCCTTTCTTAAGGATATTCCGACATGTCAACGAGAAAAAAATTCAATTGTAATGGTAGAATCCCTTTAAATTGGTAGCTGATATAATTTCCGATATCGGAATAGGTACAGTTTTCGAAAGCCATTGCCCTTTCCACTGGAGCGCATAGACCCCAGTGGTTGAAACCCTAAGTTATGGTTAATATTTACAAGTATAATATATGCAGTCTTCTAGCAAGAGCTCAACAGAGTTCTGAAAGGAGTGTAGATAAGAAGGGGACATCCCTCTTCCTGCTCTTTTGGGGAAGGGCTAGATAGGTTATAAGGGATAGATCTCCTCAGAGATCCCAATAATCTAGATTCAATTCCATAGATGGTCAGGTTTCAGAAGAGAACTCTAGAAAGGATAACAAGAAACCAGAATTCTGACACCAGTTTTCTTCATTCTGCGACTCAAGAGATTCCAGATACCTGTTTAAAAGATATTTCAGAGTCTTCAATTCCATAACCCCTGGAAGATGGTAAAAAAGATCATTTCAGCCACAAAATTCTGTTCCTCAACAGATGATTATCTGGATAGGAATGAAGGTTCTGGGTCTCATGTCAGCAGCCACAGGTGTGGTTCCTTGGGCCCTGTGGTATCTTAGTCCCCTCCAAAAAGAGGTCCTCGAAGTATGCAATCACAGCCACAAGAAACTAAACAAGAAATTATCCCTGTCTTAGAAGAGCCATCTTTCTCTGAGATGGAGGTTCAAGACACCAATGACCACAGATACATCCCTTTTAGAGTGTGGAGCCCACCTAGACAAAGTCCCAAGTCCCAGTCCACGGAAAATGTAATGTTGTCTTCCAATCTGAGGGAACTCAGAGCTGTGAAACAGGCACTTCTCCTATTCATCACCCTACTGAGCATGAAAGCTTCTCTCAGTGTGATTGGAGAATGACTTGAGGTCTCTTAGTTCCTGGAGAATGGTCACTGAATCTGAAGATCTTTAGTGAGATCATCCTAAAATGGGGTTATCCAAAAGTAGACCTCATAATGACAATACTCTGCTCTTTGTATCAGGAGGACAATCCCTTGGCAGTGGATACCCTGTCCATCCCATGAAGGTTAAAGCAGGCATATATCTACCTTCCAGTTTTCATGATACCAAAGGTATTGCTAAAAACCAGACAGGACAAGTAAGAGCCATTATAACATGCTGGCCAATGAGGGCTTTGTTTTCTCACCTTATTCAGATGAGTTGAGGAATTTACTGGAAACCTACCGCAATTCATAATCTGATGTCTCAGAAGTCGTGGCTTTGCCAAGATATGAAAGCTTTCAACCTGGCAACCTGGAGGTTGACAAGTCCCCTATTTTGGTTTAGAGGACTTTCAGGGGGTGTCCTGAACACACTCCCTTTAACTAGAACTGTGTATACTAATAGGAACTCTGCCAGAATACAAAACAGCTTTGCTATTTGGTGCACCAACAAGGACATCAATAACTCATTTTTTCTATTATTTATATTCTGAATGTCTTGTAGGAAGGCCTATATAAAGACTTTAGTCCTTCTACTCTGAAGATTCAGACAGTCTTTTTTCTAGTCTTTATAAATAACACAGATCTCTTTGCCTAGTTATAGTGTAGTAGGAGTGTCCTTAGTGCATTTAAATAAATAATTATTAATTTGAAAGTCCCATCTGTATTATGAGGCAACAGTGGTAAAAATACCCCCATTATTATGCAGCTGTTAAGACTAAGGGAAAACAGATTAACAAAATAAATCAATGCTTCTTTACTATTGAAAGATCACATTTTGGAAAATGAAATAATTGACCTGATTCTTTGCCGTGAATATCAGTATCACGTCTTGTCTGTATACTTTTTTGCTTACATAAAACAGAGAATGTCGTAATAAAAGGAAATGTATTTTTTCTTTAACTAGATAATTATATTTTAACTTAGAAAGAGCATCATTTTCCTTCAGCATGAAGATCTTTAACTAAGGTCATGACACTTCTCTGGAGTTATACAAAAGGTTCCATATTTCAGTTGCCAGGCTTTTATCAGTTACATTAGCAGTTCAGTTACTGGGCAGTGAGCCAGGCCAGCTGCTGCACTAACCCAGAATGTCCTTAAATTTCACTGACCCACCTTATCTAGTTTTTATTTTTTTTAAAAACAAAGTTATGTGTAAAGATGAACTTCAAATTCAATTACGTTTTAGTCATGCCAATGGGCCAGTAATATATAATAGTCTAGTAGACAAAAATGGAACATTAAATTCACCAATTTAGCCATACCTAATAAATAGGAGAGACTTGAAAATGAAATATGCTATACGTTTTAATTAGGGTAGAGCCGATCTTGACTTTTCAGGATTGATTTTAAAATCCGATTTCCGATCATTTTTCATTCGAACCCGATCTCGATCCCAATTCTGATCTCAATGCAAGTCAATGGGATTTTTTTATTAATCGGAGATCGGATTTTAAAAGCAATCCTATTCACTATATAGCATGGAATCTAACAATTGTTAGAATCCACGCTGTGTAGTGAATCACTAAAGTAGCCAGAGGATTTTTTTTTAATCCTCTGGCTACTTAGTCCCCCCTGGTGTCCACTTACCTCCAGAGATGGCTGGTCCAGTGCCCGGTGCCTTCCTTCTTCTTTGCCTCGCTGCCGCTGCACGATGCTCTTCTTCCTTCGCTGCCCCCTCCCTGCCAGGTTAGGAGAGTGTGGGCGGGTTAGGAGAGTGTGGGCGGGTACTGGGAGGGGAGACATCACGTCTCCCCACCCTGTACCTGCCCACACTCTCCTAAGCCACAAGCCACGCCTACCTAGCGCATTAAACACTAACCTGGGAGGCGGGGCAGCAAGGCAAAAAGAAGGAGGGCACCGGAGCAGCCATCTCTAGAAGTAAGTAGCTGCTAGAGATGTTTAGTTTAGCCTCCCATTCGAATGAACGGAGGCAGCCGGTGCGCAGGGGGTTAAGGCTGTGTGCCGGCTGCTTCTATTCATTCCTATGGAACTGCAGCGGAGCCTTCACACTGAGTATACAGCGTATACTCAGTGTGAAGGCTAAGCAAAGCATTGTGGGAAAAGATCACCAATCTCGATCCCACATAAAAAGATCATGTTTGGAATTCCGATGACGACCGTGAAATTTTCTCGATCGCTGATCGGAATCCGATCTTTTTCGAACACGATCGCTCAACCCTAGTTTTAATCTTTAAAACAGTTCACAGAGTTGGAAGCTCCATCCATTGCATAGGCGCAGTTAGTGATTACTGCAGCTCAGGTCCTATTCAGACCATTAAACACTGAGCTGCAGTAATCACTGACTGCCACTACACAGTGAACAGAGCTGTCACCTTCCAGCTCTGTGGACTGTGTTTTAGCTGTGCTACACATAGTGATATCACCTGATGAGTAGGGATGCTGGGGATGCTGGGTATGAGACCCTAAAATTGTAAAAAGGATAGATTATCATCATTTTTGCCTGGAGAATTAAGAATTACTAAAAAAAAAAAAAAAAAAAAAAGAAACAGAAAAGTATTAGTCCAACAACAATACAATATTGCTGATCACAGAATCAGGAGCAAGTTGTTAAAAAGTAAAAAGAAAGGCTCTCCATTATAAAATAATTCAATACTGCCTGGAGAGTCAAATCTTCTGATTTCTCTTTTTTGTTATATTAACAACTAGAGATGAGCGAACAGTGAAATGTTCGAGGTTCGATATTCGTTTCGAGTAGCCCCTCAATATTCAACTACTCGAATCGAATATCAAACCCTATTATAGTCTATGGGGGGAAAATGCTTGTTTCAGGGGTAGGCAACGTTCGATCAAATTATACTTACCAAGTCCACGAGTGAGGGTCGGGCTGGATCCTCCGAGAAGTCTTCTCTGTGCAGCGTCTCCGTGGTGTCTTCCGTCTATTCATTCGCTCTGCGCACTACAAGCGGTCTGGCAGAGTGAATTCAGAGCTGGAAAACGCCGCGGGGAAGCTGCACGGAGAAGACTTCTAAAGGTAGGAGAAGAACCAGCGTTGATTGGCCGACTGTATAGCATTTGGCCAATCAATGCTGGTTCTGCATCGAACTTATCCATTCGAATAGTGAGTGGTACTCGATCAAGTACGAGTATTTTGAATACCGTAGTATTCGATCGAATACCTACTCGATCAAATACTACTCGCTCATCTCTATTAACAACACAACCAAAACAATGGTATACTAATAAATAGTATATGATATAGCAGTAGTATATAATATAGTAGTAAGCAGGAATGTTGGCTTGTAGTTGAAAAGATCATGTTTTTCCTTAAAATAGCAAAGATTTCCTACAACTAAATGAGAGTTATACAAAATGACTGCCATTGCAAAATATTACAAAAAATAAAAACAGAATTCAAACACCAGTAATTTTTTAATGCCTAATTAAATAATGTTGCATAACTGAAACATAGGACAATCACATGATACTAAAAGAGAGAAGGCTAATGTGAAGGGAATCTGATGGATTACTAAACCAACCAGATGTTAACAACAAGCTATAGACAATACGAGACCATGTGAATGTGAAGGAATGCCATGTGAGGTGAGTTTTTAGGCAAACAAAATATTAGATGACCAGATGAGCTGTGAAAGGAAGTTGTGAAGAAAACCTTACACAAGATCAGTAATTATGGGAGGGGAGAGAGGAACCACAGGGGGGAGGGAAAGTAAACCTCCTAGAGATTACAAGTTATGGTGGGCACCGAAAGTGTCCCAGGGTTCCCAAATCACCCAGAACTTCTCCTCTTCATTATTCAGTAGTGTTGTCAGATACTCCAAAGACCAAAAGTCTCAAATTTTGGAGTACAGATCCTTCTATGCCAGGGAAGCCAACTTCTTTCAGTGTTTGGCCACCAGACATCTGACCTAAGTGAGCAGGCGAATCAGTAGCTGCAGGGTAGGCTCCACAAAAAAAAATGATAGTAGAACACTAAAATGTAACTTTTATAAGTCAACTTAAGTGTCATAATTCATCAAAAAAGGCTCAATAGCCTACTCAACAGTAAAAACATGGAATAGCCCAAAGGCCGGCCTGTTCAAGATAATTATTCTCATCCCTCCAACTACTTAACTAATTAATGGACTATTAGCCCAAAGATGCTCCACTTAAATCTTTATGTTCCCTATTTGCCACTTTTACAAAAAGCAAGCCTTGGCATGACAAATTTACTATAATTTGTACCAGAAAACTGACATGAGTCATAAAGAAATTCTACAACTGTTTCTGGCATAGATTACCATTGTGGTGCACAGGAATGCTCCTAAATTATTAAGAGGCAAAAGTCTATTAACAGTTCAAGCACAGTTGATGCCAAAGGCATACCTCCCAACAATCCCGGAGGACGCACTCCGGTCCCAGGTGCTGTAGGCGTGATGTGATGACGTCACAACTCCCAGAACACTCTGTTACTGAGACTGCAAATGGAGCAGCAGGGGAGCGAGGAGAGGAGAGAATCATTGGGTTTTTTCATGTTAAACTTTGGGTGCAAGTTGAGAGGGAACTTGAAACTAGGGGCAGATGAAGGGGGCATATTAAAATGGTGGCAGATGATGGGGACATTAAACTGGAGGCAGATGAAGGGGGGCATGAAATTGGGGGAAGCTATGGGGGGACATGAAACTAGGAACAGTTGTAAAGGGGACATGAAACTGGAGGCAGAGATGGAGGGAAACATTAAACTGTGGTTAGATGGTGGGGGACACTAGTTTAAGATCCTGTCTGGAAGACAGATAAGTATGATGGGTAGGGGTTGAGTTAGTTAGGAAGGACTAATAGTGGGTGGGCTAGCTAGGGAAACAGGGAGAGACCGTTAGTGAGATAGGGAGAAGAGTGAGTGAGAGAGGAAAGGGAGGGAGTCAGCTTTGAGTGAAGCACAAGGCCTCATAGTTGTTGTAGGAAAACAGAACTGGAAGCTATCCATGTAATTAAATGCAGAAGATGTTGGCAGCTCAGAGAGCAACTCAGAAAATTACTCAAAACACTGCTAAAGGTATTTTATTGTACTTATTAACCTATTAATCGCACTAATAGACCTTTTTGAAAAATTATTTTTTATCCGGAAAAACCCTTTAAGGAAAGATCATCCATAGCAGTTAGCAGCACAGTTTATGGGTAGGATTGCCTACAGCATCTTTTAGCCACTGCACAGCACAGTGCAGATGCAGGACTGTCTATAGCAGCTCACATGGGGAGAGAAATGATGGGGTACACATCTAATAGCTGTGTTGTAAAACTGTATGTTCCTGATTATACCAAACAACCAGAGAGAAGGGAGGGGGAGAGCAGAAACTATTCTCCTTCCTGAGAAATTATAACAGCCAGACTTTTCCAGAGCCAAAGGTTTGACTGCAAATCAGCTATGAGGATTTCAGAAAGTATAACAAGGAAAACTCAGAGCCAAAAATAAATAATGCAGCAATATGCTTGTATCATCTTTATACATGCACAAAGGTGTTCATAGCCTTTAACTGTGATTTCTATGCTATAATCTAAATGTTTTTAGTGCAGCTTTATGACATTGCATTGTGTATTATTGTATTGTAATACATTGTTATAATGATAACTTTAGGGCGATATGACAGTGAATACACCTTAACCATGTGCACTGTCTTCACTATCCTACTGACCCGTGTCTTTCACATTAAACTATCAGTGCTTATTATTCCGCTATTGTGACTTCACTATGTCAGTTATCCTTTTGGCGGTGTAACATTTTGTGCATTATCCAGGTATTGTGATGTAACTTGAACTGCATTTCTGAGGGCATAAGTACACTATGTGGACATGATGCCTACACATGACATCTACATAAACCTTTATGACATCCCAGGGCTTTATGAAAATAACCATATTTATATTTGTAGACAATTAAAAGTTAAACATTTTTGCAGCTTTAAGTAGTTAAAAATTCTGAAGAGTTTTAAAGATTTTCTCCAACTATCTTAGTGTTGGTAGTCTGTTGTCTTGATCCGTTGCCAATCGATACAACCGCAAATGCAGAAACTTTATAGGGTCTGGGACTTGTCAGGAACCCAGCCATGATTTTCTTAGTGCAGCTGATTTATCAGGCAGGGATACTAAATATATCAGAAGATAAACCCAGGAAAAATAAGGAAATCATAGCTGATTTTCTGACCTTAGAAAGGTTCTGCATTCATGACCCAATGGTATAAGTGCAAGAGTTCTTAAAATGTGTGAAGACCAGCTGTGTTGTATTATTACGCCCATGTACAATTTGAGTCTAAAGCTGGATTGTGGTACCACAACTGTGGAATACATCTTGTGTGGTACCAGTCCCAAAGAAACCCAACCCGATGGTCTTCAATGGCTACCGACCTGTAGCACTCACATCCCACCTGATGAAGGTCCTAGAGAGACTGGTCCTGACACATCCACGCCCTCTAGTGAGTTCTGCCATGGACCCCCTCCAGTTTGCCTATCAGCCGGGCATTGTAGTGGATGATGCCATCATCCACCTTCTTCTCAGAGCTCTCTTTCACCTGGAGAAACCCGGGAACACTGTGAGAATAATGTTCTTTGATTTATCCAGTGCGTTCAACACCATTCAGCCAAGGCTATTGAGGGACAAGCTGGACCTTGTTGGAGTGGACCATCACCTATCCAACTGGATACTCGACTACCTCACAAACCAAACATAGTATTTGAGAGCCAGGTACTGTGTGTCAGACACTGTGATCTGTAGTGTGATCTTGCCCCTTTAATCTTCACTCTGTACACTGCTGACTTTAGGCAGCTCATCCAGCTGTTACCTGCAAAAGTACTCCGATGACTCTGCAATAGTAAGACTCATCACTGATGGTGACGACAGAGATTTAAACCGGGATTTTGTGGAATGGTGCCAGTGTAACCACCTCAGGATTAATGCTGGGAAGACCAAGGAGCTGGCCCCTCTGATCAGCCTGTCAAGTCTTTTTCTGGTTGATATACTGTTCCCCCACTGTTTATTATTTCATCCATCGTTTGTCCATCAGTCATCTATCTATTTCTCCTTGCTATTGTAATTTACACACATATATATATATATATATATATATATATATATTTATTTATTTATTTATTTATTTTTGGCTATTTTTTTCCTTTTGTGCCATTCACATTTATTTATTTATTTATTTATTTATTTATTTGCATTCATTCATACTTATTTATTTATGTATTGTATTTTTTGTTTACTTATTTATGCATTTACCTACTCCTCTCTCTCTCTCTCTCTCTCTCTTTATATATATATATATATATATATATATATATATATATATATATATATAAAATTGTATATATGTGTACATGCATCTTCCTATTCATTGGGTACTACCAGGGGTGAACTTGCCCCTTTCGCCACCCGAGGCGAACTACAGAAAGCCCCCCCCCCCGGGATGAGGGGGCGTGGCGGAGCGCGAGGGGGCGGGGAGAATCAAAGGAGGCGTGGCTTAGTGGCGTTCGCAGGCAGAGAGCAGGCACGGAGACGACCTGCTCTCTGCCTGAGCGTGAGGGGAGGCTGCTGGAGCAGTGCTGCTTCAGTGGCCTCCCCAATCCAGCGCTCGGTGCTAAGCCAGTCCAGGACAGCTTGTCCTGGACTGGCTTATGTAATCAAAAATGCCGCCCTCCCTGGGGCCCTGACATAACGCCACCTGAAGCGGTCGCTTCAGGTCGCCTCATGGGAGGTGCGGCGCTGAGTACTCCCATTGTGTTTACTCTTTAATACGCTCAACTTATATGCCACCCATATCCCAGGATACCCAAAGGAATGGGTACATTAGTCCACAAAGTGCCCTACATTCTTTTGGCCCTGCTAAAGATATTGTCTGCTAAATGCAACATGTTATAGAAAGGTCTAAGCTTACATACACTGTCAATGTGATCTTTTGACAAGTATCTATGACATCTCTGGAAATGCAGTGAAATTAATAAGGTATTGTAAGTATAAACCATAACCAATATAATCTCATATCTGAGATTTACTGAGGAGTCCAGGCCTTATGAAAATCAGAAAATATTCAATTTGTAAGATCACCTTAATATGGTTATTTTGACATAGCTTTGAATTAGTTACATTTTCTAAATTAGAATACGTGCTAAACTACAAGACGTTTGATAAAAATCCTGTAGCAAGGCAACAATAAATAAAAATCTAAAAAAAATCAAGAAAGTAAAAGCAGCATGAATGCAACAATGATGAACTACGTCTCTCGCTTTGGTTTTGGCCCTTCTGTTCCATTCTTCCGTACAATGTGCACATATCTGCAATTCAGAACATAGAAAAGCACATTTTAAGAGGCTAGACAGCCACAGTGATTTCATATAGCTGAAGCTGGATGCTAATGTCATTTCATAGGCCAATTGGCTGTAATCGCAGTTAGCAGGTTGAGCAGAGATGTGAAAATATTTTCATTATGCAAAAGGAGACGCTGCTCACTTTGTCACAGCAGAAGTTGCTACAGCTAATGTAAAATGACAAGTGCTTTGGCAGTAAAAGTCACATTTAATAGACACACTTTCTATGTGGAATGGGAAAAAGAAGCATACTGTGTGAGATACTCTGTTCCACTCTCCTTTCTAAGTAAACAGATCCAGTTAAAATGAGCTCCTATCACTTCCAGCCAAATGACTGCTGGGAAACGGCCTTTTGTAAGATCAATTTGTTTTTACAGATAGAAGCATCATGGAAATGTTAATCCAAACTATGAAAATGCTTTTACGCGCCATGCCAAAACGTCTCTGGCTTTCACATAAGGGATTGTGAATTGCTAATAGTTTTTTGGAGGCGAGAAAGACAAAATCCATCCTTATGTTTCCTAAATTGATTTCTGCCTTTTATAGCAGACGATGTATGGCATATTTTGTTGTATAGTCGGTCAGTAAAAGTGGTGATTAATGTTTATGATAGAAGTAGAGCAATATTTGTTGATATTCACCCCGTTATACCTACTTCCATGTGTAAACCTATACTTCTTTTTGAAATGTTTCCCTTTTTGTCAGTTTCCCCATAATTTTAGTATTGAGCATATTTTTAGACCATGCTGACATTGCCATCGCACCTTATTACAATGAAATTATTTTAATGTGAAGTATTTTACATACTATATAATCATTATACTGTAAATACCAAATGCAAATGTACTGTACATGTGCACAGTGGATGCTTTGGATTGTGCCCTTCATATTAAGCATCTATCCAAGTGTTCCTTTACCTAGGAAGAACACTGTCCCTAAAATTGGCTGTATGGTGGCCCATTGACAACCAGCACCTGGAACACATGCTCTGGGTTATCCCCACAAATCAATAATGGTAAATCCATAAACTTAAAGGGGTATTCCCACCATAACCATTTTAAATTTGCAGATAATTAAAACAAACATTTTTGCAGAGTTTTAAAGATTTTCTCTAAATATCTTGTGGTCACAAGCTGTTGTCTTGATCAGTTGCCAGTGGATACGATCATAAAATAAGATAATCCTTTAATAATCCAGTGTGTTACAGTAGCATGGTAATACAAATACAGGATAATAAACAGTAATATATTACAGAAGGAGACACACATAAGCTGAGAAAAATACTAGGAATCCATAGCAACTAAGGAAGAAAAGAGAGAAAGAAGACTTCAGGATCATTTAGTTCTCTCTCTTCACTTGGTCTGATGTAGATTATGTAGCCTGACCGCAGTTGGGAGGAAGCGCTCCTTCTCACACTTTGGGTGAAGCAGTTAATCACTTACAGTGCTGCGAAGTGCCATGAAGCTCACCATGGACAGTGTCCTTCTGTCACCCACCACCTGTACTGGGTCCATGGGGCTTCCCAGGACAGAGCTGGCCTGTCTGATCAGCCTGTCAAGTATATTTCTGTCCCTGGTTGATATACTGCTCCCACAGCAGGCCACACCAAAAAAGATGGCTGAAGCAACCACAGAGTTGAAAAAAAGCCCTAAGAAGTGGCCCCTGGACTCCAAAGGCCCTCAACCTTCTGAGCAAATAGAGTGTGCTTTGACCCTTTCTGTGCAGCGCATCCTGGTGATCAGCTTAGTCCAGTTTATTACTGAGGAGCATAACCAGGTACTTATAGGTCTTGACTATCTCAATATCTGTCCCTTGGATCTCCACTGGGATTGGACCACTTCTCCATTTACTAAAGTCCACCACCATATTTTAAAGTCCACCACCATCTATTTATTTCATCCATCCAGCCTTTACTTTCCATCGGTGTGTATTGCTGAGCTGCGTATGGAGACTATATATAACCCCAGCCTCCGTATGCACCCTATATGCTCTGCCCGATGGAGTGGCCATCTATTGCAGTGCGCATGTGCGTCAGCCATCTCTGACGCATGCGCACCCTAGTCTTCTAGACGCGGCTAACTGCCGACACATGCAGGCTTGAGCGGGCCGGCGTCTTCCGCTGAGCTGGGGTCTGGCGCCACACTAAACGCCCACCCACTGTTATCACCAAAGGGCTTCAAATTTGCTACCCTGCACAGAGGCGCCGTGCTTTTGTCCCACTGAGGCAGGGTAAATGTCCACATTTTTTTCTCACCTGTTTAGTTACATACCGTGTTTCCCCGATAGTAAGACACCCCCGATAGTAAGACGTAGCGGGGGTTTTAGGGAGGTCGGCTAAGACATACCCCGAAAGTAAGACATAGTAGGACTTTTGGGGTAAAAAGAATGTAAGACACTGTCTTACTTTCGGGGGGGGTGTTACTACTGTATCGGGGAAACACGGGGCTCCGCTGTGCTGTGAGAGCCGGGTGGAACTCCCTCCCTGATAATGCTCGTCTATGGACGAGTACTGCGAGCAGAGGGAGGGGGCGTTCCCCCGGCTCTCACAGCACAGCGCTGTGAAGAAGGACTTTGCCGGCGGCCGCTTAACCCCCCGCGTGCCAGCCGCTTCTATTCATTTCAATGGCACGCTTCCATTGAAATGAATGGAAGCGCTCGGCACGTGAGGAGTTAAAGGGATTCTTCCATTAAAAGAAGTTCTTTCCTCTGACCACGTCGGAACAGCCTTAAAAAATTTCATCTCCTACCTTTTGCCATAGCCAGCGCCGCCTTCTTCCTCAGCTGCGTCCGCCCCGTCTGTGTCCCCGTCGGGCCTCATGGATGACGCATGTGCAGTCGGCTCTAACAGGCTCTCGCAGCCAGAGCCGACTGCGCATGCGTCATCCATGAGGCCCAAAGAAGAGACAGACGGGGACACAGACGGGGCGGACGCAGCTGAGGAAGAAGGCGGCGCTGGCTATGGCAACAGGTAGGAGACGGATAGCCTTTTTTAAGGCTATTCCGACGTGGTCAGAGGAAAGAACTTCTTTTAATGGTAGAATCCCGTTAAGCGGCGGCCGGCGGCAAAGTCTGCCTGCCGCTTCCATCCATTGCAATGGGAGCCTGCTATTCAAATAGTTTTCGCGCATCTCTAACTTCAATTGTAAGAAGTTACAATTGAAGTTAGAGATGAACGAATACTATTTGAATAGCACGCTCCCATTGCAACGTATGGAAGCGGCAGGCAGACTTTGCCGGCGGCCGCCGCTTAACTCCTCGCGTGCCGCTTCTTCAATCCATATGATTGATGATGATGGTGTGGGGGGGGGGGTTGGTTTTCCCAATATAAGACATACCCCGAAAGTAAGACATAGTGGGACTTTTGGGGGTAAAAAGAATGTAAGACACTGTCTTACTTTCGGGGAAACACGGTATCTGTATATATCATGTGTGCTAATTTTGATGGCGCTTTTATGGTTATTAGTTTTAGTTCAGCATTTGGTGCTGTCCTATGGTTTAAATACCACTTGGGGCACACATATATATTTTTATATACAGTCCTATGAAAAATTTGGGCACCCCTATTAATCTTAATCATTTTTAGTTCTAAATATTTTGGTATTTGCAACAGCCATTTCAGTTTGATATATCTAATAACTGATGGACACAGTAATATTTCAGGATTGAAATGAGGTTTATTGTACTAACAGAAAATGCGCAATATGCATTAAACCAAAATTTGACCGGTGCAAAAGTATGACAAGTGACATTAATATTTAGTACATCCTCCTTTTGCAAAGATAACAGCCTCTAGTCGCTTCCTGTAGCTTTTAATCAGTTCCTGGATCCTGGATAAAGGTATTTTGGACAAACAATTCAAGTTCAGTTAAGTTAGATGGTCGCCGAGCATGGACAGCCCGCTTCAAATCATCCCACAGATGTTCAATGATATTCAGGTCTGGGGACTGGGATGGCCATTCCAGAACATTGTAATTGTTCCTCTGCATGAATGCCTGAGGATTTGGAGCGGTGTTTTGGATCATTGTCTTGCTGAAATATCCATCCCCGGCGTAACTTCAACTTCGTCACTGATTCTTGAACATTATTCTCAAGAATCTGCTGATACTGAGTGGAATCCATGCGACCCTCAACTTTAACAAGATTCCCGATGCCGGCATTGGCCACACAGCCCCAAAGCATGATGGAACCTCCACCAAATTTTACAGTGGGTAGCATGTGTTTTTCTTGGAATGCTGTTTCTTTTTGGACGCCATGCATAACGCCTTTTTTTATAACCAAACAACTCAATTTTTGTTTCCAAAATGAAGCTGCCTTGTCCAAATGTGCTTTTTCATACCTCAGGCAACTCTATTTGTGGCGTACGTGCAGAAACAGCTTCTTTCTCATCACTCTCCCATACAGCTTCTCCTTGTGCAAAGTGCGCTGTATTGCTGACTGATGCACAGTGACACCATCTGCAGCAAGATGATGCTGCAGCTCTTTGGAGGTGGTCTGTGGATTGTCCTTGACTGTTCTCACCATTCTTCTTCTCTGCCTTTCTGATATTTTTCTTGGCCTGCCACTTCTGGGCTTAACAAGAACTGTCCCTGTGGTCTTCCATTTCCTTACTTGTTCCTCACAGTGGAAACTGACAGGTTAAATCTCTGAGACAACGTTTTGTATCCTTCCCCTGAACAACTATGTTGAACAATCTTTGTTTTCAGATCATTTGAGAGCGGGCTGTCCATGTTCGGCGACCATCAAACTTAACTGAACTTGAATTGTTTTGTAGAAAGAAATGGTCCAAAATACCTTCATCCAGGATCCAGGAACTGATTAAAAGCTACAGGAAGCAACTAGAGGCTGTTATCTTTGCAAAAGGAGGATGTACTAAATATTAATGTCACTTTTCTGTTGAGGTGCCCATATTTTTGCACCGGTCAAATTTTGGTTTAATGCATATAGCGCATTTTCTGTTAGTACAATAAACCTCATTTCAATCCTGAAATATTACTGTGTCCATCAGTTATTAGATATATCAAACTGAAATGGCTGTTGCAAACACCAAAATATTTAGAACTAAAAATGATTAAGATTAATAGGGGTGCCCAAACTTTTTCATAGGACTGTATATATATTTTTTTTATATATTTGGCCTATCCTCTCAGCCTTTTGTTATTCACTTGCTCATGTATTTATGATGTGAGGGACTTTTCTTCAGCAAGTCTGTCCATCTATTTCTTTATTCATTTACTCATATTTGGTGCTATCTTTCTGTTTATATATCATATACATCATGGTTCCATGTACATGACATTGTTTAATATTTTATCGGTTAATTGTGTTTATGTTATGCTGTATCACTCCGACTTATTCTATGAAGCATGTGACTCTTTTATTTACGCATTATTTATTTATATTTGGTGATATCCATCTTTTTATATTATATATATTATTTTTTTTATATCATGTACATTATGGATTCACTCACATGCCATATTATTCCAACTGGTTATGTGTTTATATTTATGCTGCACTATGATGATTTTTCGTATAAGTTTCATTTTTATTTTTACTTTTGATTACATGTATGTTGTATGTGTGTTTCATTCAAGAATATTTGCACTTGAGAAAGGGCTACCCACCCGAAAAGCGTTGCGTGTACTACTCAATAAAGAAGTGTTACAGTTATCCATGGGTGAGCGCTGTTCCTCGGCTTATTCCTTGAAGAGGCTGGTCCATTTTTTTTTTGTATCTCTGACGTCTGTGTAGCGGTTTTGGCAGCAGCTACCTTGGACCATCATCATAAGTCTATACATGCTTTTAGAGTTGTTGTGACAATTTTAACAACCCCGTCAGGTGAGAGGGCCATTTGTCTTTTCACCTTCTCCATTTATTGTTGGTTAATGCACGAGGACCTGCTCAGTGTTTCTCTTTTTGTCTTCTCTGTTAACTAGAGGTCACATGTGAGTAATGAATAGTAGAAACTCAAGTATGACTTTCTGTTTTTCCGGCCAAACAATTACATTATCTTCATTATCATCTTTCAGCAGTTTTCCCTATAAAGGCCAGAACATGTTCCTGAGGAAGTCACAGTCTGTGGCAATACAGGTGGGACACATCCAGTCTCCTTACTTTGGGTCATATACGCTACTTATTTATTCGTTCACTGCATACTGTATAGTTTGTGTATTATTATGCCTTCTTTTTAGGCTTTACCAGCTTTACAATATACATACATTGATTATTATCTTTGAAAACTGATTTTTTGTGATTGTGGAAAATACAGTAGTATCTCTTGCACTTTATATTTTTTTCTATTGTCTTTTTGTGTATAGTGGCATTTGGATATACTACATTATGCCTTTAGAGGATTTGGGGGGTCATGGTCCACTATGACTGTATCTTGATGCTCTGTTTGCACCTTTGGTACATTTTAATTGTTTTTAACTTTTCCATGTCTGTATGTCACTATCAATGATTAAAGTACATAGATAGATAGATAGATAGATAGATAGATAGATAGATAGATAGATGTGTGCGTATGTATTTATTTAATTGGACTTATATTTTGCCTTGTCTTAGTGCATCTCTTTTTTTTTTTTTTTGAAAGTCCAGAACATCAAGGAACAGATCATGAATGTACACAGACAAAGTCAGAAAAATATTTGTGAAAATTTTGAATTTTAATTTTCTACTTCCTTAGTTTAGAGTAACACAAAGCAGGCAAGATTTAAGCTGAACATGTGAACTTTATATATAGCAACATCCATCCATTGTAAATAATAGCACTCAGCATAGCTGTATTGATTTATTGGCTTATGCTTTATATTCCCTGCAGAAGTAATCAATGAACACAGAAAAAATCTTAAATTTTTGCTCCAAAATTTGCTCCATCTATGAGCAATATACAAATCTACCATTTGGCTAGAATTGTTGCTATTCACACAGCATTCTAGGTTTTAATCTGACAAGCTAAATTATCTGCGTTCTTGGATTTCTGTTCATAATCCAAAACACTGATAGAATTTTGCTGACTTTTCATGAAATTGTCCTTAAGATGTATGAGGTCCTTTGGAAGACTGGGACTGATGTGAGAATAGAGTAAGAATGCAGTTCTATTAAATGTATTTCTACCATACATATGCTGATTGGGAAATAACTAAATATACATTTGTGCTTTATACAGTGACATATACTATGCAACATATAATAGGGCTGATTTAAATACACTGTCTAATAGTACAAACATAGACAGTCTTAAAAGCTCCATATGACTGATGCTGATAAATATGTTGCATCTCATATGCCAAATGCACATGGTAGCACAACTTAAGCCCCCACCCCATCCCATCCATGCTGTGCTAAGCCCCACTCCCTTGTCATACAAGGCACAGAAAGTGTCTAAAATAGCACATTTTCAATAGTAAAAATAGCTACAGAAAAGTATCTCCTTAGCCAGACTTTATTGTTTTTCTCTATCATTCTAATTGCTTTTCTTCTGGATAGGGAAAATGTTGATGAGATACAATGAATGTGTTACAATTTGCAAATGAATATAATCCCAATTTATTTGTATTTTAACCATATTAGGCTACATAACCTCACCTCAGGTCTCAAAACCCAATTACCAAATAATGTATGAGAACAAGCCTGTGCATTCCATAGCAACAGCTGCAAAATTGTTAATATTGGGTGTAATTTAGCTGCTATAAATTAGGGAACGCGTGGCGGCACAATCATGACAGCATAATTATGACACAAGCCGATATGCTGAAGTGTATGAATGACAATATGAACTAATTTTCCTGATCAACATACACAGTGAACAGAAGCCACTAATACATCAGGCACAAACAATTAATGCAACTAGTCACTGTAAAAAACAAAAAGATAGATGAAGTCGTTCAGAATGTAATGCTAACAAGCGGTGCCGACTGAGGCCATTTGCTGTCAGAGGTAATAACACTCGAAGCAGAAGAGAGCCATAGCACAGTAACACTTTGATGGTGATGATGTACTGATGTACAAGCACACACCTGTGAAGAGGACACTAAATCTACCCTAGCATTCATTACTGTGGTGGTAGGAAAAACAACACTAATAATGAAAAGTGTAAGCGGAAATAGCAGACAGCAGAGAGTGACATTTGCATGGTCCCAGACAGCTTGTTAGCTGAAGTGGGTTTTAATTAGCTATTTTCCAGCAGCAAACGAGCAAATTAGTGACAGCCATAAACAAGCAGAGACAATCAGGTCTGAGCAAAATGAGGAAAACATCATTTTTTATGAAATATAGGTATACACAAAGCCAAGACATGCTGTTATCTCAGATATCCTAAACTATTATATATACTGGATGTTACCTAATGAACTATTAGACTAAAAAAGTCAGTAAAATAAAATAGACAAAAAAATACTGTGGTCCCTTTATGATGTGACACATTCACATTATATCTAAATATATGAATTCCCATTTACCTTTGCCATATTTAGATATTGCATGTGCAGTATACACGGTATGACTGGCAAAAACCTAATGCACTTAGAGTAAGTTCACAATGAATAATTTGGAGAAGAATTTGAGGTTGTCTTTGTTTTCTATGTGAAACATTGGGGAACGCTTCTTTCTTAAGAAGCATCCTACTCTTGCCGTGGTTTTGGTGGCTGAATCACTGTTGAAACCGCAGCACAAGGACACATCCTTCACTAGCCCCTTTGTATATGACACTAGTCCACAGAAATGTTTTTTTTTTTTTAGAGGATTTTCATCCGACAAACTCAAATTCCTCTCCAAATTATGTTTAGGCTCTGTTCACATTATTATGCTTAGGCTATGTTCTGGACTTGTTAAGGCTGTGAGCTTAGATTCCACACCTACAGGCTCAAAAAATCCATAGACATTCCATATCCAGTACAAGTGAATGGGCTATTTCAAACTCCATTTGCAGGTATTATAAAATATCCATGCAGAAAATTGACCGTGCTGTGGATTTTAAAGTTTACAGCATGCTCTATATTCCATGCAGAGAGACTGCTTATTAGCCACAATGAATTCCAATACAGTACTTTGGCAGATTCAGCTGCACATATTTATCAGAAATTTCAGAGTAAGGCTTTGTTCATACATTTACATATCACGTAAATTTGGCGTCTGCATTTTTCAGACACGTTGTATGTACCCATTCATTTGAATGTGTTTATTGAGACATCTATGTTAATTTGCTAAGGAAATACATCTTTTTTATTGATCCTGTTGTATCATGAATGCATCACTCCAATGAAAATCTATGAACAAACAAACAGCTCCAGACGCGGGTAAAAGGAACTTCAACTTCATGAAGTTATACAAAATTCAGATAAGACATGACACCAGGATTCTTGAATTTGCCTTCTAGAGTTATATTGTGAGCAAATGCCAAGAGGCGGGGTACAAACTCTTAACCAGACGGTACTATGTCCCATCCATGCACATAATTTTACCGCCTGCCTCCTTGAGGTGTTGGCGGTATGGCATGGAAGAGGGGACACTAGTGCACATCTTCTGGGAGTGTGCTGGGCAGAAGGACTTCTGGGAGGGGTCCGTCAGGTAATTTGGAAGGTTTGTCAAGTCACCCATCCTTCTTTTTTGTTTATCACATATCTTCCCTGAAACATTTTGTCAATGCTGCCATGGCTTACATTCTTACAATCAGGTGTCAGCTCCTTGCTTCAGCCACGTATGTCTTCAACTCAGATCTGCGTCCTCTGGATGCAGATCTGAGTTGAAATAGGACATACAATGACTGCTACGGGCGCCAGGGGGCCGGCACATGGTGGCGGGCCAAACACCCCCCCCCCCCCCCATTTTTCAATTTGGCCGGGCCCCTGACGCCAGTAGCAGTAGTACTGGCCTATCAGCGGCCCTGGCTATGCCCATGCACTGGAATGCTACTTTTGGGTTTCACTAGTTAGTACTGTAGAGTATACTTACAGATCCAGTATAGGTGACTGTATCCTTTGGAAATTCCAAACTTACGACCACTGGGTTAATGATAGTGCGACACTTGTTGTATATCTAGTTATATTTATTTCTTACCATGCTCCAAGTTCTTGTATTCAGTCCTCTTTATTTGACAAGCAGACAGCATCAATCCTCACATACAGTAGGGAAACATTGCTTGCAGTTATGCTCAATTACTGACCGCAGGCAACTATGTTTGGGCTTATTTATGGAGTTGAATGACCAGGGAATGATCACAAGAACTTCATTCTGTTCATGTAATCATCAAATCAAACCTCAAGGACAACTATTTCATTAAAAACAAGATTGTTCTGGGAATCTAGAATAATGGTCCAGATTTACTAAAAACTGTGTTGGACAGCGTAAACTTAGGCAGTCTGAAATTACACCTGAGTTATCACAGTGGCTGATGATAGATGATAATATCTTTAGCGTGTAGTCTAAGTTTATATCACGTTTACTTTGAGACAGAATTTTACCAAATAATTTGGGCGCATCCTGGCTAGATGCGCCAGAAAAGCGCAAAAGATGCGTCATATGCACGTCACTGTCTAGTTGTAACCACAGTAACCTGGGCCAATGGTTAGGCAGAAATAGGCAGTAACCTGGGCAGCAGTGAATGGCTAGGCAGAATTGAATGTTATCTGAATATTAGAATGTCTCAGTATTCATAGTCTATATCTATGCACTGCTACAATGTCTCATTCCATAAGTACAATGTAATATAAGAGCTATACAATATAACGTAGAATGTGATCATATAAAGCCAGAGCTTTGGCCTATGAGGATACGTATGAGGAATGAAAATGTTTACTAATCCTAATTACAGAACTGTGGCGTTTACCGCAACCTGAGGAAGATAAATAAAGCCGAAATGTGTTATGTGTGGTCTGCCAGAATGATAAATCCTCTCAGTCTCACCTCACAAAAACTCTCAAGGACACACACGACTGTAGATTGCGTTCTCTGGCTCTATCTACAAATACCAGGATTGTGCCCTAGAGAAATGGACCTGAAGAACGATGACTTGTGTTTCACGCAGATGGTGCGCTAAAGCCTTTATTCATGGAAGGTATAAAAGGTAAGCCTTTCTCTTTTCTTTGAATTCTGCAAAATTATTTTTACCCTCATGAATTCTCTTAGCCTAACATGAACCATTTTCTTTATTTAATCTTTTTTATATGATTTTGTTATATCTGATAAGTAGTTCATGCTATGGTAGATGTCTAAAAGGAAATATACTGAATACTTCCAGACATGTACTATACATATTAAATATTATATAATTGCCATTCACATTAGTTATTTTTCAAAGCACTGGGCAGGGTTATTACTATTAAAGGAATAGTCCAGCACAAACTGATACACTCCAGTCTGAATCCATCAGGCATGAACTGCCCCCTCTGTCTGTCTAGCAGTTTTCTTCAATTAAAGATATACAGTATATCAGGGATCTGAATTCTGTCAATCTGAGCTATATACCATAGTATATACACTCACCGGCCACTTTATTAGGTACACCATGCTAGTAACGGGTTGGACCCCCTTTTGCCTTCAGAACTGCCTCAATTCTTCGTGGCATAGATTCAACAAGGTGCTGGAAGCATTCCTCAGAGATTTTGGTCCATATTGACATGATGGCATCACACAGTTGCCGCAGATTTGTCGGCTGCACATCCATGATGCGAATCTCCCGTTCCACCACATCCCAAAGATGCTCTATTGGATTGAGATCTGGTGACTGTGGAGGCCATTGGAGTACAGTGAACTCATTGTCATGTTCAAGAAACCAGTCTGAGATGATTCCAGCTTTATGACATGGCGCATTATCCTGCTGAAAGTAGCCATCAGATGTTGGGTACATTGTGGTCATAAAGGGATGCACATGGTCAGCAACAATACTCAGGTAGGCTTTGGCGTTGCAACGATGCTCAATTGGTACCAAGGGGCCCAAAGAGTGCCAAGAAAATATTCCCCACACCGTGACACCACCACCACCAGCCTGAACCGTTGATACAAGGCAGGATGGATCCATGCTTTCATGTTGTTGATGCCAAATTCTGACCCTACCATCCGAATGTCGCAGCAGAAATCGAGACTCATCAGACCAGGCAACGTTTTTCCAATCTTCAATTGTCCAATTTCGATGAGCTTGTGCAAATTGTAGCCTCAGTTTCCTGTTCTTAGCTGAAAGGAGTGGCACCCGGTGTGGTGTTCTGCTGCTGTAGCCCATCTGCCTCAAAGTTCGACGTACTGTGCATTCAGAGATGCTCTTCTGGCTACCTTGGTTGTAACGGGTGGCTATTTGAGTCACTGTTGCCTTTCTATCAGCTCGAACCAGTCTGGCCATTCTCCTCTGACCTCTGGCATCAACAACGCATTTCCGCCCACAGAACTGCCGCTCACTGGATGTTTTTTCTTTTTCGGACCATTCTCTGTAAACCCTAGAGATGGTTGTGCGTGAAAATCCCAGTAGATCAGCAGTTTCTGAAATACTCAGACCAGCCCTTCTGGCACCAACAACCATGCCACGTTCAAAGGCACTCAAATCACCTTTCTTCCCCATACAGATGCTCGGTTTGAACTGCAGGAGATTGTCTTGACCATGTCTACATGCCTAAATGCACTGAGTTGCCGCCATGTGATTGGCTGATTAGAAATTAAGTGTTAACGAGCAGTTGGACAGGTGTACCTAATAAAGTGGCCGGTGAGTGTACATCTCTAAGAGGGGTGATTGGTGTGTGAACCAGACATTGCAGCATGGCCATACATTATATAAGTCAAAAATACAAAAATATGTGAATAGTTCTTATAGTCCCTAGAGGGGCTCCTAGTAAAGCTCCTAGGCCCCACTACAAAATGTTTAACAGGACCCCCCAACCTATTACTTGCCATTTCTAATACTTATAGAGGGGATCTTCTATCCCTGCACTCACTAGTGCTACACCTGTTTCCAAAATACTGTATGTTCAATAGAATGTAGTTAATGCAATATCTATAGTAGGTCAGTTAAGTGTTGCTATGAGGACAGATAACTTATTCAAGTTGGGGCCCCACGTTGCGAAAATGACGCCTTTTGACAGCGGCGGAAACACTGAGGCAAAAAACGTCGCATTTTACAGTACCTGCCAAGTGGATGAGATTTTGGCTAATCCCATACACACATTGAAGAAAAAAATCTGCCAAGGAAATGCTACAATTTCAAAAACACTTGCATTTTTGTAAATTGCACCACGTCAACTATACCTACGTAAACACTGGAAGAAATAAACATGGTCCATTTCCGCCACGATCTTTTCTGTATCGTTTTTCGAGTGCACCTTGCTATCTCAGGCCTTACCCATAATAGGCATTTTAGGACTTGGTATCTCTGTTCTGTGCACTTGGGTTGCTGGCCACTTTGCATATGTACTTGTTTGTGTGTATTTCTATTTTGCAACTGCAAAATTTAACAGTGAATGGTTGTAAAATTATAATGAACAATATAGAAATAGAAACATATGCAAGAAATTGAGGTTGCCCAAATATACTTTACTGCAAACCACAAGATCCCAAAAAATATTACATGTTGTTCAAAATTTAAAAACACTGAAAAATACAAGAATAAATACCATCCCTAGTCCATGTAATGAGTCACAAAAAGGGACAATTCCAACAAAGATTCTGATAAAATACTGTATCAGACTACACCAAACATATTCATTGTTAATATCATATAAATAGTTATTAAATAAAGTTATGCTAGCTCTAAAACTATAACCGAATGTCAAACACCTGTATGTGAACAATATGAATACCCACAGAATAGGCTCAGGTTAGTGTGATAATCTGGGAACATCTTCTTTGCACAGATTATCACACTGGCCTGAGGCTATTCTAGAGGTATTTACACTCTTTGGCTGGATTCAAACGTGTTTATTTGGACCGGACTTTTACTTGGAATCCACTTCAAAATCAGGCTCAAAAAACTGCCTCTTCCTTGCCGCGGATTCCACAGCTGAATCTGCTGTGGGCGTCCGTGGCGCGACACTCGCTCCCGACTAGGCCCATTCATTTGGGCCTAGTCCAGAGTGGAATGCCGCGACTGGATGCCGATGCACTGCACCAGCATTCAGTCGCAGGAGGTGTATTTTGGATTAGATTCTGAGGCGGATTCCCGCGTCAAAATCCGGTTAAAAAAACCTAGTGTGAATCCAGCCTTTGCAGCACTGGTTCTTAGTATTGACTATATTTTATCAGAATCTCTGTAGAAATGTTCCCTATTTGTGAGTCCTTACATGGACTAGGGATGGTATTTATTTTTGTGTTTTAAGTGTTTTTAAATGTTGAACAACATGTAATGGGTTTTTGTTCTCATATGTTTGTAATAAAGTATATTCTGGGTGTGCACCTTCAAGCATGTGCTTCTATTTCTGTTTTCTTTGTGTTTGTTTTCCTCGCATGGAGGTTAGCACACCTACTTATTCATTTTGGGTGGTGTCCATCTGTGCTATTCTTGTAATTTTGCTGTAGAACTATGACATGTCATGTTGAAAATCAACTCAGATTTATTGTGATGCAAATATTTTTCTATCTTTATGATACGGCTGTATGTCTTATTTGATATACCTTCTAACAATGTATGCAATTGTTTTATTTAATTACAAACACAACTGCAGAGTTCTATAGATAGCTTAGCGGTTCATGGCTAGTCAGTATTACTAGAGCTCTATGGAAAAATCCTACCAAGTCACTAAACCACTAAAGGCCCAGTTTCACCAAAGGTTGCTAAATTCCTTTTTCAAGCAAACAAAAATCTTGGGCATCACTTCAGTAATTCATATACAGGATTAGACAAGTGCCAAGTTATTGCACTACAAAAAGATAGATCCTCAGACACCTGTCAAGTTGATGAAAGCAGTGCCATCGTCTGACCTTTGCCAGTTCAAGGTCGATAATGAGCGAAGTCAGGCAGTAAGATCAGCCTGTGCTGACTCCATTAGTGTTAGCTCTGTGTGTGTGCCGAGGAGCACTGTACCTCCTGTCAATTAGTGTGGGGAAACCAGACCAGAGTATAGTGCGCTGCTGTTACCTTTTCCTTTACACCCTGCTGCATTTTAATTAGCTTGTTCCCTTGACTATTCCTTTAGAGCTTCATTACTGCCATCTTCAAGAAATTCAGGGGAAGCTTTTTTACATTTCTCCTCATAAATTAAAAGAAAGGGCTGATTATTCGAACAATAGATTCTGATAATGTAGGACCGTGTGCAGGATTTTAAGGGCATTATTATAATACAATGTTCTTCAATGTCGGTCAGAACCTTCCACACAATCAAATAAAGCCCAAAGGGTACAATTTAAAATCAGCAGGGGATATCGACTATCCAGCGAATAGTGGAAGTCTATGCGTTCATGTGTGTAAGCATGTATCACGTTTATGCTGGAATAATGCTCATAATATTCATGCATAAATATATTCACTAATGTAAAACATATACCAGTGTGCAGAGAGCTGCTTAAATGGAATTAGTGAAGCAATAGAAATGTGGAGCAATTCTGCCGTTCTTTTGTTTAGAAGGTCACTTATCTCCCTGGTGCAGAGAATTAAAACATTCACTTTTAGGTTGTGTTTGTCCGTGCATGTGTATGCCTCAGATAAAGTAAAATTATGTTCTAAGCGCAGATGCAAAGAAAGTCGATGGACAATGATTCAAACCGCAAGACAAAGTTGCTAGGCTGAGACCTTCATTTATACAGGGCTCTGAAATGAACCAAAATGTCAGCACCGGGAAAATTGATTTTTTTTGTACCTTTCATAGCAAACAAAATATAAAATACAGATTTAACCATAATGCATTGTTGATTCTCTTAGATGTCTTTTCCTCTGTGATATACTGTAACACCATATTTATTTCAGCATTGCACATGTTCATGTATATGATACTTAACACAGAGATGGTAATAATACAGTTTTGTGAAATATATTGTTTCTATAGCAAAATGAATAACAAATTAAAATAATTATTTTATTCATTAATAAAGAGACAGACTTCTATCTTATACAAAACAGATATAATACTGTAGGATTAGATATAAAACAAACATGGAGTCAAGGGGACATAAAGTAAATCAAAATATCATATATTGCCCCTAAATACAGTCAGTAGATATCTGCATTGTCAGATCCTGTTAGGATAGATAAACAAAAAATGGACCGAAAATGCCCAAAATGTAAATATAAACAAATTTATTAATAAATATACACAAACATAACATCCAGCGCCGCACCTCCCATGAGGCGACCTGAAGCGACCGCTTCAGGCGGCGCTATGCCAGGGCCCCAGGGAGGGCGGCATTTTTAGTTACCTAAGCCAGTCCAAGACAAGCTGTCCTGGACTGGCTTAGCACCGAGCGGTGGTTTGGGAAGGCCACTGGAGCAGCGCTGCTCCAGCAGCCTCCCCTCACGCTCAGGCAGAGAGCAGGTCCTCTGCGTCCCTGCTCTCTGCCTGCAAACGACGCTAAGCCACGCCCCCTTTCGCTTCGCCATGCCCCCTTCACTCTGCCATGCCCCCTCCGCTCTGCCCCCTCCTCCGGGGGGGGGGCGGCTTTCTGTAGTTCGCCTCGGGCGGCGAAAGGGATAGGTTCACCCCTGATAACATCAAATATAAAAATGGTGACAAAGATTGACAATACCATCAGGCAAGTGTGGAGAGGCTCAATGCAAGGTAAATATAAGGTAAGGGTAAGTATGGTATAGATCGTAATGCCTCAATACATATGAAAGTTTATACAAGTGTTTAGCTACATCTCCCTAACACCAAATCATAGAAACCAGAATAATAATGGCTCCCCATAGTGCCCCCACGTAATACAGGTATAATACCAAAGGGGATCAAAACAAGTCAGTTGGTAACCTAGGTATAATAAGACTAATGATACAAGTGCAGTGATATGCATACATATAAAGGTTATCTAGATATACACAGTCTATACAATGTTATGTGTCAGATAGTAAGTCTAATAACCAATAAACATGTTTTGTTTAACTAAATCTAGATTATGGGGATAACGGCTATCCTTAGGGAGAGACCACCTTCTCAGGTGTGTGGAGACTTATACAGCCATAGTTGCTCCACTGCAAGGGAACATGGGAAGAATATGCAAATCTGTCTCCCAAGATGTAAACAGGGAGACAGTGCCTCTGTTATGCTGCCCTCTATAGCAAGCACCCTGAACAACATGCCCGACTTCCCAGAAGTCTTCACTGCATGATGCGAGGTCATAACCAAATCAGTTTCTCAGCTACGGACGGCACCGTTTCTGTCTCTTTGGACTTCATCAGCGCAGCCTAGAGAGAACTGATTTGGTTTAAGTGAGAGGCTGAGAGACCAGATTATGGGGATAACGTCTATCCTTAGGGAGAGACCACCTTCTCAGGTGTGTGGAGACTTATACAGCTATAGTTGTTCCACTGCAAAGGAACATGGGAAGAATATATAGGGCAGCATAACTAAATCTAGATAGGATAGAATTGGGAAGCCATAGGTAAGTGACTAGACATCAGAAAGGAGAAGGAGCCATGAGGCAAAGTGATTAAACATATTTAGTATGAAAGTAGCATACCCATAATGAAGAATCAAGTAAAGACCTTGCAGTGCGCTGCTCCCACCTGTCCCCGACGCGTGTTTCGGCGTTTAACCTTCTTCCGGGGGGGACACTACTGTAGGATTAGATCTATGCTATGAATATAAATGGGTATACGCAACTACATTGCACAATAGATAAGCCAGTAACTAAGAACACGTCGGAATAGCTTTAAGAAAAGCTATTATTCTACTACCTTTATTATTCTGATCCGCGCTGCCATTCCGGTGTTGTTTTGTTTTTCCGCTGTATGCACGTGAGTCTTCAGAAAGCACAGGTGGTGTTCTCTTTTGCACAAAAAGCACAGGGGCACGTTCCCTGTGCTGTCCAAAGACTCTCCAACGACACCTCTATCTCTTTGCCACGTCATCGGCCGCATATTCAGCCGAAAGAGCCAACTGCACTTGTCCGTCGGCCATTTTTCTATGGCCTCTTACATAAGTATCCATATGGCCAAAGTTGCCGGCAGACATGCGCAGTTGGCTCTTTCGGCTCAAGACGCGGCCATTGACGCAGCGAAGAGGTGGTCGAGAGAAGAAGATGGAGGCGTTGCTGGAGAGTCTTCGGACAGCACAGGGAATGCCCCCTGTGCTTTTTGAGCAAAAGGCAATGCTCCCTGTGCTCAGTGGTGGATCCAGGCTTTGCGGAGCCCTGGGCAATTGACTTTGGCGGGGCCCTATTTACTGGGGGGTCTGGCGGTCCCCCCAGGATTTTTGAAAAAATTAGCCCAAAAAATGCGTTCTATATTCAGTTCGAGCCGCTTTAGGCCCAGGAGGAGTCTACAAAAAAAAATAATAATAAATACCAGATTGTGGTTTTATTTAAGTATTTCTCATTGATTAACTCTTTGCTTGCTTATGGGGCTGGTTAAGGGGTCGCGCTTCTGACCGACTTGCATTTTTCGTTTAGGTCCGGACCGCAGGGCCCTGCTGGCTTGCCCAGCCCATTTTTTGTGGGCTTCTTTAAGTATTTCACATATAACAGATTTCTATGTCCCTTTTACTCTTTGCTTGCTTATAGGCTGGTTGAGCTTAAAGGGGCTCTATCAGCAAAATTATGCTGATAGAGCCCCACATATGCGTGAATAGCCTTTAAAAAGGCTATTCAGGCACTGGTAAAGTTATATTAACTGATGTCATCTTCAGCCACGCCTCCTCTTACAGCGATGTCTTCAGGTCCCGTCTAACTAGCGAACTGACATTGATAAAAAATGGCGCGAGTGCATGCGCAGTAGCATGCTGCTTTTACTACTGCTACCGCGCATACACCCGCATGTCGGACCCTGAATGCCCCCCCCCCCCCCCCCGTGCACGTTCGGTAAGTTGAACATATTTTGTTTTAGGGTTTTATTTTAAAACGGGGGGTGTTTAATAATAACTTTACCGGTGCCTGAATAGCCTTTTTAAAGGCTATTCACGCATATGTGGGGCTCTATCAGCATGATTTTGCTGATAGAGCCCCTTTAAGGGCCTTGCGCTTCTAACCGACCCGACCTGAGTTTTGTTAGGTCCAGCCGCGTCATGGGGCCCCGCTGGGGTTGCCCGGCTCGCCCGGCCCTGGATCCACCCCTACCTGTGCTTTCTGAAGACTCATTTTCATATAGCAAAAAAACAAAATGACACCAGAACAGTAACAAGAATAATAAAGGTGGGAGAAGAAAAGCCTTTCTTAAGGCTATTCCGATTTGTTCTTAGTTCAAAAAGGAATTTTAATGATAGAATTGCTTTAATTAAGAAAAAAAAACAAAAAAAACTGTTTCTTGAGATATATTGAGGGGGTTTTCCAGCCTCAAATAAAATTTTCATATTGATATATGACTACATCATAATGTTAACAAGCCATCATAAATTGGCCTTGAAACAGGAGGCCCCCCATAGGGAAAATGGTGGCAAATACCAGTGTTTTACAGTACCAGCAAAGTGGATGGGATTCTGGCTTATCCCATCCATACATTGCAGGAAAAATTTTGCAGCAGAAGCTGCTCCCCATAGTGGATCCACATAGCATATACTGCTCCCAAGAAGTCCTATAGAGCTGCTTCAGGTGAACCCTAAAATTTTGACAAATATTCATGAGATTCGTCCCTCCGCTTCAAAGCTATTATTATACTCTGAGGTCCCCTTAGATCCCAGAGTATGATAAGCAAAGGCCAAGGGTAAATGATTAAAAATAACAAACATTTATACTTACCTTGCCATACCTCTCCTGGACATTCTCGCTTCATCTGGATTTCTTCAGCTTCTTCTTTGGTGCTCTTCTGTGATTGGGCCTCAGCGGTCTCTCGGGGCATGCTAACATCATTACGCTAGAGAACCCCATGTGACTGCTGGAGTCCAATCACAGGCCCCAACCTTGGCATGGAGTGCACAACCTCAGTCACAGACCAGAAGAGCTCTAGAGAGGATGCACCCGCTGTGACCACGATCGTTACGCTATTGTATACAGTATGGTGACATTATTCATGTACACAGTTCAGTGTTATTTGAATGTATTTTATTGTATCAGGGTCAGCAGCTTGTGGACTTGCTACCAAACCAGTTTGACTTTAAGCTACCTCTAAGGGAGTTGTCTAGGAAGCCTTCTCAGTAATCAGTATATAACTCTTGTATTTGGGTAGACTTCCAAGTCACTCTCTCCTGAGACAGTCCTGGTTTTGGTTTCAACTGGTCCAGAGGGCCAAAAGATGCTGCTGCAAAGCACCAATGGTCAGACAGCAAAGTAGTCATTTTAGAAACAGGTTCAGGTCCAAGAGGTGAGACTGACATCTATGAAGCCATTTTCATCATGGGGCATTGCTGAAGTAATCCAATTGAAAAAATCCAACTTTTGAATATGACATTTCGGCATCAGCTATAAAGGCGGATGCATGTTTGCTTTTGTAGCCTGCAGAAGGTTTTTTTTAATGGGGGAAGGTGTAATGTCACTTTCCATTTCAGGCAGGATAAAGGAACCCCTGACTACAAGGTAATTTGCTATTAATTTAGGTTGTTTTGCATGTGACTATCCAATGAAGATGCATTATGCAGCACACCCACCATATCATCAGTCCTTGTCATCAGGCAAGAGTCATATTCAAGTAACACAACATGAATGTCACCTATACAGTCTCTGTTTAGGCACAACTTTTCTAGTATATTGTCCTTCTTCTGCTCACAGTATTCATTTGTTTTTGCAAGCTAGATATTCACCTGCATTAATAGAAAGTGCAGAAAACAGAACTTAGCATTTTTAGTGAAGCCAAAACGTGTATGATAAATGGCTATTTAAAATAAATCATCCATCTTCCCAGCATATGTACAAAAAACTATTAAAGACATCAGTTAAAATGATAGAATAAACATCTGTATAAATTATAGCCATTAGTAAAAAATAACATGAATCATTGCCATGGATGCTTGTCAAGGCTTTGTCAGCGCACCCATAAATATTACCTTCATTGTATTACTATAGTATACCTCAGCTGTTCTGTAGTAGCTAAGAAATGCTATGAAATACGAGTTGGGTAATATTTTACACTTTTATCTAGCTAATGGTTTTGCTTGACTTAACGAACTTGTAGTACATTTACACGGTGTTCTCTGTATGCAAACTCCAAAGGGATTAATGCATCAGCATGAATCTTGGCAAGGATAAATACATGGTCTGTGCTGTGGGCATTTATTTACAAGGGGGGAAAAAGAAGTGATATTAAAATAAAGTGCAATCATGTTTCTATTTAAAAGTGGTTACAGCCAACACTATTGCAAAATCCGTCTGGACTGAACCCAAGGGCTGCACCTGCAGAGATTTCTCAGTAACTGCACAACAGTGAAGCTTTCAGAATGAGGCCTAAACAACTCTCCTGTCATATTACTGGCAAAAGTTGGCTAATCCTGTTAAAAGGAGTGCAGAAAATGAAACATTTGTTTGGTCCCTGTGTTTCAAAGACAGCTTGTGACTCTTCAGGGAAGCCAAAGAGCAACTCTCCCATTACCACACTGCTAAAATGTTTTACTTTGCCCTATAAATGAATAAAGCATCTTTTCAGTCTCAGGCAGGCCAGATGTACTGAGATGGTTTTAATAAAGAGCTCATCGAATTGCCTTTCTTCTTTCTCGCTATCTATCTGCCTCTTTTCTGGATGCAATCCTGCCTCTTCAAGTTAAACAAATTAACACAATGGATTAAATATTCCTGCTGGGAAAATGAAGACACACAGAAAAGCGTACTGTTTACTACCGCCTGTCTTATTGCAGAAAAGTAATGATGTAACGCTTCACATTCTATCCTTTTAGGTCAGGAAGTGAAATGTTTTTGAAAGCTTTGTTGTAAGTTTAGAAATATTACTGATTATTAATATTAATAATAATAATATGTATCCAATATAAATATATCACATATACAGTCAATTAACATCGAGCCAGGAAGTAAACATATCAAACATAAAATAATGGAATAATGAACATCAAGAAATAATGAGACAAAAGGAGCCTGCCCAAAGGTATACACAATATTTCCACATGTAGCAAGTGAACCCTCCATACTTCAAGTGAATTGAACTTAGATGACAATGGTTCCAAAGAATTGTGAGGTGCCTGACTATTATATCCATAAGATACTAAATTGTCATCTCATTTAATGATGTATTAAATATACAAAGGTATAAAAAGGGATGAGGGGTAGGAAAAGGTAATATGGCCATTTGGGAACGTCACTAGTACATAGAGTAAAGAACACACTTTTAGGAATATTTTTAGGGATTTGAGGCTCAGAAGGTAACATAGAAGAATAGAACATAGAAATAAACATAAACCTAGAACTGGTCCAAGCTACGCTAAACAAATTAATTTTGAGCAAGACTCCATGTCCAGATGGATTGCACCCATAAGTACTTAAAGACCTCAGTCCAGTCATTGCTGTGCCCCTGTTCTTAACTTTTAGAAATTCTCTCTCTGGGCCACACGGTGGCTCAGTGGTTAGCACTGCAGCCTTGCAGCACTGGAGTCCTGGTGTTCAAATCCCACCAAGGACAGAAAACCATCTGCAAGGAGTTTATATGTTCTCCCCGTGTTTGCATGGATTTCCATCCCATATTCCAAAGACATACTGATAGGGAAATATGTACGTTGTGAGCTCTATGTGGGGCTCACAATCTACAAAAAAAAAAAGAAATTCTCTATGGACTGACAGTGCCAAGAGACTGGCGCAAGGCAAATGTGGTGCATATAATCAAAAATCTCTTCTCCAGGTTATTACAGACTGATGAGTTCAGCATCCATTGTGGAGAAACTGAGGGACAATATACAGGAGAATGTATCTGTACGTAATATTATAAGTGACAGGCAGCATGGTTTTATGAAGAACAGAAGTTGTCAGGCAAATCTGATTTGTTTTTATGAAGAGGTGAATAAAAGTCTGGACAGAGGGGAGGCTATGGATATAGTGTTCCTGAAGGTGTTTGACACTGTCCCTCATAGATGTATAAGCAGGAAATCAAGTCCAAATCAAGTTAAAAAAATATAGTTTGTAATTGGATTGAAAACTGGTTGAAGGATGGTAAGCAGAAAGTTGTGGTAAATGACTGGAGCTCAGACTGGTGTTTTGTTATAAGTGGTGTACCCCAGGATTCAGTGCTGGGCCTGTGGTTATAATTGGTGTACCCCAGGGTTCAGTGCTGCAGGCTCTGTTATAAATGGTGTACCTCAGGGGTTAGTGCTGGGTCCTCTTTTATAAGTGGTGTACCCCAGGGTTCAGTGCTAGGTCCTCTATTATAAGTGGTGTATCCCAGGGGTCAGTGCTGGGTCCTCTGTTATAAGTGCTGTACCCCGGTCAGTGCTGGGTCCTCTGTTATAAATGGTGTATCCCAGGGCACAGTGCTGGATGCTCTGTTATAAGTGGGGTATCACAAGGGTCAGTGCTGTATCCTCTGTTATAAATGGTGTACCCCAGGGGTCAGTGCTGGGTCCTCTGTTACTTATTTATTAATTATATAGAAGATGGGATTAATAGCACTGTCTCTATTTTTGCACAGTGTATTTGTGTACAGTGTTTGTCTATGGAGGATGTGCACAGTTTGCAAGCAAAATTGGACAAATCTTAGTTATTTAGGCATCCACCTGGCAAAGAAAGTTCAATGTGAAAAACTGAGTAAACCATCTGGGTAAAAATAGCCAGCATAAAATGCAACATATGTGCTAGAGGAAGTAAAGCTGGCATTGGTGGTGAAGGATTTGGGTGTGCTTGTACATCATAGATTAAATTACAGTATGCATTGTTAATTAGCTGTTTTTAAGGCCAGCAGGATATGTATTAAAAAGGGTATGGAATTTTTAGGACAGGGATGAAATATTACCACTTTATAAATCATTGGTAGAGCCTCATCTTGTGTAACATCTCTGCCTGTTTGGGTCACTGCACCACCCTCTGCTCGCATGCGGCGGTGCAGGAGGCGTGTGCAGTTTGGTTCTTTGCTTAAAGTTTTTGGTTGCACTGTGTGAACATGGCTCTAGTTCTGTGATTGAATTTCTACCACACCCGTCTTCTGCCCTTGTTTGCCTTTGTTCATGAAGCGGTTAATTTGTGACCTCTGGCTTTCTCTACTGACTATTCTTTGGACTCTGATTTGGCACTGCATCGCTCGACTGTTTACTGACCCTTGGCTAGTTGACCTCCCTTGTTGTCCATCTTGTCTGCGTTTTGTGTATCACATATACATTTAGGGAACATCTTCGTGGTTGCCACCTATTACGTAGGATAGGGCCTGGCAATAGGAAGCAACAGTTGGGGGCTTCAGCTTAGGGCTCACTGTCTCTTGTCCCGCCCTAGGGTTTTCAACAGCTACTGGGGAATTACTGTCCTAGCAATTCCCTAACATCTGGAATATGAAGTTCAGTTTTAAGCACCAGTTCATAGAAAGGATGTCCCAGAGTTGGAAAAGGTACAACGGAGGGCCACAAAACTGATGAGGCAAATGGAGAACCTCAGTTATGAGTAGAGCTTAAAGGAGTTAAATTTGTTTAGTCTTGAGAAAGGGGGTTTAAAGGGAGAAATGATAAACCTTTGTAAATATATAAAAGGGTAAAAGCTGCAAAATCCGCAAAATTTATTTATTTATTTTTTATTTTTTTTGCCCAGAAAACCCCTTAAATCTCCAGAGACAACAAAGCTTCTTCACATTAAGGACTGTGAATCTGTGGAATAGCCTACTCAGGAGTTGATCACAACAGCAACAGATGCCTTTTTACAGCATAACAGTATTGATGCTTATGGAAATGTAAATACTTTAAAAACTTTTTTTTCCTTGAGGCTGTGGTTTGTTTTCATGTTGCCATTTCATACACATATGGATGTCAGATATGTATGCAAGACTAAAGCAGTCCATATACAGTACAGACCAAAAGTTTGGACACACATTCTCATTCAAAGAGTTTTCTGTATTTTCATGACTATGAAAATTGTAGATTCACACTGAAGGCATCAAAACTAGGAATTAACACGTGTGGAATTATATACTTAGCAAAAAAGTGTGAAACAAGTGAAAATATATATATATGTATTATATTCTAGGTTCTTCAAAGTAACCAAGTTGTTTTGATTCCTGCTTTGCACACTCTTGGCATTCTCTTGATGAGCTTCAAGAGGTAGTCACCTGAAATGGTTTTCACTTCACAGGTGTGCCCTGTCAGGTTTAATACGTGGTATTTCTTGCCTTATAAATGAGGCTGGGACCATCAGTTGTGTTGTGCAGAAGTCAGGTGGATACACAGCTGATAGTCCGACTGAATAGACTGTTAGAATTTGTATTATGGCAAGAAAAAAGCAGCTAAGTAAAAAAAAACGAGTGGCCATCATTACTTTAAGAAATGAAGGTCAGTCAGTCCGAAAAATTGGGAAAACTTGTCCACAAGTGCAGTTGCAAAAACCATCAAGCGCTACAAAGAAACTCGCTCACTTGAGGACCGCCCCAGGAAAGGAAGACCAAGAGTCACCTCTGCTGCAGAGGATAAATTCATCAATGCCACACAGAGTTCTAGCAGCAGACACATCTCTACAACAACTGTTAAGAGGAGACTGTGTGCAGCAGGCCTTCATGGTAAAATAGCTGCTAGAAAACCACTGCTACAGACAGGCAACAAGCAGAAGAGAATTGTTTGGGCTAAAGAACACAAGGAATGGACATTAGACCAGTGTAAATCTGTGCTTTGGTCTGATGAGTCCAAATTTGAGATTTTTGGTTCCAACCACCGTGTCTTTGTGCGACGCAGAAAAGGTGAATGGATGGACTCCTGGTTCCCACCATGAAGCATGAAGGAGGAGGTGTGATGGTGTAACCACACACATACAGTACATAAACACACATACACAGCCCAATGAGAGGGGAATAAGCTACAGATACTTCTAGAGAAAGATTATCTCTTGTGGGAACAAATGGAATATGCTAAAATCCAAAATGACTGACTTTTCTCAGACATCTGCTATCAGGACAGAGTGGGGATACACAATACACACTTGATGGTTGGCCAATAATATTAGTGTCAGTAAATTTGGTCATTGCCCATCTTAGGCTACATTCATATGTGCGCCAGAGTCTCTAACCCTTACTTCCGCGTTTGGTAGTCCGTTCGGGCAGTTTGCATGGGGACCCCCCCCCCGAACGGAATACCAAACGTACTGACAAACGGTGTGCAGTGAAAACACATAGACTCCTTAGACTATAATGAGGTCCGTGTGCCTTTCAAGTGCTGCCCTCACGAATCATGTGGACATGAAAGTAGATCACAATCTACTTTTCTATCTGCATGTTCCGTGCGGACACTGCACGGAGAGCACACGGACCCCATTATAGTCTATGGAGTCCGTGTACTTTCACTGCTCACTGCTTGACAGTGCATTTGATATTCTGATCGGGGGTTCCCCATGCGGACTCCCCTGAACGGATTACCAGCGCAGATGTGAACGAGGCCTTACAGACGCAGCGTCCCTAAAAGCAGGCAGAGGAAAAACTCCTGCACGGAGGACTTTACCCTCTGGTTTAAATTAAAAACAACAGACCCATTATAGTCAAGGACATAACCGCTGTCTTAGTGGTCTAATTCTCCGTTGTTTGGGATCTCCAACAGACCCAAATAACAGAGAGCCAGCGCTTGTGTGAACCTAGTGTAATGTATATAGCTACTAGAGATGAGCGAGTACTGTTCGGATCAGCCGATCCGAACTGCA